>NW_026571140.1:34101393-34608397 GCF_026225935.1 Boleophthalmus pectinirostris
TGGTCCATGTCTAGTCTCCCCATGCCATGTAGCTTGATTAATCAGCCAGTTTCGCTTCGTGGAAACCGTCTGACCTCGCAGCATTAGGATTCATTCACTCGACAGTAGGCGGGTACTTTTTTTATTTAACCAATTGCTGCTATTTGATGTAATGCGCCGCAAACGGGGCTAACTGGTATATTAAGCTTTTCCCAAATCCCGTAGGAAGAAGAACAATAACGTCTTTCCCCTTGATGAAATTCACCAAACATTCTCTTTGTTCTGGCTTTAAATCCTCAATCTTGAGTATCATTGGCAACACAGAATGTACGGCCCTTCACTGATTGGCTGGTGCCCGGACTCTCACTTCCAGGGTTTTTGTGATCCATCTAGTGTATTCCAATTCCTGACCTAGTCACTGTAGAGAAATGAAATTGAGCGGAGGCACTAGGTGGCACCAGCCTGGCTATATGTCATGTATTATGAGTTTGTAATGTACCGATGGGGCGGCAGGTCCAATTTTGATTCCTTGATGTCTTGTACATGTCAAGAAACTGACAAATAAAGGCATTCATTGATTCATTCAAAGCCAAATGACTCATATGTTTAGCACTAAAAGCATCTGTAATTTAATAAATGCAAGACATATAAGTTTAAAGACATACTGTGAAACATTCAAGCAACAGAATCTCCATGGGGATGAGGCGGCGGCAGATCCTCAACCAGAAAGTGCGCACAGAGCACCTTTAATGCCATAGAATGTAACTTTTAGCCAAAAAAATAAACACAAATAAAAGATGCAAAATACCCAAGGCGCTCACTGGTTAAAATAAAATGCCTTTATTAATTTACGACATGGCTTTCCTCAGGGGACAAACAATACCAAACGAACCATAGGCTGAAACGTGACGGGACTTTGTAAGTTGTCCATTAAGACATGCCGGGAATTAATAAAGGCATTTTATTTTAACCAGTGAGTCCCTTGTTTTTTTTTTTTCATCTTTAAATTGACTTCCCTTGCCCAAAGAAAACCACTTTGTTCTATCTACTGTGCTCTGGAGGTCCAGGAATTGCTCCTTTTGAAACATTTTTATACAAATAAAAGCATATTTGGTTGTGTTTATTGAACTGAAAACCATATACTATCAGAGTATAACATTAAACGTACCTGTGTTTATGGAGAATGGTTTTAAAGGAATCATGCAGGTGAAGTTTACATACTGCACCTTTAATGTTCATTTCAATAAAAAGCAGTGCATCATTATTTTATGGAAAACATGTCGGTGTAGATTGATCAAAAACTGTTTCTATACGTGAATGTTACAACCACATTTTCTTTCAACTAACTATCAAATACTGTAAACGGAGGCAGGGCTGGTGCCACATCACACAAGGGCCCCGTGGTTCTGATCATCCTGACGAACGGCAGGTGCTACTAAGAATCTGTGCGTTTATTTATTTTATTTTTTTATAAGAAAACTAGAGCGACGTGATCAGATATACGTTCAAACAAAGTGCCTTGAGCGTGTGATAAAAGAGGAGACGTGTGAGAGCAGCGGGGGCCAGGACAGAACATGCGACGCTGATACTGTACACACGCAAACATGGCACATGCATTGGAGATTATACATCATACTGACACTGCGGCGCATTTAAGAGAGCGTGACGTCACCCACAGCGTTCAGATCCAGTCAAACGAAGCGGCTATAGGAGCCAATTTGATATGGTATGCTTTATATTTGTACAGGGACAGTGCACAACAACACATTAACCAAGACAGAAGACACAGGAAGGACATTGGTGCCGGGTTATAGCATGGATCTAATTTACACCTGTCGTCTGTGAGCTTATTCCCTGTGTTTTTAATGTTTCATTCATGTTAGTTCACCATGTAATATAGAAGTCACTGTGTTCCTTGACGTGATGTGTATTTCTGGACTTTGGAGTGTCAATGGGGTTGGGATATGATGTCATATGGACTATAAGTGTATATTGGACAGCAAAGGGGTGGGTGTCCAACCTTTAGCATATGGAAAAAAACAGGGGAAAAAATATAAGAATTTACCACTGTCTTTGTAGTAAATCTTTATATAAGATTAATATGTGTCATGTATGGTTTACTCCTGAAAGTGGCCCCTTTTGCATGTTTCTCATACAACTATATTATGAAAAACTAGTAAAGATAAAGTGAACATTTTGCATGACATTTACAGGTAATGTGCATGATAAACTACATTTTCTTTGTATGTTCCATGCAATGTTTGTATTCTTTAATTATATGTTGCAGTTAAAAAACAAAGAATAAAATCTGAGTCACAACGGGGATTTGAATCCAGGTTGCCCGTGTGACAGTTTGGTGCCTTACAAGTTAAGCTAACCAACTACTACCTATGAATGGAACAACAGTTACAAGTACCGTGGTACCTGTAGAGACAAGGAAAGCAGCTACAGGATTTTACAGAGTAAAAATCTTTTCACATCATGTGTGTTCACTGTGATATCAGTGGAAGAGTGTCATGTCTTATGTTTTTTTAAGGTTGTAATGCAATATTTGCATTACTGTATTTACACCCATGCTGCCCAACACACACACTCATACACACACACAGACACACACACCTCCACATACACACACTGTGATAATTTTCTTTCTCACTCCCATACACACAACACAGCAATCAAGTTTAAGGAAACAAACATTTCAGTTGTTTTTCTATGATTCTGTGGTAAAAATGACCTTTCTCCAACACTTGTGAGGATATTGTCTGTTGGATTAGTGTCATATTCAGCCCTTGCAGGTTACAAAGTTTTATATGTTTCATGCTGCAGATATTTACCAAAGATCTTGTAACTGTTTTCACTGTCATATACAAATCTTTTAGGATTCAGATAAAACATGTTAAAATGGTGTATGATTTGTCTATACCTTTTCCATACGGGTTAGCATATGCCAATCTATGATAAACATGTGTTGGGTCAAAACTGCTGAGTATGTTTCTGCTGAAAATGCTTACTCAACAAGTTATGCCAGTATAAATGCACCTGCTTTCTGTGACTGGTCAGAATGGGGGATGTCGTCTAAGGGCGTTGTCGAGGGACGACGACGATGCAAAGAGACGCAATGTGGCTGAATCACGTCAAATCAACTTGAATCGGAGACCTGTACCTGAACCAATAAAGAGACATGTCTGAGAACTGTTTTAACTCTCCAAGACTCTTTTATAAGATTCTCTGTTCAGGTTGCCTCCAGGAGAAGCTGACAAGTCCCAGAGCAGTTTGGTGGAAAGCCATATTGAAAGCTACACTGATGTACTTTTCGGGTAGAGGGTCCACCTCCTGTTTATCTCGATGAAGATGGTATTAAATTGTTCGAAATGTTTTACAGTGTAGCAACTTTTCCATCTACCATTCATTCAATTATGGGTGTTTTTATTGCTCAAAGAACACACTGCGCATATTTTCTCTTCATTGCACTGACTCCCCATTCATTTTAGAGTTGGTTTTAAAATGTTATTTGTTTTTAAAGCACTTCATAGACTGGCCCCAATGTACATTTCAGATCTCATTGTTTCCTACACTCCCTCTAGCTCTCTGATGTCTGAAGACCAGCTCCAACTTGTCGTCCCAAAAACCAGACTCAAGTGTCACCCCGACTTCTGAGTCTGGTATTGGTTGGCCCCAAACTTTGGAAATGCTCTCCCCCTTCACATTAAGCGTGCCTCTTCAGTTGATTCTTTTGAGGCTACGTTTATATGATAACGGTCTGGACAGAAGACGCAAAAGTGACGTTGTGTCTTCACTTTTTATTCCGTGATAAGACGAACGTTTTCGGGAGGAAAACTGCGTAAATACAGTGACACAAAAGTGTGGGGGAATTCAATTGTGTATGTTTGTACTTAAAGTAACAAGGGCATCTTTATACATATGGAAGTTTTCATGCCACACATTTTTATCAGCTGCTCTTTCCACAAAGTTGTCCCACCATCGACTGGTTCTCCAGGTCTCGTCCACAACCGTCTGGCTCGCCTGCGACGAACTGATGCATCCAGAATTTGACAGAGGTGATTGTAGATCCTTCTCTGTTCACTAATAGTATCTCTGCATATTCTGTACATTTACATACATTGGGATGCCTCCTGTAAGTTTATTAGAGCTGCCAGAGCAACTTGAAGGTCCGACGCATGGAAATAATCCGACATGTTTGTTTCTGTGTACTGTATGTACATGCATACGTAACATGAGCAGATCTGACCAGAGTTTTGTGTCTTGGGCAGTGTAGACGGAAACTCTGTGAGAAAGCGTATTCAGCTTTTCCACTCTGGAGGGTGGTTTCAGATTTTAGCATTTTTAAGCCCTAAAAACACTGCCACCGTCTAAACCAGGCATACCCAAAGTCCGGTCCGGGGGCCAGTTGCAGCCCGTGTACAAATTTCCACTGGCATTAAAGCAACTTGAGGCTGTGTTAGCAGCACAACAGCGGTTCTTTACAAAAGCCCATGAGTCGAATGAAAACGCGACAAAGGCGAGCTATGAGGTGGCAACGCTGATCGCGAAGCACTGCAAACCTTTTACTGAGGGTGAATTTGTGAAAGACTGTGTGATGAAAATCATGCAGAACATTTGTCCTGAAAAGAAGCAAGAGTTTACCAATGTTTGCCTGGCTCGTAGCACTGTGGTACGGCGACGTGAAGACATTTCATCGGATATTAAGAGACAATTTGAGGCAAAAGTAGTGGAGTTTGACTTTTTTTCGTTAGCCTGCGACGAAAGCACGGACGCATCTGATACTGCCCAGTTACAGATTTTTTTGAGAGGAGTGGACAGTGAAATGAATGTGAGTGAAGAGCTACTTGATCTTTGCAGCCTAAAGAGCCAAACAAGGGGAACAGATTTATTTGTTTCACTTTGTTCTGCCGTAGATGACATGAAAGTATCGTGGAATAAAGTAACTGGGATTGTTACGGACGGTGCACCTGCCATGGCTGGCGAGCGAAGTGGATTAGCAACCCTAGTCTGTAACAAAGTCAGCGAAGGAGGAAAAGGTATAAAACTCCACTGCATTATTCACCAACAGGTTCTCTGTGCCAAACATCTCAAATATGATCACGTTATGAAACCAGTGATAAAAACTATTAATTACATTCGTTCCAAAGCCCTGTTCCACCGCCAGTTTCAGCAGTTTATGATTGACATCCAGGCTGAATACGGAGATGTTTTGTATCACAGCGACGTAAGATGGCTCAGTTGGGGGTCTGCGCTGCAGCGCTTCTACTGTCTTAAGGAGGAAATCGGACAATGCTTGACAGAAAAGGGACAACCAATGACAGAATTATCCGATCCCGTTTGGCAGGTTGATTTTGGATTTTTTGTTGATATAATACGACACTTGAACACGCTTAACACAAATCTTCAAGGGCAAAATGCGATGGTAAGCCAACTCTATTCGCACATCAAAGCCTTTGGGACCAAACTGCAACTTTTCGAAAGGCACCTGTTACAAACCCCACCCAATACAACACATTTCCCAGCGTTGCAGGAAATATTGACCAGTATTCCACGTAACAACGTCAGTGCGCAAATGAGGAGGTATGCAGCAGACATCTCATCTCTGGCTGAGGAATTCAGAGAGCGCTTTCGGGATTTTGAGGCAATTGAAAAGGAAATCATACTTTTTTCCTCTCCCTTCTCCGTGGACCCCGATAACGCTACAGAATACCTGCAACTGGAGCTTATTGAGCTGCAGTGTGATGACGAGTGTCGCAGTCGGCACCAGCAGCTCCCTCTCGCTGACTTTTATCGCCAACTGGATAAAGACAGGTTTAAAGAAATTCGAACATTTGCTAAGAAAATGCTGAGTTTGTTTGGTTCGACATATTTGTGTGAGAAGACATTCTCGGTTATGAACTTTAACAAGAACCGTACGAGGACAAGACTAACTGACTCTCACCTGCGTGATGTTTTGCGCATCAAAACCACTGTCTTTGAGCCAGACCTGGCCTATTTACTACAGTCCAGATCTCAGTTTCACCCTTCACATTAGTGCAGGCAAGTTATTTGTTAGCCTTTCTGAGGTGAATAAATTGTAAAATCTCAGTGAATTTATTTTATTATGATTATCAAAACCACAGTTTAAATGTTCACTTTTTCATATTTATAACCTGTGTATCATTCATTTTGTTTTTGAAAGGTGAAAGCCATTTGCAATAAAAAGTAAAAATGAATGAAATAGTTAATTTGCATATAATATTATATCATGTTATATAATATTATATGGTTCAAAGAATGATCAAGCCGAATGATCGGCCCCCACACATCTTCACCTCACCTAATCTGGCCCTCTTTGCAAAAAGTTTGGACACCCCTGGTCTAAACAAAAGGAACTTCCAATAAAATATTCTGTAATTTTTACCTGCAAGCATTCTCGTGTAAACAGGCCCTAAGTCTAGTTTAAAAACACACTTTTACTCACCGGATTTTAACAAGGCGAGAGAATCGTGTGGTAATCTGACTGTTTTGTATTTTCTATTTGCTAATTTTAGTATTTTTAAAATCTTTTTTTATTGACTTCCTCATTTATTTATTTCATTTAATGTGTTAATTTATAATGTGCTACTCTGTGCAGCACTTTGAAGACTTTGTGTAGGTAAAATGTGCTATACCATTTGTATAGCACATTTTGTTGGATTGCATTGGAAAGAAAGTGCAGTCAGCGGGCCATCCTCTGCACAGATCTGACCCGTATCTTGGTCTGGTTGCATCTCCTGCTTGTTTCCATGGAGATAGTAAAGCTTAATACCATACTGTGACACATTCCAAACTAGAAAAGCAGTCAGAGAGCGCAGACCTCCGCCAAGGACTACCCCTATTTTTTTATATAAATTGCGATAAAATCAGTCTTCTGGATCAGATCCGGATCAGCCTTTGGAATAAGAAAGAGGATCCCATTGTCCATCCCTGAGTCAAATTTCATGGGGTTTGGTCAATAATTAACCGAGATATTGAGAAACAAAATTTTTGGCCCCATTTACCACAATGTTAACTAAAATTTCAAAGTGATCGAGAATCCAGGATTTCTTCTGGATCACCCCCAAAATGAAATCAGTTCTTCCTTTTCACATTTCCAACAAATCCTGAAAATTTCATCAAAATCAGTCCATAACTTTTTGAGTTATGTTGCTAACAGACAAACAAACAAACAAACAAACAGACAAACGCCGGCAAAAACATAACCTCCTTGGCGGAGGTAACAAAGCAATTACATCATCATAGAGAGAAAACTATAGGAAGACCCTCCACCAGAACAGCCGCATAGTGCACCTTTAAGACTAAGAATTTATTTATGGACAAACTAGTGAAATAAAAACAGCAGTCTCATGTAGAGCGGGTTAATACGAACATTTTTAGACCAAAATGAGGAGCCTGACAGCGGCAATTACAGAGAGAGGGGTGTTTATGGAGCTGGAAGTGCCCCCATGCTCACTCCCTATTTGGAGCGCAGCGGCCGCCGTGTTAGTTATGTCCATTTATATATACAGTCTGTGGTTGCCAGGTGGGGACAAAAATCTGTTTTCAGTTCATTTAATTCACATATGACATTGTGGCGTGTCATCGGCAACTTCTGAACCAGTGGAGAAAGCCCAACAAGCATCACTGCAAAACAGAACCAGCCATGCAATTGAAAATACACGATTTTTACACAATTACTAAAAATATTTGCAATAATTTGGGTAATATTTTAGCAGACATTGTGCTGTGTGTGTGGAATTGTCCTCTAAAAAGGCTGAAAAACACTAAAGTAGCGCAATATATCACACTCGAATCAAAATTGGAGTCGCCTCAAATATCAAGTTGCTAGGGTTGTTATTACCGTAAATTCCGGACTATAAGCCGCTACTTTTTTCTCACACATTGAACCCTGCGGTGAATATATGGACGAATTCTTTGTTTGGCACGTTGTCCATTCATATATACGGTCTTTGTTTTGGCAACACAGCGAATGGATCACTAGCGATATTGTCAGTGCACTCAAATAGTTTATTGCTGTGTGATAAAATAAGTGATGATGCTAAATGAACATAAATGAGGGGGATATGTTTTACCCGTGTGAGTAAATGACGAGAAGAAACGTCTCAAACTTCAGTAGCCGGACATCCACTCAGACCTGATTGATAGAACTAACCCCGCCCCCGAGAGAGTCTGACATCTGCTGAAATCCTTCAACACACTGACATGATACAGACAGAACAGAGACTCTTTCTGCAGGAGACATGCGCGGGGAGAGACGGGGGTGATGCGTAGAGGGAAATGCTCATTTGATTGTGTTTTGAACAGTTATTTTACGCTTCATACACGCACCCTCCTCATGGAAAACACACGAAGAAATTCAGAAAATGCAGCTTTTAAGTTAATGGTGATTGTTGTGATACCGGCCTTGAATATTATACATCTTTATGTAATTTGTCTTTTATATTTTGAAAAAGCATAAATAAATCATACATAAAAAAACAACAACAACAAAAAAAACGTGATTATTGTGACTGTCAAAGAAGGAACCAGAACTGCTGCACTTGAAATCGACATCAATGAGTTGATGATGAGATTTTGGTGACGGCAGCGTGACGAACTGACTCAGCGCAAAAAGGCGATAAAAGCAGATGCCCAAACTGGATAATGTTCTTGAAGACGTGGACACCTGCAGCTTATATTCAGGTGCAGCCTATCTATATACAATTTTAAAATTTAGTTAAAATTAAGTTGATTCGGCTTATATTCAGGTGCACTCAATAGTCCGGAAACGACGGTATTCAGATAAAATAGAATGTCCTAAAATATACTGTTTGACGGGGAAAAAAACAGCAGGTGTTTCTACGTATTTATTTTGTATAAGACAAAGTGCCCTGAGCGTGTGATAAAAGAGGAGACGTGCGAGCGCAGCAGGGGGCAGAGGTCACAACACGAGACAGGTCTGATCTTGGGAAAAACATGACACTTACAGAGATTATATGTCATACTAACACTGTGGCGCTTTGATGTAAAGCTGTTTAAAGTATACAGCACGCACTATGTTAACATTGCACCACGATTTGATGCAGAAATGAAGGTAATCTGGGTTGTTTTGCAAGGTTTCAGGAGAAGACATAAACATAATTCATCAACAAATGACTTCCATAACACATTTATCTAATTTTAATGGCTCTTCTATGATCTATGTTGTTGTGTGAATGAAACAAAACACAACTGCGGGCATGTTTTGGATGAGGGAACATTCTTGGTTCAAAGGTGCACTCTGTATCTTTTCATTTGGGGGATCCGTCACCTTCTTGTTTCTATTTATCTATTTATGTCATTGCTCTGCTTAGAATGTTCCACAATATGACAATAAACAGACCTATCTTACATGATCTACATTTATTCAATTACAGGTGGTTTTATTGCTCAAAATACCTAGAAAAACAGGTATTCCAGCTGTGAGCGGGGTTGCCTCTCCGCAGATCTGACTTGTAACTTGTTCTGTTGTTAATAAATTCACTTAGAGAAACAGTTTTTGATCAAGTTACACTGGTTGTTCATAAAATAATGATGTACTGTATTCGTTCTGTTCTCTTTTGATTTATATAAATATTAAATAATCCTTGTGAATCAATAAAGTTTGTCCAAGTCTAATGCTGTGTTCAGACCGTGGCGTCAAAAAAAATGCCCTGGACGGCTTTATTTGCCTTTGCATTTGCCTCACACGTCGTTGCATTTGAGTTCAGACGCTCCCGACGCGCGTCTCGGATGAAGTGGACGAGCAGGAGAAAAATACTTGATGCGCGTCCAGGGCGTCTGCTGCGGCCTGCGAGTGCCTTGTTTTCCCGGTTGACTTTAGTGTATTTATTACATACAACACATCAGGTTAAGTCCTGATTTAGTCCTGGTTTAGTCCTGTTTTAGTCCTGGATTAGTCCTGGTTAAGTCCTGAAGTCCTGATTAAGTCCTGATTTAGTCCTGATTAAGTCCTGGTTTAGTCCTGTTTTTGTCCTGTTTTAGTCCTGATTTAGTCCTGGAGTCCTGGTTTAGTCCTGTTTTAGTCCTGGAGTCCTGGATTAGTCCTGGTTAAGTCCTGGTTAAGTCTTGGAGTCCTGGTTTAGTCCTGGAGTCCCGGTTAAGTCATGATTTAGTCCTGGTTGAGTCCTGGTTAAGTCCTGGTATAGTCCTGGTTAAGTCCTGGTTTAGTCCTGGTTAAGTCCTCTTTAGTCCTGGAGTCCCGGTTTAGTCCTGTTTTAGTCCTGTTTTAGTCCTGATGTAGTCCTGATTTAGTCCTGGAGTCCTGGTTTAGTCCTGTTTTAGTCCTGGATTAGTCCTGGTTTAGTCCTGAAGTCCTGATTAAGTCCTGATTTAGTCCTGATTAAGTTCTGGTTTAGTCCTGTTTTTGTCCTGTTTTAGTCCTGGAGTCCTGGATTAGTCCTGGTTAAGTCCTGGTTAAGTCTTGGAGTCCTGGTTTAGTCCTGGAGTCCTGGTTTAGTCCTGGAGTCCCGGTTAAGTCATGATTTAGTCCTGGTTGAGTCCTGGTTGAGTCCTGGTTAAGTCCTGGTATAGTCCTGGTTAAGTCCTGGTTTAGTCCTGGTTAAGTCCTGTTTTGTCCTGGAGTCCCGGTTTAGTCCTGTTTTAGTCCTGTTTTAGTCCTGATTTAGTCCTGGAGTCCTGGTTTAGTCCTGGTTTAGTCCTGGAGTCCTGGTTTAGTCCTGATTTAGTCCTGGAGTCCCGGTTAAGTCATGATTTAGTCCTGGTTTAGTCCTGGTTTAGTCCTGGTTAAGTCCTGGTTTAGAGCGTTGACGCCAAAAAAACGCCAGACGCCCCAGACGCGCCTCCACATAGACTTTGCGTGTAAACTTGACGCCTTGACGCTCCGTAACTCTCCACACTATGGCTCTTTATCGGTTGAAGGTCTGACACTTTCTCGCCACCGTGGAGATGGTGTTGCTTCCACTCGAATGTTCCACAATATGACATTAAACTGAGGCCGGGCCAAGTTGCAGGTTAGATTTTTGAAAAGGATCACAGACTCACAGTAAGAATGCTTGTTTTTCAATGTAAAAACTCAATAAAAACACCAGAAAATGAATAAATGTAAGATGGATCGGTAAATGTTACATAAAGCATTCCCGGCCAAGCAATGACATCTCGAATTTGAAGCTGAAAAGTCACACAATGCACCTTATTTTCTTTTCTTTACTTGTTTAGGTTGCACTATTATCTAAGAAAAACATTAGTCTATACTTTCCTGTCATCAGAACAAAGCCTTACCAGCAGACTTTTGAGTATAAAGCAAAACCCTGATGAGGCACAAATGATTCTATTGTAAGAGGTTTAATGGGAACAGTGTGTTAATATTCTGTGAGCTTTTAGACACACACAGTTTTTCTGACAGGTGAAAAAAACTTGGCCGACAGCCGAACAGAGAATAGGTTTTATCAAAGACATAGGCTCCTGTGATCGTAAGAGGGACCACTTTGTTGTAATTACAAATCTTTCCTCTGATCATTTTAGCTGTTAAAGTTTAGAAGTATTAGCAGGTTAATGAAGTGCTTTGACTACCACCCATTTTTTTTTTTTTTTTTTTTTTTTTATTCTTTCCAGAATATTTAAAGGTCTTAAAGGTTGTATGGAGGATTTTTTTTTTGTTTTTTTTGTTTCAAATTGTCAATGATAGCATTATAGAGGTGCAGTAGCCTTGTAATTATGATGACCAAAAAAAAGAGAATAAAAATTCATCAACTCTGGACGTGGTGGGGCTAAACATTTGCCAATAGATAACGACACTGCCTCGTTATCTGTGAGCTGACAGGCTGTCAATCAATCTCCCTACGTTTCTAGCGTAACTGACTTGCCTGCGCCGCCGGTACGTGGTTTACGTACGCCTGTCACGCAGTCCACAGACGCAAGACGCACAGACGCTGTTTACTCCACCAACGCAACAGTTCTTAGCGGCTTTTTTTGACCTATATCTTCCTCGCAGTTCGCACAAAGTTTGTTGCAATGGCGACAAGAATCCAGGAGCAGTTAGCCGCAAAAGAAAGTCCGTTTTTGAGGTCGCTGAAAGAAGAAGACAAGGGGAAAAGCAGCGAAGCCAAACTAAGGTGATTCTTGAAGATTCATTCCAGCGATGGCGCGACTGAAGCAGACGCAGGGTCTAAAGACTGACGCACTGGTCGCCAAATTACTCCTGGACAGGTCACTTCTGCTTATTATGAAAACGTACTTTATTTCCAAGAGCTAGTCAAACGTTTTTCAGGACACGAAAGCGATATCCTATGTCTGAAAACGTAATTTTCAAGGCAAAGAAAGAGTCCGCTTGCTGCTGCGTGTTGTAGCTAGTTCATTCGCACTGAATCTCCGCGCAACCTTCTCTGCTCCCCTTTCCTGCTCCTCTCCCCGCTGCCCGTTCCACTCTTCTCCCTGCTCCTCACTTCTCGTCCTGCGAACGAAATGTCCGCACACCCGCTCCCCCCGCTCCTCACTTCTCCGTCTTGCCTAACCAACACTGTAGTTAGTTGTTTACAAGTCATGTGCAGCTCACCGGCTGTAAACAAACCTGTTTCTGGCGTAAAGAGGAGGCAGGAGGAGGCGTTTCTACGTAGGAGCTGTAGGGGAGGGGGGGTGGTTTCACGCATGCGCAACATTTGAAAAAGGACAAACAGTCGCTGGATTTCTCGTTCCTTGGAAAATCCTCTATACAACCTTTAAGACTGTTTTATAGCTCTACATCGACTCAGCGCACACTGTCGCCGTCGTCTTGTTGCCGTCATTTTGGATTTATGGATTTGCATCGATGTAGGAGGTTAGGATTTAAAAATGACGTTCGTGTGTGCAAAATTAAGTGAGAAAGCGGAGTATCGGAAATGTATGTAGCGCACATGTAGAGTGGACCATTCACAGCCCTTATTGTCTGCATCGCTTTCTCTTCCTTCGACGAGTAGTTACAAAATTTCGGAAGTGCACGCCGGTCGATGCAGACGCTCTGTGGAGCAAAGCGACGCAGACGATTTGACACACCACCATAAATTGGGCTTTATAAATCCGTGTATCATTCGTTCATTCGTTTTTCAATATAAAACCAAAAATAAGAGAATGAAAAAACAACTGTTTTCTTCATTATTTGTCTCCAAAACCAAAATGAAAAAAATGGATAATGATTTGTTTTTTCAGTTTTCAATTTTGTGTTTAAATGAATAATGGAAAAAACGAATAACAGCCATTTCCCGTTTCCGTGACTTAAACTGCAATGCCGGAATTTTGAGCTGCATACGGACTGAACCAGGACTAAAAAAAAGTCTAAACCATTTTCAGTCCTGGACTGGTCCCGGTCTTTATCCCGGTCTTCGTCCCAGTCCTGGTCTCGGTCCCGATCTCAGTCCCGGTCTGGTCCCAGTCTCAGTCCTGGTTTCAGTCCTGGTTTCAGTCCTGGTCTAGTCCTAGTCTGGTCCTGGTCTGGTCCTGGTCTCAGTCCCGGTCTCAGTCCCGTTCTCAGTCATGGTCTGATCCTGGTCTGGTCCCGGTCTCAGTCCTGCTCTGGTTCCGGTCTGGTCCCAGTCTCAGTCCTGGTTTCAGTCCTGGTCTGGTCCTAGTCTGGTCCCGGTCTGGTCCCAAGCTCAGTCCTGGTCTGGTCCTGGTCTCAGTCCTGGTCTCAATCCCGGTCTGATCCTGGTCTCAGTCCCGGTCTGGTTCCGATTTGATCCCAGTCCTGGTTTAGTCCTTTTTTTAATTTTTTTTTTAATATTTTTAAATTTTTTTTTTTTTTTTTTTAAATTTGGAAAGCGCAAATATTATACAGTTTTCCGAATTCTTATAATATGTCAATACGTTAATTGTACTGTTGACCCATTTAATACTTTGTTTGTGATAAAGTTGATTGTCGCCCTCTAGTGGACGCCTTTGGTTTTAAGTTTTGTTTTTCTCCCGCATGTGCTCACTTTCAAGCGTGATCGGTTCGCAGCCTGACAGAATACGTCTCTGTTTTCGGCCCTGGGCGTCTTTGTCCGTAAGTTCGGCTTGTTTTGTGTTATAATATTGTTTTCTTGTATTGTTATAAAGATCTGAAGGTTGGAACAGTAGTTTTGAATCATTCGCGGTGTTGCTTATTGCTAGTTTCTTTTGCTAGCTCCGGCCTGTGTTTGGGCTGGGTAGTGGGGCTTTTATTTTGTCGTAACATGTACAATTTGTTAATAAACTTTTTTTTTTTTTTGCCGGAAAAAAGATAAAGAGACAAATGTGGAAATAAACGTCCGTAAACACAAGTCTTTTCCATATGGTCGTGTGGACTCTCTTTTTTGTATGTTCGCTATCTGTCTAGCTCTGGTAGAGACGCCATCGTGACGACAGAATATTAATATTGATCAATGGGGGAATAATGACAGTTTCTTTAATGTTGCCATGTGGTCTTATACTAGGTCTGGCACAGATTGGATCTACAGTAAAACCAGAAATGTCAAAAGTTGTTCAATTTAAGTATTATGTAATGATACAGTAATACGTATCATCAAAGTTAGTACGCAGTTGCTTTACGTAGGAACCAATTATATCTCAGTATTATTTTCCATAGGAGAGTTTATTTATTTATTTATTTTCATGATTATCTGCAAATAAGAATTACCAAATGTACCGTTTCCTGTTTTAGCTTACGTTATGTGACATTATTTACAGCACAGACAAACTCAATAGCTCCAAAATACCTTTTATTATCCCTTTGTTTACGTGACCATTTCTCTCTACTTCCCTTCTTCGCTTCGTCTCCATGTTTTTGTGTCTTGTTTTGCTTCCTCACGCGATTGGAACCACCTGCTGTTGTGTACGTTACAAATGAGAGCCCAAATTCAGCGGATTGTGGGGTAATTTGGAGTGTTTAGGTGACGTTATCTGCTCCGCTCGGCTCCTGGATCCCAACAGAGACTTTGAAGTTTCCAGACAAACATATCGCCTTGTGTTTAGGGACATGTGTATGATTTCACTCCCATGTGTTCGAGCAATACGTGTCTTGTTCAGCATCTACTTAGGACTCATTTTACTGTCCGATTATCAGGAAGGTGGGTCAGCCCAAAGACACAACAGCATTCATCTGTGAGGGCTGGAATCGCACCGCCAACCTGTGGGTCGGTGGATCTGGCCTCTCTAACAATTATGTTTATGTCGAGAGTGGGATTTGAACCGCAGACCTTCGGATCAGTGGCCAAACACTAACCGAGCTACTGTCCCCCTACAGTACAGTAGGGGTGTGCAAAAATATCAAAATATCGATATATAGTTATATATAGTTTAATGTTATGATACCGTATCGATATCGGGGACTGCTGTATCGATATATCGCAAGTCTAATTTTTGGTGTATTTTACTCAATTATTTTGTTAACAGCGCTATAGTTTTTTTGCTTTTTCAGAAGAAAAAAACTAATTTATGGGAAACATTTTACATTTTCACTGTTTTAATGATTAAAATGTTTGTGTTTCATATTAACTTTTGCAAAAAAAATTGGTTAAACAAATACTTTTAGTGTCACAGCCATGATTAAGCCACTATTTTTTATTCAACCGTATCGAATCAATTTGAAATATATTGTATTGAACCAAAAAAGCACTGTATCGAGATATGTATCGTATCAGCAGCTTCATAATGATACCCAGCCCTACAGTACAGTGTGGTTGTTGTTAACTTTACTGTTGCAGAACTGTACAAAAAGTCTGCAAAACGTCTGGTGTCTGAAAATTGATAGAAGCTCTTATAAACTCATCATGGTGAATAATTAGGATGTTTTGAATGTATAAGATAAGTGAGGAATAACTCTGGACCACTGCAAATTGTTTAAAATGAAGTTCTGTTTCTTCATGTTTTTAAAGTGCCTATGAAAGATTACACTACTCATTTTACCAAAACACACTTAAGATAATTATATTCTATACAATTAGTCTGTTTTGATATTAATAAACTACGGAAGCCGAGAGGGGTCACAGCAAACGCAAACTCCGCAACAAATACAAATGCGACAACACAACAAAAAGCCGCAACACACCAAAAAAAGCCACAAAGGAAATGACCGCGTGACTCTATTTTAATGCAAACGCCGCCGTTTCACGTTGTAGTTCTTCTTCTTCACTTGCTACTTGATCGGTCTGTCGGAAAATAGAGTCCCGCAGTCACTTCCGTTGTGGCTTTTTGATGTGTTGTGGCTTTTTGATGTGTTGCGGCGTTTGCATTAAAACAGAGTCCCGCGGTCATTTCCACTGTGGCTTTTTTTGTTGTGTTGTGGCTTTTTGTTGTGTTGTCGCATTTGTAATTGTTGCGCCGTTTGCGTTTGTTGTGACCCCTCTCGGCTTCCGTAATAAACTGTCGCTAAACATAGAAAAAACTACATTTATTATATTTGCAAAACGAAAAGTACAAATTATGCTCAACAATAAACCACTAGAGAGAGTCTTTGAAAACAAGTTTTTAGGAGTAACTACAGACCATTAGTCAGTCTGGCGCCACCTAGTGCCTCCACTCAATTTAATTTCTCTCCAGCGACTAAGTCAGGAATCAGAATACACTAGAAGGTTTGCAAAAAAGAGAAAAAAAGTGCGAGTTCGGGCACCAGCCAATCAGCGAAGAGCCAGACATTCTGTGTTGACAACGATTCCCGAGATCAGGGATTTAAAGCCGGAACAAAGAGAATGTTTGTTGAATTTTATCAAGGGGAAAGACGTTATCGTCCTTCTTCCTGCGGGAAAAGCTTAATATACCCATTAACAGCACATTACAGATATCACGACCAAATAGCAGCGATTGGTTAAATAAAAAAAGTACCCGCCCACCACTGAGTGAACGAATCCTAATGCTGCGAGGTCAGACGGTTTCTACGAAGTGAAACCAGCTGATGAATCAGGCTAATAGACCATAATTTTAACTGGAAATCACACATAAATAAAATTAGAAATGAACTATCCAAAGTAATCACAATTATATATAAATATGGATATATCGTAGCTAAAAACAATCTTTAATTATTTACAACTCGCAGGTAATGCCCTACATAACCTACTGTACTGAGATTTGGGACAAGACTAATACAAATCCAGTCTTTATCTTTAAAAAAAGGCAATAAGAGCAATCGTATTATCAACTTGTAATGAACCAACCAATGCAATATTTATGAACCTTCAAATTCTGAAATGGAACTTTTTAGCCGACCTTTACACTTTGAAAATCATGTTCAAAGTAAACAACAATCTCTTGTCAAAATCATTACAGAATATGTGTAAAATCCGAAACATGACCAGCCAATATGAGCTCAGAGGCACAGCCATGTTTATAAAAAAGAAAATCAGAACAAACATTATGAAATTTAGTACATCTGTTAGAGTGGAGGACCTCTGGAACAACTGTACAGACGAGCAAAAATTGTGCACCACTCTCTTCCATTTTAAAAAGAAGTTTAAATGTTTAACTCTGGGCAGATACATGAAGTATGATGTTTAGTTTGTGCTGGAGTAAATTGTTGTACTGTTACTGATTTATTTGTTTCCTCTCGCTGTATTTATGAAGATGAACTGGTGTAATAAAGGGTAAGCATAATAAACTCAAGCTTCAGCCTACACCTTTTCAATCTGTGTATGTGACTGTCTGTGTATAAATATCTGTGTATAAATATGACCAAAATATATTAATTAATCAGTCAATATAGATTTAAGATGAAATTTCACATTATTTCCCCAGTGTGGCCAGTTTGTTGGTAGGGATTTCATAACCATTACCTGGCAACTACGATCAGTGTTGGGAAGGTGACTTTTAAAATGTATTCCCCTACAGATTACAGATTACATACCTCAAAATGTAGTTTGTAACGTAATCCATTAAATTACTTAAGGTGAGTAACGTAATCTGAATACTTTGGATTACTTGATTTGCTGTAGAGAAGCAAAGACGAGGATATTGTAACATAAGATGTTTTGTCAGATAAAAGAAAATAAAAAGCCCAGACTTTACTGAACCAAATAAAAAATATTATTGATAGAAGACGAGGAGACACGTCCACGCAGCATGATTTAGTCCTGTTAAATCCTGGTTTAGTCCTGGTTTAGTCCTGGTTTAGTCCTGATTTAGTCCTGATTTAGTCCTGATTTAGTCCTGTTAAATCCTGGTTTAGTCCTGGTTTAGTCCTGGTTTAGTCCTGATTTAGTCCTGATTTAGTCCTGATTTAGTCCTGATTTAGTCCTGTTAAATCCTGGTTTAGTCCTGGTTTCGTCCTGATTTAGTCCTGTTAAGTCCTGTTTTAGTCCTGGTTTAGTCCTGATTTAGTCCTGGTTTAGTCCTGTTAAATCCTGTTTTAGTCCTGGTTTAGTCCTGGTTTTTGACCTGGTTTAAATCTAGTTTAGATCTAGTTTAGACCTGGTTTTAGTCCTGTTTTAGTCCTGATTTAGTCCTGATTTAGTCCTGATTTAGTCCTGATTTAGTCCTGGTTTAGTCCTGGTTTAGTCCTGTTAAATCCTGTTTTAGTCCTGGTTTAAATCTAGTTTAGATCTAGTTTAGACCTGGTTTTAGTACTGTTTTAGTCCTGTTTTAGATCTAGTTTAGACCTGGTTTTAGTCCTGGTTTAGATTTAAACTAGGACTAGTTTAGACCTGGTTTCCGGCAATGAGTGGAATTACTGAAAAAACAGGAAAATACCGCTGTGTAATCCATTTATTTCAACAAAGTAACTGTAATCCAATTACCACTCACTGAAACAGTAACTGTAACTGAATACAGTTACTCATAATTTGTACTCTGATTACGTAACTCCGTTCCATGTAATCTGTTACTCCCCAACACTGACTACGATGTTTTCTGGGCCAAAACCCCTCTAAATTGCACAAATATTTTTATTTGACAGATAAAAATACAAGAAAACGCATTTATTTTGTTGAAATAAGTTGAAAGTGTCTGACAAATGTGTTAAAAACTAAAAGTGTGTAAAAAACTATGTGTAAAACTATAATTTATATTTATCTAGTGGGATAATAACCCTTGTAAAGTCCAAAGTAGATCATCATAAAAGGTTGTTACACTTGCGCTTTTAAGACCGTTTAAATCAAGCAGAGCCCCTTTAAGCCCAAATCTTGTTAGTCTGAGAGAGAATTGTGGTTTTCTTTTCCCCACGTGGAGGCAGAATGCAAACAGATCAATTGAAGTTATTCAGTGGGAGAGCTGTTTTCACAAAGTTGGAGTTAAGTCGTTTAAAGTTTCCATTGGTGAATCAATATTTGTTTGTTAAGTGGTGAGGCTTTTACCCACTTCAGAAGAACACGATTATGTGGATTGCAAATATATCTGAGAAGGAACTTTTCTTTCGTGAAGAGCTGGTAGGAGGCGTCTTCGGGATATTACTTCCATTTCTTACTCCCGTTTATAAAGTAAAAACAGATAATTCAATAGAAATTATAATGAAGATACCTAAAGCCATTTGTGATAGAAATAAATGACTATATTTTGATTATATTAAAGGTGGAAGGGACACACGTTTTCTGCTTGAGCTGACCTGCTTTTCTAAATGGAGATGGAATCGGTTTGCCTGGAATGTTTCATAATATTGCATTAATTGTATCTCTTCTCTATTAAGCCAATTTTCCTTGTATTTATTACATTACGGGCAAGTTTAACGGGATACTGCGGCAGACAAACAGTCCGTGAGCTCACAACCACCCCACCAGAAAATCTGTGCGTAATTATGACTTATGGTTTTTAATATGTAATAAAAGAATAAAATCAATGCAATATATCAAAATAAAGTTAATTAGAATATACCACATGCACAGAACCCCACACGGATATGAAGTATTGCAGTATTCTGACCTGGGGGGACAGGGCTGAGGGTTACAGATGCGGATCATTGTTGGAGGTTTACTGGACTCTTCACACAGAGAGTCGTTCACCTCAGTGCTCAGGCTGCGCTCCACACACTTCACTACAGCTGTCTGTTTACCTGCACAAAAGACAGACACAGAGAGATAGAGATTAATTAAATAGATAAATTCAGACGTCCTTGTAGCGCATTCACACTTTTCTTCACAAAGCAAAATAGACAGACCTTAAATATAACATATGGGGAGTTGTCTGAAACTATTCAAATACAGTATAGCTTACATTCATTTCCAAAAAGTTTTCTGTTCATCCAAATTGTTTCACTGAACTCGCAGCGCTGAATGAATCGAATATCCATGAACTATTGGGGAACTTTGGGAGGAAAGAAAATCACATTTGCCTTGAAGGTGGACTGGCCTGGTTCATCAGCCGGTTTCACTTCGTGGAAACCGTCTGACCTCGCAGCATCAGGATTCGTTCGCTCGACGGTAGAGGGGTACTTTTTTTATTTAATCAATCACTGCTATTTGGTTGTGACGTATGTAATGCGTCAAATCCCGTAGGAAAAAGGGTAAATACATCTTTCCCCTTGATAAAATTCACCAAACATTCTCTTTGTTCCGGCTTTAGATCCTCAATCTCAGGAATCGTTGCCAACACAGAATGTATGTCTTCGTCTACATCCATCTCGACCGCTTTGTTTACTGTTGTGCTGTTTCACAAAAGGACCCAGACAGGTGTTTGAGTTTGACATCATGGCTTCACAACTCTTCTCTGATTGGTCAGCGCGAGGTCTAGAACTTCCAGGGTTCTTGCAAACCGTCTAGTGTATTCCGATTCCTGATGGAGTCGCTGGAGAGAAATGAAATTGAGCGGAGGCACTAGGTGGCACGAGCCAGGCTAAAGGTGGAGAAGCGCTATATAAAAATGTGACCATTTACCAAAAAAGGTAAAAAATTTTAATCTGAAGGATGAAGACATAAAATTAAATAAAACACAAATAATTACAGGACTGTTCCTTACACTATGCTAAAACATAAATCTAATTAATTATATTACAATGTATTCCGTTACATGGTCCAATCAGAGTATTGTAATATTCTGAATAACTAGAATACTTTCACTTTAGGCTGCATTGTGTGAACGCAATATAGGATTAAAACAGAATTGTTTGTCGTACAGTGTTTTATGCTTTTCTTTTTTCACACACACATAGCCAATAAAACATCACATATTAGAAGAGAAACAAATTGCATTTTTTCAGTAATGCCATGCAGTCTGAAGCCTGTGAAGTCTGTGATCAGATATGTGTTTGTTTGCAAAGTAGCTGCATTCTCAACAAATGAAAGATACATATATTTCGTACGTGCATTTTGTTACTTCCAAACACTTCCAATAATCTATGTGTTTGATGATGGGGGTAATAATGTCCTCACCAGTAGCACAGGAGGCGGAGCAGTCAGTGAAGCCTCTGTAGTCCCAGCTGTAGAGCTCGGTCCTGAAGGAAAGCGATCCCAGAGCGGCGCCTGTCTTGGAGTCTCCACAGGGGCCTGAGCTGCACGGCCTCTGCCTCTGGGGGCGCTCTCCTCCGCACTCCTCCTCTGGAAGGTCCACCTCTGTTTTAGTGAAGGACAGAAACACCTGACACTTCAGCTCTCGCGTCTGTACTCCCGGACCACAGGAGGTGCTGCAGGGAGACCACGGCCCAGGGACAAATCTGCAATAAGAAAAATGAGAAAACTGTAAAGACATTTTGGCATATTCCCCGTCTTGTCCACATGTAGTTATGGTTACACAAGAGAGGTGTGATGTTTTTCGCACTTCAAAATTGACCGATGTGTGCTCCCAGCTCTACTGCAGTGGTTCTCAAACTGTCAATTTAGTCTACATTTCTGAAAGCCCCTGGGGGCAGGTGCCACTGAAGGATGATTTGAATCCTGAGAACACACTGTACAATACCAACAAAACATGCCTGTCTTAACTTCATCTTAAAGCCACATTATGTAACTTTTTAGCCAAAAATAAGTAAAAGTATGTTGTTCTCATTTTGGTTACTTTTAATTAATTGAAAAACACATGTCCTTACGCTCATAGGCTTGCATCTCCACAAACCTGACTCTTACTTGGCCTAACGTCGTATAATTTACTATAATATTCCACAGTATGACACAACACATATCAGTTTCCATAGAGAATGTTACAAATTATGGTTTTAACTCTCTGTTTCCATGGAATTATGCAGGTGAGTTAAAGGGACAGCCCAGAGTTTTGGACACATAACCTTATTTTCTAGTGAGTCAGAGTGTTGGAGACGTGTGGAGATACTTTTTAAAAATATTCCATCCAGTCCTTGTATTTGCAGAGGTCGCTGGTGCTAGGCTAGTGCACGTCAATGGCCATAGTTATCCTACCACTAAAAACAGTCTTACCCACTCCACAAAACACTCAAAGTAAATATATTATTATGCCAGACTGTCAATGTAAATGTCTGTGTTGATAAAATAATGTTTGAAATAAGACTAACCTTGCATCTCATGAATTGTCGCATGTTGAGGAACTATTTTCTCATATATCAGTCCGCCGCTGCCAAGTACAACTCGCTGCTGCTGCTCAGACATAAATCCTTCAAATTCAAGGTTGGTTTTACTTCTAAAATGATTCTGTTGACACAGACATTTACATCGACAGTCTGGTGTAATAACAGATTTGTTTCGGGTGTTTTGTGGAGTGGGTAAGACTGTTTTTAGTGGCAGGATAACTATGGCCATTGACATGCACTAGTCTAGCACCAGCGACCTCTGCAAATACAAGGACTGGATGGAATATTTTAAAAAGTGTCTCCACACGTCTCCAACAGTAGGAAATGAGGTCCTATGTCCAAAATTCTGGACTTTCTCTTTAAACAGAACATAAACCAGGCCAATAAATAAAACCTACTTTCGAATTTTCTGTTATCACAAAATATAGCATGACGTGAGCAGCCTCAGGTCTGCCTCGACTTTTGTTTGTTCTTCTAATACGCAGTAAGCCCAAAGCCCAGCTGGTAATCCTGACCAATGGCCAAACTCAGGTTCTGTGGACAGGTCCTCGAGCACTGCACTGCGGTCGCCCACTGCCCCCAACAGTTTACCCCGAGGCTCTGGCTGAAGGATGGGTCAAAAGCACAGGACAAAACCTCCTATGGGTGCAAAAGTCGACAAACAAAATCCAAGCAAATGATTAAGCTAAATAACTCTTAAAGGGTCCATATTATACTATTTTCTGATCTATGTTAAGATAAGATAATCCTTTATTGTTCTGCATGGGAGAAATTTGTCTTGGGAAAGGGGCACACATGCTTTATCAAAAGACAGGATGACACAACGACAAAAGCCACAAACAAACCTCCACCACAGAACATAAATAAATAAGAGACCAAGTATGACCACGAGTGATGCACCAACAGGACCTTTAAGTCACTCTTTACAGGAAAGACCTTCGCAATCTTGTATTCTATTAATAATTGCACACTCCTAAAGCCTAAGTGCAGTTTTGATTGCACATTCCCTTGACTTATGTACAATTGATTGCAAATTTCCCTGACTTACGCGCAGTTTTGATTGAGTGCGTATACATGCACATCAGTATCCCGGTTATGATCGGATTTTTTGAGTATCCCGGTTTCTTCATGGTGCATGTATACACAGTACCCTGGTTACTGCAACATAAAGTTGAGTGCGCATGCGTCCAGAAGACACTTTCCAGTCTTTTCACCACAACAGTAACAACATAAATAAAGTGACCAACATAAATAAGTGACCACACGAGTGAAATGACTGTAAAATTAAGAGCTGCGCTAAATCTGCACACGTACAATCTGCACTCATGTAATCGCTGAAAAGCTAAAACATGAACTATCTCCTATACGCACAGAACACACTTACCATCATTAGCACCTCTTCTGTCACAAAAAGATCACACATAATCCACTGAGTCGTGTCATTTAGTCCTAAAAGAAGCTGATCGCATCAGCGGCACAAGGAGTGAGCTGTTTTTATCAGCGCTAACAGTTTTTACTAATTAGCCTAGGCGGTCTTAAGTTTCGTTTCTGTAAAAAGTAAACAAATGTGATCAGAGCTTAATTATATGATCAAACGGGCTCATGTGGTTCTATAGTGGTTTATATGTTGTAAAGTTGAGTTTATTTATGCATAAGATTTTAATGAAGAATCTGTTGGGTTCGATGTGTGCAGTGGATTGTGGGAGATCTCACAGCTCCTCACCGCTGGTTAAACCTCCTTAGCCTCTTATGCTAAAGGAGCTCACTTTTTGTATTTTTCCTGGTTTATCAAATTGATTTTAGTTAATTTTTGAGCTTGCGCATTTGTAAGATTATGTCAAGAAACCGGGATACTCCATTTGATCATGTATATGGGGATATGAGTGTCCCGGTTTCTCAGTGCGCATGTAAACACAGTAACCCGAATACTGACATAACCGGGATATGGCTAATAACCGGGATACTGATGTGCATGTATACGCACTGACTGTACATTCCCTAAGCCTTTTACTTTTATTTTTTAACTGTGCTCTCTGAGTTTAGCAGATTAATGGCTATGATGTTATAATGTTTTCTCATAAAAAAAAAAAAAAAAAAAAAAAAAACATACCTGGAGTTGTGCTTTGTTCAATCACTCTACTGAACAAAAGGTAAACGTAGCTGTTAACTTGAAAACTACCTCATCATGACGTCACAAGGTGGAACAGAGCGTTTTGAGCTTTGGAGATGTAAACAGACTAAGGGCTTATTGACATGAGAAAGCTTGCAGGTAAAAACGACAAAATGGTTTATCGGAAGTGCCTTTCGTTTAGAAGGTGACGGCGTTTTTGGGCTTAAAAATGCAAAAATCTGAACCCGCCCTCCAGAGTGGCAAAATTTGAATATGCTCCACTGTCGCGTTTCCGTCTACACTGCCAGATCTGCTCACGTCGGGTACTCATTTACCTCACGTACATCACCACCTAGTCGCAATTTCATGCATACCCAATCGAATTCCGCAGTAGAATAAAAAGTGAAGACGCGACGCCACTTTTGCGTCTTCTGTTCAGACCGACATCATATAAATGTAGCCTAAAAATAAAGGGTAACTCAGATGTGTGAATGAAGTAAAACACAACTCCGAGTGTGTTTTTGAGGAAATCACAACATTATAACATGCCATCAAGCTCACAAGAGTCAATTTAGCGTAATATAGGACCTTTAATTAGCTGTGCTTTAGCGATTATTGACTAAGTATTGCCTCCTCCCACACCGAACATAACGCAGATTTTCATTTCTCTTTCTAATGTGTCTTTGTGGTCTGTTTCTCCGTGTGGGCTGCAGCAGATGTGTTCTTCCGTATGCTTTCTGAGCCCTGGGAGGCCACATAAAAATGCACTTTGAGTCCGGCTCCTCTGTTCCCAGTGCTGTGGAGGAGATAAGGACAGCACACTAGAGAAGCCTCATAGTATTTTATTAATATGAAGATGAAGCGGGGAGGAAGGGTAAACAACAGCTCACAGACAGAGGCAGGGGGCGGCGGAGAGAGGAGGGACACGCAGTCATGGAGAGTACGTTTAGTAAGAGGGGTAAATAAATGAACAAAGATGCAGCTAATTAATACATTAACTTGTAACTGGCAGGAATCCAAACACATTTACATAAGAACTGCGGCAACAGGCCCGCCACGAGAAAACTTTCATGGTGTAGCTTTAAAACCCTTCCAGACCTAAGGGCATTTTTAGTACCTCTGTCCTCGCCTGGATTTTGTTCTGTTAAAACTCCCCCTTTTACCCCCCTAATGAAGTGTTATACATCCTTTTTTTCAGTACAACCTGTTATTTCACAATCTGCATGCTGTAGTTGTGTCATATGGCTGCAATAAAAGCTATAGGACCAGGAATACAAATGAAAAAAAGAAAAAAGGAAAATAAAATTCACACTCTATCATACAAAACACAAAGCATGTATAAACAACTTTTTGGACATAAAGAAATGCTTAATTTAGGGTTTCAGCTACAAAAATGCAAAATGTCAAGTCTGTACATAAACTAAAAATATACTTATGCCCTCAAAACTAAAAAAATGTGCAGTCGCCTCAGGACTTTCCTGGTACCAGTCATGGAAACAGCTTGTGTCAGGTCCAAGGCACAGAGCCACATCACTTCCTGCATTTCCATGGCGTTTATTAGATTTGTATTTGTACATGTTGAGCGAAATGCAATGTGTAATGTAAGTTGTCATTTGCACTTAGAGCTGATCTTTCAATTGTGACGAACAGAGACGCTCAGAGCAGTCGACCGTTTTGACTCACTACACTCTTTGGCAAAGTTTGGGCCGATCAAAATGGACACAGTGCATGCACTTGGCGGAAAACAAAGTTCCTACTGGACATTTGTTATCCCGACCTCCTCACACAGTGTGCTTGGAACGATAATGCCGGAGACATTTTTGGAAAGCCAAACGTCTTATCTTTTAAAGGAAAAAAAAGTAAGGTTCTATCTTTTATGGTTGGAAAGTTATGCATGATTATATAAAACATTTGCAACACCATTGGTCTGGAAGGGTTAAAGGTCCTATGTTGCGCAAAACCGACTCTTGTGAACTTTAAGCCAAGTTATAATGTTGTTACCTCCCTCAAAAACATACCTGGAGTTGTGTTTTCTTTCATTCACACATGCTACAGCTACTTTTTTTACCTTTTGGTCAGTAGAGATTTGCAACTCCAGGGCTAAAATTATCCAAATGATTCTAATGAAGGTGTATGGGGTTTAAAAACACAGTGGAGCACTTCCTGTATTGGTGGAGCAGAGTGTTTTCCATTTGGGAGAAGAACGCCAGATATGTTTTTAAGGAAACAACACTACAACATAGATCAGAAAATCATATATGGACCTGTTAAAAAAAACATTGCGCTTGAGCCTGCTATATACCCAGGGATGATTATGTTTTAAATCACAATATTGATCTAAAACAACTTAATAAAAGAAACAAATCTGCTGAGTTCTGCGTTAGAAAACTGTGGTGCCCATGGGAGCTGACATCGGCGTGAACGTCAACAGAACAAAGAGGACGGAGTCAGAACACAGCAGTGGGCGAATACTGGCAATGACAGTGAAAACTCTGCTCGATCGAAGAAACTGTGTCTTGAATACAGGAGAATAAAGATGAAATACTGAAACATGCAGGAATCATGCTAAATCCAATTATTTAAACCTTTTAAACATAGAAAACCTATGAGAGGGAAAATGAGAAACAACTGTAACATGTTTGAAAGCTCTAAAAAGTTGATTTAGCATAATAGGTCCGCTTTAAGGTAAGATAGAATTTATTGTCTTGAAATTATAAGCAACTAAGGTTAAGTTCAGACTGCAGCCAGAAGTGACCCAAATCTGATTTTTTCACCCCTATGTGACCTGTATCTGATCTTTTAATGACGACACAGATCCGATTTTTTCAAATGTGACCCAGGCCACTTGGGCTACATTCAGACTGCAGGGCTTAACGCTCAATTCGGATTTTTTTGTGAAATCCGATGTTTTTGCGAGGTTGTTCACATTTCCAATTAAATGCGACTTGTATGTGACTCCAGTGTGAACATTAAATGGCCCAAAAGTGTCCCGCATGTGCACTGGAGACACGACGACGTCAACCGCACTGAGCGTGCTCTGTGTTTACAGAAGTTGTCCCAACATGGACGCGAGCATCGAGCACCTGGAGATTTTAAATTTCCTCTTATACCGAAGCCAGAACATGAACAACTTACTTGTTTTAAGGAGGAGATTGAGAAGGAGAAGGACGAGGTTTTTGGCCGTGGTGTTTGGTGGTGCAGTGGCAGCAATGTCCGAACATGTGGATGTCAAGCCAAGAGTGGTGAGTGGTGATGTGCTTCGCTTCAGTGACACGGAGTTCATTAACAATTTTTGCCTACTTCAGCGCAGAATAGTGACGTTTGTGGCTTGTTGATAACATGTAGGTCGGATGAATGCGCTTTGGCTGTTCAGACTGAAGTCGCATGTCAAAAGATCGGATATGTATCAGTTTTAGGACCACATATCCAAGTGGTCTGGGTCGCATTTGAAAAAATCAGATCTGTGTCGTTAAGACTGTCAGGAAAAGAATAGATACAGGTCACATAGGGGCCAAAAAATCGGATTTGGGTCACTTCAGGCTGCAGTCTGAACGTAGCCTTGGATATGTGGTCCTAAAACCGATACATATCTGATCTTTGGAACATGTGACTTCAGTCTGCCACCTACATGTCCTACTCGGAGTCTAGTAAATGGAGGGAAAGCGAGGTTTACGTGTTAATTAATATTTGGGGGTGATCGCTGTATTCAAGCCAAATTGGAGGGGTCTCATCGGAACAGGTCATCTTGGCTCCAATGTCAAAGAAAAATAAAAAGCCTCTGAGCCAAATACAAGGAGACAAAAGACTCAAACAAACGAAGCGGCCGTGTACGTGTAACCTGTCCATTATATGAAGAACTGCACCATATTTTAGGAGACAAGCCCAGCGTTTAGGCGAACTTCCATCAACACTGAGCACGCTCGCTCCGTGTGACGTTGTTGTGTCCTCCAATACACAAGAGGGACACTTTTGGGACATTTAAAGTTCACACTGGAGATCACATACAAGTCAAATTTAATTGGAAATGTGAACGACCTCGCCAAAGAATTGGATTTCACACAAAAAAAAAAAAATTGAGCATTAAGCCCTGTAGTCTGAACGTAGCCTAATTCATATACTAACTTGTAATTGGCAGGAATTCAAACAGACAAGCAAATAAAAAAAATAAAAAGAACTGTTGTGAAAGTTAAAGGTGTACTGTGTAACTTTTCTGGTGGGGGCGGGGGTCAGTCCCATGCTCGTCTCCGTGGAGATAAATAAGTTTAACGACATACTGTAAAACATTCCATGAAAAAAAAAAGGACGGACAAGTTGTCAGAGAGAGTGTGTTTGGAAAGAAAGATAATTGAGTGAACAAAGACACAGCTAATTAATACATTAACTTGTGCTGTAACTGGCAGGAATCCAAGCAAACACATTTACATAAAGTATTGCAACTCCCACAGTACCTCTCACAAAGCGTTCAATGTGCTAATTGCTAACAGTTTTTATTTTCACATGACATTAAACTCGTCTCCATGAAAACAAGCAGGTGTCAAACCCCCTCGCCCACCAGAAAAGTTACATAATGCTGTTCTTGTTATTTATTATTTGTCTGTCCTTTAATGTATTCAGATGAATGTATGTGTGAATTGACTGAGAACTACTGTGTTTTTTTTTTTTTACAGTGTATAAACGTGTATTCTGTTCCTCCCCATGCGTCCTGATTGGCTAAAGGACTGTAAACCGTTGTCAGTCTCCTCCGTGCCATGTCTCCTGTACATTGCAGAATGTGTTCAGCTGCCAATTTTAAATAAATGTTCGATCTCTAGCAGTGTGATTCTGAAGTGCTGTATGTTTGCGAGTTTTCTCCACGACAAAACCCGCAATGTCGACAAAACGTTCTGCACCGACAAAGGCTCCTGCGGTCGCACCCAAAAGGCAGAGGAAGATGCAAACCATCGCACAAAAAGTTGGACTTCTGGACACGCTGAAGGAAAGTAGAAGTTACGCGCTGTAGCAGAGTCCAGTACGGGCAAATAGTTGCTGAAACGGGCAGGTTTTAACGTTGTAGAATTTTACGGGTGGGTATGTGGGCGAGTAGTGATTACACATGGACAGGTTGGGACTTAACCAGGACTAAACCAGGACTAAACCAGGTCTAAACCAGTACTACACCAGAACTAAACCAAGTCTAAACCAGGACTAATCTTGGACTTAAGAGAGAGAATTGTGATCCCGCCCAGGAGAGTGTCTATAAAGCGCGATCGGGCAATTGCCGTGGTTACGTAAAGGTGAGGTGCGGAGCTGAGCCGGTCCTTTCTCCTGCGGTCACCTGCGAGCGAGTCCCAACAGTGAGTCCTGTTTCACTTCTGGTTTAGTCCTGGTTTAGTCCAGGTTTACTGCTGTTTTAGTCCTGTTTTAGTCCTTGTTCAGTCCTGGTTTAGTCCTCCTCTTCAGTCCTGGAATCAGTCCTAGGTTAGTCCTAGGATAGTCCTGGTTTAGTCTTCGTTCAGTCTGTGGCGTCTGCAGTGCAAAAGTTTGATATAATCTCGAGTTAACTGACAGGCGTGGTGCTGTACTGCGCGGGTGCGGGTCTCCAAAAATGGACCCATGCAGGACTCTGTGCTGTAGGGCTCCATTACAGAATAAATGAATCTTCAGTTCGTTACATTAAGGACGACAGCAGCAATAAGTTTTAAGTAGGATGTAAAAAGTGTTGTAACTGTCCTGTCTGAGAAAAGTGTATAAAGTGTGTGGTGAGCGGTTTTACAGCCTTAAAACAGATATAATAACTGTAAAATATAAAGTTGACTACTTCGTGGATTTCACCTCGCGGGTTATTTTTCGAACGTAACTCCGCGATAAACGAGGGACCACTTCAAGGAAAAGCAAGAACAGATCCACATGTGGCAAACCCTCTTCTATAAAAGTCTCGTAGTGCTCCTTTAACTTTAGACACAACTGTAACGGTCTGGGTGAGGTAAGAATTTTTGTCTTCGCAGGAAATTTGGATCTGAAGGAGTGTGAATATTCATGGAGGAAGCTGATTGTGCTTGTTTTAGGCTCCATCTAAAACTGAGAGGAGGAGGAGAAGTTGTCAGAGGGAGTATGTTCGAAAGAAAGATTAATAAATGAACAAAGACGCCACAAATTAATAATTAACAGGCGTGGAATCTAATAAAAATGTACATAAGCAACAAACAATAGTTATATTTGTCGATTAAGGTACACAAATTAAAAGTATAATATAAGCAAGTATAGAATTTAGTGTACTGCTACTGCTGTAACTTTATTATTATTATTCAAAAATAGAAAGTAACCTGTACTTCTCCTTATCTGAATCCATGATCTTAATTAATATTGAACTTGTATAGAGACTTTCAAGACCCCCAAAGCTCTTCACGGTGCATTATTCATTCACTCCACACTCGGTGCATCACAGCTGCCATGGGGCAAACTGAAGGAAGTGAGGCTGCCATCTTCTCCTTCAACCAGTGATGGGCATTCTATGTTTCAAAGTACTTCCCCCATAAAGTAACTGAGTCTCCACGTTCGCGAGAGTTCACACTCACTGCACCGGGGCTCGGCGTGAACAGCAACGAGAGGTGTGTTTGCATGTGCCGCTGTGAGGTGCTTCATTAGATTCGAGTTACGTGAGGCACAGTTACACTTAACATACATATTATTGTTTTTTATTTCACTGAGAGAAAAACAGTGTTGGTATTTCCAGTTTGAAAACGCTGCCTTTGAATGTCCCTGGCTCGTCGTTGCCATTGTCGCATTCTCGTTGAGTTTGCCTCGTTTATCTTGAAGTGTGCGGGAAAGAAACAACAAGGCAGTGTAAGCAGAGACTCCGCCCACCCAACTTCTGTCCTGAGCTCTCCTCGCTCCTGCTGATGTTGTGTGTCTGTCCACTGCATGAAGACTGACACCGCGGCGCCTCATTCAACCCAATACATGCATCTCGAATTTCGGACTTCCGGTCATCGCGAAATACATACTGGCAAGGGTCCTCCGAAAAAGTGAGCATCAAATTGCCATGTTTGATTTCCTCAGTGGGGTGCGTCTATTGTCAAAGCCGATCTTTGAGTCAAGTCTTTTGAACCATATCGATTTTGTTTCTGGCTCTGATATATGATTATATTGTTGGACGTCCTAACAGCGGAAAACGGGCTTCGGAAGTTTGCAAACTCCATAAATGCAAAAGGGAATCAGATGTGTGTGACTGCAAACCTCCGTTCAAACAGTTTCCCTTCCCAACAGAATTGAAAAAATAGTGAAAGGTGAAGGCGATTGATACACAGAAAGGATGAAAAAGGAAACATTTGGCTGCCTAAGAAACTAGAAAAGCACTCAGAGAGCGCAGACCTCCGCCAAGGACTACCCCTATTTTTTATATAAATTGCAATAAAATCAGTCTTCTGGATCAGATCCGGATCAGCCTTTGGAATATGAAAGAGGATCCCATTGTCCATCCCTGAGTCAAATTTCATGGGGTTTGGTCAATAATTAACCGAGATATTGAGAAACAAAACTTTTGGCCCCATTTACCACAATGTTAACTAAAATTTCAAAGTGATCCAGAATCCAGGATTTCTTCCGGATCACCCCCAAAATGAAATCAGTTCTTCCTTTTCACATTTCCAACAAATCCTGAAAATTTCATCAAAATCGGTCCATAACTTTTTGAGTTATGTTGCTAACAGACAAACAAACAAACAAACAAACAAACAGACAAACGCCGGCAAAAACATAACCTCCTTGGCGGAGGTAATCATCCCAAGTTTGCAGTGAATATTTTGTATGTGGAGCGCCAACAAAGCAAAATCCCATTTATTAAGCCAGAGGTACAGAAGACAAACAGGCTGAGCTCGCACTTTCTTGTTTGACTGACTTTACAGCAACATCACGTCTTGGTCTCTTTGCAGTGGAAGGTGTTTCTTGTCGAACAGCTGGTGCCTTTCGCTTTGGCGTTGACTTTTTAAATTCGTAACCAAGGTTGAGCGAGGGATCGGGATAACTAAAATATGTCAATATCAGAACCAGGCTTTGACAATAGACGCATCCCACTGGGAAAACAAAACATGGCGGTTTGATTCTCACTTTTTCAGAGGACCCTTCCCAGTATGAATTGCGCGATGACCGGATGTCTGAAATTCGGAATGCATGTATCGTAACGTGCCGTTTTTCTTTCCTGGTAACGTTAAGGGCGTTGTAATGATGGATGGGAGTGTAATTAATTATATTACTCCGTTATGGAAAATGTAGCGCTGTTATACTTAAATGCCGTTATTCGCATCACTGCCTCTGATCACGACCAACACTCTCGCAAACACCACTTACGAGACCAGGGGTGAGCAAACTTTTTGGTTCGTGGGCCACAAAGAGTTCTAAAATTTGACGGAAGGGTCGGACCAGAAGCAGATGGATGTAGTGGAGGAAAAAAAAATAACACGGGATATGTAGAAAACCTGTGCTTGAATTTCAACTGGAAATCATTACAAAGCATCACAACAAAATAGTCCCAGGTGTTTGCTATTTATTGAAATTACTCTTAAAACACTGAAAATTAAATGAATAAAATACAGCTTTTTTATTACTAACAGTTACTATTTTAAAGCACTGAAAGTTCTGTTCTCCTTCAGAATATTATCATCATCACTCTCCTCCTGATTGTCTTTAATTCAAAAACGGTAGGAGATGCAGATCTACTTGTCCTGCTTTTTCTATTCAGTCTGTGTCCCCATTGCCAAAACTCAACAACGACCAGAGCAAGGACGGAATAGTGACAGCGTGCCAGTCTGTGAGCGTGTTATATTTGATCTGGTTGTTTATAATGAGAACGTACATGCACCTGCACACCACGGAATGACATGTAACACGTTAATGCATTTTTTACATAACAGCAGAGAAACTTACTTTTGATTTCAGTGGGATCAGTGTCGTTGCCGTCTATTTTTAGCCAGCACATCAAAGTCTGGGGTTAGTTTTGTTGTGGCGTTTCTCAGGATGCGTTCATGTGGTGTCGGAATTATCGGAAAAATTACTTTCACACTGGGAAAATTCACATGAACGCCTCCTCATGTCAGAAAAACAACTCAGCATACTGGATCTTTTGACACCACATGAATGCAGCATAATACGTCAACAAAGGTCAATGTATCTAGAGTGCGCCATCTATTGGGAAATGCCGGAATTGCAGGAAAAATAAAACATTTTCAAAGTTTATTATTATAATTTATTCAAGCTCGTCCAGCATGAGCAGATTAAAAAGATTGAGGGAGATATTTTGCGGCTTGACGAAGTGTTCGCCAACTCCCCTTCCCCTGATCTGTTTAAACAACGGTTAATTCTCCAGACTGAATTCAATCTGTTAACAACGAAGCAAACTGAAAACCTTTTAAACAAATGTCGGCATAAAATATATGAACAGGGTGAAAAGACAGGTAAAATGTTGTCCGACCAACTGCGTCAACAACAGGCTGACCAAGCTATTTTTGCAATTAATGGAGAACATGGAGTTAAATTGACGAATCCTTTGGAGATTAACCATAGATTCAGTGAGTATTACACACAACTATATGAGTCCAATAGAAACAAACTGCTTTTTGACAACTTTTTTAGTACCGTATTTTTCTCCAACCCCATCAAAAAACGACAGCGCCCTGTACACGAATCCACTCGGGTGTCCCAGTACGACTTGAGTAAACTACAAAGCCGCACCACCCGCAGCGCACGCAAACACACACGGAGCAGACAGCGACCGCACGGCGAACAAACACCCGCAGCCACACTCATCACTCCACGCCGACGAGGAACGGAACGGAGGAACGAACCGAAAAAGCGAGTGCAATGTGCCACTTCTAGACACAACTGAACAACTGAGTCACTGCGAACACGCCGACAATCCAGCGGTCCCAGACAGCACCCTCCCTACACGCCACAACTGAACAAAGCCCAGAGTCACTGTGAACGCCACAACAAAAACAAAACCACTGACCCATCACACTGTTGTGTTTCCTTTAAAGTCCAGTGTTGATTTGTTTATTTGTGAAAAAAGTTAGAAAATAGACCATTTAATGACAGTGCGCCTTATAATCCAGAGCGCCTAATAGTGCGGAAAATACGGTAAGATTAATCTCAGGACTCAGGAAAGGCCTTTTTCAAAAGAAGATTTTTTTGAAAGCAGTTCCATCCATGCAAAATGGGAAATCACCAGGGCCAGACGGCTTTCCAAGAGAATTTTTCAAAACATTTTCTAATGACCTGGCCCCTATCCTGCTCTCTGTTTATGATGAGTCCTTGGTCTCTGGTTTATTCCCAGAAACTATGAGACAGGCTGTTATATCTCTGATCTATAAGAAAGACAAAAAAAAAATTAGAATGCGGCAAATACTCTTGCGTACTCTATGCGTAAGTTTGGTTCTTGTACAAATGATGTAAAGTTGTTATTGTTCAAATCATATTGTTCACCGTTGTACGCAGCTCACCTCTGGACTAATTATAAAAAAGCCAGTTTGCAAAGACTGCAGGTGGCTTATAATGACGCTTTACGGTGCTTTTGAGGAGGCCACGATGGACGAGTGTGACAGAGATGTTTGTTACTGCTCGAGTGAACACTTTGCAAGCTGCACTAAGAATTTTAATGTACAGTTTTATCTGCAGACTGAACAAATCAGACAATGAAATAATAATGTCACTCACAAATCTGAGATTCAGTGCAATAAGACATCAGTCCAATATGTGGAGACACTGGTGTGGTTGTCTTTTAAACAGTGTTGGGGAGTAACAGATTACATGTACCGGAGTTATGTAATCAGAGTACAAATTATGAGTAACTGTATTCAGTTACAGTTACTGTTTCAGTGAGTGGTAATTGGATTACAGTTACTTGGTTGAAATAAATGGATTACACAGTGATATTTTCCTGTTTTCACATTTTGGGCTATATCCCCTTTTTTTTTTTTTTTTTTTTTCGGTAATTCGACTCATTGCACTAAACCACGTCCAAATCAGGTCTAAACCAGGACTAAACCAGGTCTAATCTAGGTCTAAACCAGGTCTAAACCAGGTCCAAACCAGGTCCAAATCAGGTCTAAATCAGGACTAAACCAGGTCTAATCTAGGTCTAAACCAGGTCCAAACCAGGTCCAAATCAGGTCTAAACCAGGACTAAACCAGGTCTAAACTAGGTCTAAACCAGGTCCAAACCAGATCCAAACCAGATCTAAACCAGGTCCAAACCAGGTCTAAACCAGATCTAAACCAGGTCCAAACCAGGTCTAAACCAGATCTAAACCAGGTCTAAACCAGGTCCAAACCAGATCCAAACCAGGTCCAAACCAGGTCTAAACCAGATCTAAACCAGGTCCAAATCAGGTCTAAACCAGGACTAAACCAGATCCAAACCAGATCTAAACTAGGTCCAAACCAGGTCTAAACCAGATCTAAACCAGGTCTAAACCAGGTCCAAACCAGATCCAAACCAGGTCCAAACCAGGTCTAAACCAGATCTAAACCAGGTCCAAACCAGATCCAAACCAGGTCTAAACCAGGTCTAAACCAGGTCTAAACCAGATCTAAACCAGGACTAAACCAGGTATAAAACAGGACTAGAACCAGGTCTAAACCAGGTCTAAAACAGGATTTAACAGGACTAAATCATGCTGCATGGACCGTGTTTCCTCCTCTTCTATCAATAACATTTTGAATTTGGTTAAGTAAAGTCTGGGCTTTTTTATTGCTTTTACCAGACAAAACATCTTATGTGAAGATTTCCTAGTATTTGCTACTCTAGAGCAAACCAAGTAATCCAAAGTATTCAGATTACGTTACTCACTTTAAGTAACCTAATGGATTACGTTACAAACTACATTTTGGTGTATGTAATGTGTAATCTGTAGGGGAATACATTTTAAAAGTCACCTTCCCAACACTGTTTTTAAAAACATGAATGTTTATTGTTTTGTATTCTCACTGTCCTTGTCTGTTTTTAAAATGGACCATGAGTCCGGAATAAAGATGATGATGATGATGATGATGATGATGATGATGATTACAGGCCCATTTCCCTATTGAATGTAGATAATAATTTATTCAAGTTCAGCAGGCCGGATTGAAAGGTTTAAAGGGTCGCATACGGTTCTTGGGCCTTAGTTTGCCCACACCTGTTCTAGGCAATGTGGTTGAAGTGTCTTGCCTAAGGACACAACTCTGACGCCCCATCATCTCAGACAGGAGTAGAATGCATCTGGAAAATTAGCCTGTTGTCAAAGAGGAGGTATTTACTGTCTCTGAGCGTGCAGGGGGAGGGACAAATTGTCAGAGGGAGTACGTTCAGTAAGAAAGATGAATAAATGAACAAAGACGCAGCTAATGAATACATTAACTTATAATTGGCGTGAATCTAAACAAACACATTTACATAAGCGGCGAACGACTGCTGTATTTGTCGATCAAGTTAAGAGCAGAGACAATTTAAAGATAAGATCAGGTAAGAGAAGGTGATTTATCTTCCCAAATAGTTTGCGACTGGGAAAACTTTTCGAAGCAGTGCAGTGGGACTCTGCTCTCTACCTTTTGTGAACTGCTGTTGCAAATTCACTTAGACTATAAACACTGTGATACCTGCAACCGATTACATAATTGTTTATCCATGTTTGTTGTATCTGTCCCTGTCAAATAAATAAAACATAAATCAGTGCAGATTGCTTTGAAAAATGGCAATATCCATAGGGTTGTCGAAAGTATTGAAAATCAGACACTAACTGAGACCAAAACTAGTATCAATACTCATTTGAGCAAGGATCGATACTAAAAAAGTCACATAAACCAGAGTGGAAATTAACCTTTTAGAATGATCTTCAGCTGTATCAGAACAAAAATAAGAGCGCATAAACTATGAAATGTACCTGGACCACTGAGGGATTACACAGATATAGGCAGATAAGACCACAAGGTAATATAAAAGAAAGTACTAAGATTTAAAGGTGCTGTGGGTTTATTTTCTTGTGTTGATGCTTTACTGTTAATTGAATCATATCAAAATGTTTCTTGTTATGTTTTCTTTTGGTTGCTGCCCCAAATCAAGGTCCAAAGGGGGGCGGATGTGAACCTGATAGCCTGATCAATATGTCTGCAAAAATGTCCTTCAAAACAAGTTTTATCAAATATGTATGTGGACTTTCTTGCTAAAGTGAGCTAATAAATAAGTTAATATTTCAACAAGATGTCATGTATAAGAACTGTCTATTCTGCTGTCATTCAGAGACGCTGGTGACCGAAATCCTGTAATCATTTGAATTGAGTTCTGTAAGCTGCCTGCGCTAAAATAAAGACATCGTAGATTTTCCTATCTCCTGAAGTTTTTTGCTTAGGAGTTACTTGCGTGTCGCGTCTGGGGAAACTGACAGTGCATTGCGTAAATCCAGTGGTGGAGGGTCTATCAAATGTTTTTCTTCATGGAGACGTTATTGCTTTGTCTTGAATGTTGTATGGTATTAAACCTTTCTATCTTCAAGAAGACCAAACCAGGCCAAGTTACGTCTGATTTTCCTAGATATTTTTGGGCTATAAAACCACCAGTAATTGAATAAATGTAAGGCAGACCTGTTTAATGTCATATTAAGCCAGAGGTCACTAACCTTTTTCCTCTGTTGAGCTACGTTTATAAAACGAAAATGCCAGAAAGTTACTCATTTTAGCATTTTTTTGCAGGAAATGTAGAAAGTAGAAGAACTATGGCAAGGTTTAGACTGTGTACTGTTAAGATGCTGATAAAAATAAACCATTATGAATTTATTAGTGCTCGAGTTAGGCAGATAAATAATCAGATGTTAGTTATTAAGCCCAATACACACAATTCAGAAATCCTTTTATGAGTTACTTGGAAGGGAGTGGAGAGATACTGGTTGGAGACTCTTGTTCTGAGCAGAGCAATGAAATATCCATAGACACAAGAAGATGAGGAACCCCAACCAAAAAGTTACACAATGCACCTTTAATCAGTGGTGTAGTGGAGATTTTTTAAGTGGGGGTATGCGATTCGTGACTGAACCAGGACTGATCCAGGACTACACCAGATCTAAACCAGGTCTAAACCAAGTCTAAAGCAGGTCTAAACCAGGTCTAAACCAGGACTAAACCAGGATTAAACCAGGATTAAACCAGGACTAAACCAGGACTAAACCAGGTCTAAACCAGGACTAAACCAGGTCTAAACCAGGACTAAACCAGGATTAAACCAGGATTAAACCAGGACTAAACCAGGACTAAACCAGGATTAAACCAGGTCTAAACCAGGACTAAACCAGGATTAAACCAGGTCTAAACCAGGACTACAGCAAGGTCTAAACCAGGTCTAAACCAGGACTAAACCAGGAGTAAACCTGGACTGAACTAGCACTAAACCAGGACTGAACCAGGTCTAAACCAGGACTAATCTTGGACTTGCGAGTGAGAGAGAGAGAGAGACAGACAACCCCGAACCCATGGAGCAGGGTGTCCGCAAAGCACGACTGGGCGACGGCTGCACTTAGCCCCATGAGGCTCCGGACACCGGTCCTTTCGCCTGCTGTCATCCGACCCTGTCCAGACACTCACTCCTGGTTTAGACCTGGTTTAGACCTGGTTTAGACCTAGTTTAGACCTGGTTTAGACCTGCTTTAGTCTTGGTTTAGACCTGCTTTAGACCTGGTTTAGCTTGGTTTAGACCTGGTTTAGACCTGGTTTAGACCTGGTTTAGACCTGGTTTAGACCTGGTTTAGACCTGGTTCAGTCCTGGTTCAGTCCTGGTCCCTCATGTCTCAGGTCACACTATAGGACAGTACTGCAGATATCATGAGCCTACGCAGGTTGTTTTCACCGTTACCAGTAGCTCCAGTTTGAGATTTATTTTTTGGATTATCAAGGAATCAGTATTGAGTATTGTGTATTGTGTATTGTGAAATTGATTTTGAAATGTTTGTGTCGTGACAACACTAATATTCATGAGTCCAAACAAACCAGTTTACAGAAGCTACAAAAACATTCAAAATTCAGTTCAGATTTTGCTTCGACACAATTGCTCCTTGGGGACAATGGAGCCGTATAGACAGGCCTGTAATTATAAAGTTCTTCAAATGCTGCACTTTTTTAATTATGGGAGATTTGATATTTTGAGGTTTTTATTTGATCTCATAGCCAATATTATTTGTATTCAATGGCTGGCCGAGTTACAGCAGGAATCAAATCCATACAAAACTGTTGGATTAGAACAAAACTGAGTAATGCAGGGACTTAGCCTCTTGCCCCTATTGACAGAAAGAGCGCGATTTTATGCTTCTGATATTACAGTTATATTACAGTAGTATTTTTCTTGGTTCTCCTGCAGTCTTACTCACGTGGGTTCCTCTGTGGCCATGTGGTGCTCTTCTAAACCTTGAGCTTGTTTTGACCACGGCTCCTTGTCTTCAACAGGGGCAGACTCTGAACGAAAACACACAAAAGTATCACAGTTAATACACCTGGCCAGTTTTCTTTTATTGTTTGTTTTAATTTGATTATTTTTAGTGTTTTATCCATCATTTTGACACTGACTAGAGAGGGAAAGAGAGAGAGAAAGAGAAAAAGAGAGAGATCCTTTATCGATCCCGAGGGAAATTCAAGTTTTGCTGCAGCTACATTTACGCTTTGCTTCTCAGTCGCCTTTGTGTCTCAGTCAAACTGTAGTTTATTTTCTCTGGAAGATCTTCTGACACGTTTGTCGCCACATATGGTGTAAAACATTGTTTACCAAAGACTGGGTCGCGACTCTCAGGTGGGTCTCAAGAGATTTTTTTTGGGTCACCTTGTCACAATCTCATAGCCTGATTCATGAGCCGGTTTCACTTCATAGAAATCGTCTGACCTCACAGCATTAGGATTCGTTCGCTTGACTGTAGGCGGGTACTTTCTTTTATTTAACCATTCGCTGCTATTTGGTCGTGACGTATGTAATGCGCTGCTAACAGGGCTAACTGGTATATTAAGCTTTTCCCAAATCCCGTAGGAAGAAGGACAATAGTGTCTTTCCCCTTGATAAAATTCACCAAACATTCTCTTTGTTCCGGCTTTAAATCCTCGATCTCGTGAATCATTGCCAACACAGAATGTATGGCTCTTCGCTGATTGGCTGGTGCCCGAACTCGCACTTCTGGGATTTTTGTGAACCGTCTACTGTATTCTGATTCCTGATCTAATCGCTGGAGAGAAATGAAATTGAGCGGAGGCACTAGGTGGCTAACGAGCTGCATGTTAAGTCTGCAATATACGGTTCTGACACACGAGAGAGCAAGTGAGTCAATGAATCTTCAATAAGACCAATATTTCTATGCTTATTCCTTTCACTACTTCATATATGTGTGAACTGGGACTTTCTGTGCTCACAAAAATGAAGACAAAGCACAGAAACAGACTGAATTCTGCGCCTGATCAGCGTGTGTCGCTCTCTTCCTGCACCCAGACCGGAACACACTGCAAAAACGCAGACAGGCCCACCTATGTCTTTAGAAATGTTGAAATGTTAAGACATGTTTTGTATAATTTTTAGGCTTTCTGTAATTAGTTTATTGACTATTTTGTTCAATAGAATGTTGAAAAGAAAAAAAAAAGGGACACATTTAATGTCCAAATAGGCGACTTATAGACCCTTTTATTGCTGCTTGTTTTTCATTGTTTAAAATTTGAGTAATACTAATTGTTCAGAGGGACACAATCACTCAGTCAAAAATAAAATATCCTTATTAATTTTCAATTATGGTCAAATCCACTTTTTTGTGATTTTAAAATAATGTCTATTGACTTGGATCTTGAAGGTTTGTGACTTAAAAAAAAAAAAAAAGTGGGAAACACTGGTGTAAAAAGTCTGTAAAATCTAAATCCTTAATTCGCTTCTTAGCTAAACCTGTTGCAAGGTCTCCATGGATACAGGTGTGTTCATTTCACACAATCCAACAGTCCCTTGAGTTCTTTCCCACTGGAAGTCTTCTGCCACATTTGCTGCCACATTTGGTGTAAAAAACCTGCAGGATCTCAAATGTCCAGTTGTGATTCATGTTAGTTCTAGATAGATAGATCTGAAGGATGGGTTTGACATCAACATTTCTTACAGAATACAACAGTAGATAATATTGACTTTAATTAAATTCCTTCACAATAATAAAGTATTGTCTGTCCGTCCGTCCGTCTATCTGTCTGTCTCTCTAATGATGCAGATATGCTTTTGGTTTGGAATTAATTTTGTTCATGTTTTTCGTCTATACTTTGAGCTCAAATCAAGTGATGTTAGTTGTGGTTTAGTGCCATTTTACACCTTTGCTACCAAGTTTAGACCAGGTTTAATCCTGTTATAGACCTGGTTCTGATCTGTTGGAACTCTGAAAACCAAATATTTTCTTAGATGGTATTTGAAAAGTTTGAGAATATTTGTTGTTTTTGAAGAAAAACTCCCGCACACGGTCTCACTCTTGATTATTCTTTTATTAGTACGACGTTTCGGTCCCTCAGACCTTCCTCAAGTATGAGGACAGCCCCTTCCGCTCATATAAGTTGAGGGACTGCCCCCTCAAGAGTCATGATCCAATGACAGCAGTGAAAAATAATACATTTACAATTAGACCCCAATAAAGCTATACACCAATCTTTCATGAACTGAAACATCTGGATAATTATTAGAAAAATATATAGTCAATTATCAAGATTAAAAAGTTACATTTCATTACACAGACAAAATTTAACATGAACCTCCCTCATGGCTCAGAAGGAGGGCGTACATACCGTATTTTCCACACTATAGGCATCCAACCCCATCAAAAAATTAATGCGCATCCCGCAATCCAGAGCCCCAGCATGACTTCAGTAAACTACAAAGCCGCACCACCCGCAGCGCACGCAAACACACACGGAGCAGACAGCGACCACGCAGCGAAAAACACCCACAGCCACACTCATCACTCCACGTGGACAAGGAATGGAACGGAGGAACGAACCGAAAAAGCGAGTGCAATGTGCCACTTCTAGCCACAAATGAACAACTGAGTCACTGCGAACACGCCGACAATCCAGCGGTCCCAGACAGCACCCTCCCTACACGCCACAACTGAACAAAGCCCAGAGTCACCGTGAAAGCGCCAAACAAAGTCCCACTGACCCATCCAACTGTTGTGTTTCCTTTAAAGTCCGGTGCGGTTTATTTGTGAAAAAAGTTCGAAAATAGACCATTTAATGACAGTGTGTTTTATAATCCAGAGCGCCCTATAGTGTGGAAAATACGGTATGCACTCTTCATTTCAACACTTTTTTCCATAACATTACATTAAACAGCAATTCTTCATTTAAGTCTTTAGGACTAAGAGTTTGTAGAGTGAAATTCCAGTAGGCTTTGGGTCTTTTTAGTGCCCAATCATGGACACCACAGAAACGTAAGGACGACATAGACATATCACGTTTCAGGTTAAAGTGAAGAACGACCAGAGAATCAGGGTCTTGGCGTCTTATTGCGCTATTGTGCTTGCTTATACGCGTTTTTAAAAGTTTGAGAATATAAATAATTGCTATGAAAAGCAAAGATCGCTAAACCATCTCTCTGAAATGATTCAAAGCTGTTTTACCTTTAGGCTTGTGGCAGGCGATGGGCACCAGGCAGTCTTCTTTTACATGAGGTTTAACTGAAGAATTACAGCCTCCGATGTGCTGCCCCTGGTGGTCAATACAGAGAACTACACGATAGCGCAGGCCTCGACCGCAAGTCACCGTGCACTGCAATACAAGCAAAACAAAGCACTTGGAATAAAGGAATTCTGCATATTCAAGGCCCCACGGGACAGCAGTCAGAAACAGTGTTATTAATATAATTATGTAAGTGATGAACTGAATAGCTTCATTTCCACATTACTGTAGTCGGGGATCCACAGTTGTCAGTGTGTGGGTGAAAAAATATGGTCTTCTAACACATAACAGTTCCCCAGCTGGTCTCAAAACAATAACGCCTCCGAAGGAATAATCGGATATGAAAGATCTGTTATGTCCAAACACGTTCAATTATGTGAATGTGATTTTTTTTTTCTGTACTTCAAGATGCACTGTGCAGCTTTTCTCATGAAGGGTCCGTCACCTGCTTGTTTCCATGAAGATATTTCTATTTTGCCTCGATTATTCAACAGTATGGAAATAAACTTGGTAAACACAATGGAGAAACGTTACAGGTCAGATATGTGGAGAAGCCTTGCATGTGGTAAGAATTCCTGTTTTTCAAAGTATTTTTGAGCTCTAAAACACCTGCAATTGAATAAATGAATAACAGATTTGTTCAATGCCACATTATGGAACATTTCATGCAAAGAAACTACATCTCCATGGGGACAAGCACGTAGTTTTTTCCACTGTTCAAAATCATTATAACAATAACAATGAAAAATGTTAGTAAAACAAAAAACAAAAAGCCAATTTGTTGGAGACGTACACAATAATTATATTCATAAGTTTAAATGTAAAAGTCAGTGAATCTCATATTTAATCTACTTCAGTTCTACAGGCGAGGCAAGTTTATTTGTACAGCACAATTCATACACAAAGTGACAAAGTGATTCAGAGACCTTTACTGAATAATAAAGACATTACATTAATACAAACAAAAATATGAATAAACATCATAAAATTAACATTCCACCTTTCAGAGGTAAACAGAACTTTTGAACTAAACTGAACTTTTGGACTAAAAAGAACCTTTGGACTAAACAGAATCTTTGGACTAAACTAGAATCTTTGGACTAAATAGAATCTTTGGACTAAACAGGGCTAAACAGAACCTTTGGACTAAACAGAACCTTTGGACTAAACAGAACCTTTGAACTAAACAGAACCTTTGGACTAAACAGAACCTTTGAACTAAACAGAACCTTTGGACTAAACAGAACCTTTGGACTAAACAGAACCGTTGGACTAAACAGAACCACTGGACTAAACAGAACCTTTGGACTAAATAGAATCTTTGGACTAAATAGGGCTAAACAGAACCTTTGGACTAAACAGAACCTTTGGACTAAACAGGGCTAAACGGAACCATTGGACTAAACAGAACCTTTGGACTAAATAGAATCTTTGGACTAAATAGGACTAAACAGAACCTTCAGACTAAACAGAACCTTTGAACTAAACAGAACCTTCAGACTAAACAGAACCTTTGGACTAAACAGAACCTTTGGACTAAACAGGGACTAAACAGAACCTTTGGACTAAACAGAACCTTTGGACTAAACAGGGTTAAACAGAACCTCTTTGAACCTGGATTTAAACACAGTCACAGTAGAGGCCTCTCTCACATGTTCAGGAAGACTGAAGGAGGCCAGGACTAAGCCAGGACTAAACCAGGACTAAATCAGAACTACACTAGGACTATACCAGGACTAAATCAGGAGGCCGGTCCCTGAGATCCTCAGAGTGTGAGATGGTTCATATGAAACTAACATGTCAATGGGATTTACTTTAGTTTAGTCCAATATTCACCTTACAGGATTTAAATATTTAGCATTAAGAAAGACTTAAGGTGTTTTAGACTAGATTAGGCAGAGGAATGAGAAAATGTATATATTTTAAAAAGTAAAACTAAATATAAATACAAAAATAAACTCTAAGTAATGAGCAAGCTTCAATAATCTGAACTAAAACTATTCAAATATTCAAACACTCAGACTGTGTAATTTGCTTTAGAAACTCGTGAGTCGTGAAATTGAGAATCTAACCTGGGACCACTCCATAGCGACCCACTGTGGACAGGCGAAGGTGTTGCAGATCTGTCGCGTGATCGGTCGAGGCGAGTGGCCACACCTCCAGTCCTCAAGCGGAGACAGCTGCCCCCTGGTGTCCTCCTCCACACACTGCACGCTGCGGTCCTGCCACCCCCCCGAGTCTCCACAGGACACAGAGCAGCGCGTCCAGGGACCGGTCTCCCATCTGACAACGACAAGCACAACACCACAGGGGATTTAAGACTATAACATTTATTTATTTATTTAACAAGGACAATGCAGTTGTACAGAGTCACAAGCAGAACATGCAGCTGATGTTACACATATATAGAGTGTACTGTCAGTAATTCTCAATTCCTGTCTCTGGTTGGGCTTTTCAAGACACTATCATTCTCTAATTTAGAATGTAATAAGACAAGAATAATTCAAAGGATCACAAAATATCTCTATATGAATTAAAATGAAACACTGAATGAATATGAATTAGAATAAAACTAAAATAATGCATTAAATTACACAGGTAAACAACAGTGGTGTAACGATATCCAAGTCTCACGATACGATATCGTCACGGTATGAACCTCACGGTACGATATTTATTGCGATATCGTAGGAAAGCTCACGATATGGTGGAGAGGCTCACGATTAGGGATGTAACAATATCCAAATCTCTCGGTACGATATTTTCACGATATACATCTCACGGTACGATATTTATTGCGATATTTTGTAGAGGCTTACAAACAAAACTGTTAATATGCGACTTTTTTCTCTTAAAATGCCTTGACAAGACTTAATTGTACGAAGTAAGATTTAAAAGTGCTTATTTCTTCTTGTAGTCTGCACTGAAATGGAGCAAAGGATCATGGTCTATGTAGTTCCTTCTGTCTTTTTTTTAGCTATTGCTGCACCATAACTCTTAATTTAAGCAAAGAGACTTCTAATTCGATATATTGTGACGGTCCACGATTATTATTGTGAGAACTTTGACAATACGATATCACGATATTTCGGTTATTGTTACAACATTATTTTCATCTTCCCATCTTTTAATCTGTGTCAGACGGGGCAACTTTAAGGTGACCAGATCTTCAAAAATGAAAAACTGGTACACTTCCTGGCTTGGATTTGTAGGTAATAATAAAATTGTGAAACGAGTGCGTAATTAAGGGAAATTGTTCTGCACTCGGCCCATTCATGACTAACGTGTGAATCACATTTTCATTGTGTTTTGATAATTTTTAAGCAGCTTTTCTGTATTTTACCTAAACAAATGACAATTTATGACTTTCTTTCTCTCTCAAAATGGTCAAAAATAGGGACACTTGGGACATTTCTTGTATAAAACTGGGACAAATCATTGGTTTTGGATAAATCTGCTGAGAAAAGGGGACACAGGGCTCAAAACTGTGACTGTCTCGGGTAAATAGGGATGTCTGGTCACCCTAGGCAACCTGTCTACAGCTTTGGTCAGTACTTGCACTTGCACAATGTAACTTTACTGGTACTTCTTTCTATAGTTGCTTTTCCTGCATGAATATTCCACAGTCAAGCTTTTAACTTTCAATTTATTCAATTACAGGCACTCAAAATGTCTGGGAAAAATAGGCCTTCATGTCGTGATCAGGCTCACCGCTCCAGAGATCTGACCTGTATTTTGCTACACGCTCTTTTATGGCTTGTGTTATAATGTTTCCTCATCACAAAGTTGTGTTGTGTTTCATTCGCACATGTTTAACACACAAACCCTGCATATTTAGTTCTTCTTAGACAGACTTAGACAAACTTTATTGATCCACAAGGGAAATTACTTGGACACAGTAGTTTGCTTTCACATCACATTCTATTAAAATAACAAAGAGAGAAAATATAAAATGGTAATAAACGTCTAAATAAGCAGCACAAGCAGCACAAAATAAGCAGCACAAAAAAAATGTTCTCCACTGTGTTTTTAAACTCCATACACCTTCACTAGAATCAATCGGATAATTTCAGCCCTGGAATTGCCAATATCTACTAAAGAAAACATTAAAGGTAGCTGTTAACTCGAAAACTACCACGTTATGACATCACAGGGTGGAACAGTGTTTGAGCTTTGGAGATATAGACAGACTAATAATAAAGAATTACTCAAACAAGTGGCTATGCTATGTTTTCGGGGAGATAACAACATTATAACATGGCTTAAATCAGGAATGTCAAACATACGGCCCAGGGGCCAGATCCGGCCCTCCAAGACCTTTAATCTGGCCCACGGCTGATTTTCTACTCAAATATTTTTATTATATTTTCTATAAAAATATTTGTAATTTTCTGCGTCTCTTAACATATCAGCAGTGTCTCCAGAGCCTCTGTACGTGGCCCCTCCCACCAGAGCAGCACAAATGAAGACTTGTCTCTTTCCAAACACTCTTAAAGGACGATCGTTTTGACTGTTGATCGTGACGCCCTCATCAGAAAAATGACAAGAATGAGAAAAGTGGACCCGAATGCAGGATTTTCCAAGAAAAATTGACTTATTCCTATTTACATACAAGTTCATGTTAAAACATTGTGTTGAAATTGAATTTTCCTTAAAGTTTCAGGTTGTTCATAATATTATAATATTTTGTAAAAGAAAGAGTTCATCAATTAAAAAAAGATTTCTGTAATAGATTTGCGTTTCTCTGCACAAATATTTGAACTTGTTGCTGTTTTTGGGGTTATATATGTCATGAGTTTTCTGATCCAGCCCCTTTGGGATCAAAGTAAGTTGGATACGGCCCCTGGACCAAAATGAGTTTGACACCCCTGGCTTAAAAGCTCACAAGAGTCAATTTTGCGTAATATTGGACCTTTAATTCAAAGTACAAGGAAAAGAAAGTAAAATAAATGCCTACATGAGCTGCTTATTCATTTTCTGTCCGGTCTGTTTTGTATTGCGATCACTCACCGAGGCAGTGGCTGAAAATGATCATAGGGCATCACCTCTTTGAATCCGTCGCTGCGGGAAACACAACAATAAAACAACATTAGGTTAAATAAGGCTTATCCTATACACAGAAGGACATGAAAACAGCTGCTCTGTACTGCTGATGAGGCACTATTCTGACCTCTGAGACATACTATGAACAGCATTCAGATTTAAAATGCAAATTAAGCATTTCAGACTGCCGTCTTTAGCCTATTGATCCTTCTCCGTATCGATCCACAGGTTACCGCAGTTAATAAACAGTTCACGTAGTGTTTTTTGCTGCGAGCCAAAGGAAAAACTGAGGATTTAGAAGAGGCCTGGAGGCAGATTCAGACAGCGTCAAGGTTAAGTCCCGGTCTGAGGTAAGGTCAGCCAATCACAAGCCATTACAGAGACGGGATCAACCAATCAGAGACCATTAAGGGCCCAAGGTGAACGGGCAGTCGGGGTTTAGAGAGACGCAGGGTCAGAACAGGTCAACACTTGAATAAAAACAGCCTTGGATTGATTTCTTGTTCAAATGTATAAAATAGAGGGTTATAATGTCAATCAATCTACCACCAAACACCGTATTTTGAACATTTTAATACTAATCATACTAATTTAACTTGCATAAAAACACACATCCTGCCAGTAGATATGAAAATAGGGAGATGGGGTTGTTGTTTTTATTGGAAATTCTGTGATTTTAAAGGCACACCGTGTAACATTTCTTGTAGAGGGTCCAATGCCGGGTTATCTTTATGAAAAACGGACAAACTATTGCTTTGCCTGGAATGTTCCACAGTATGGCATTGGATTTATCCACCTAGACAGGCAGGTGATACCAACAGGCCAGTACAGGTCACATCTGTGGAGTGGCTACCACATAAGCAGTAGGAATACATGTGTTTCAAGGCATAAATGCAAGATAGATATTTGCAATGCCATACTGTGGAACAATTCAGGCAAGGCATTAACATCTCCATGAGGCAAGCTGTAGAAAGACCCTCCACTAGAAAACATACATAGTGCACCTGTAATTGTTTACCGTATTTTTCAGACTATAATACGCACCGGATTATAAGGCGCATTAAGCAAAACAAACGGACGACACTTGAGACTGAAACCTTAGCCCAGACATCCACGATCCATTGACAGATCGTGGCGTAATTCGCTCGGCGTCGCCTCCCTGTCTTGGTACATGTGGAATATGAATGTGGATCTGATTGGAGTTTGTTTTTTTTACTTTTTTTGAGGAGGACTCAAATATACATGAAGTAATAATGTGTTTAATGCAGCTTTTTGCACATTTGTTTACGTTTTACAGAAACAGAACTTAAAACTACATGGATAATTTGCATAAACTATATGTACTGAAAAAAAACTGCTCACTCCTTGTGCGCTGATGTGGTCAGCTTCTGTCGGACTAAAGGACATGACTCCGCGAGGCTCCTGGAAACGGTAGTCATAAATCTCCAACAATCCATCAAGTGGTGCGGTTTGTAGTTTACCAAAGTCGTACTAAAACATTTTGACAGATTTTTGAGTGCCCTGTACCACATAAAATCAGTCTGAGATCAGTAAGCACAACCTGAATTAATACATAAGGCGCACTGTCGATGTTTGAGAAAATTAAAGGATTTTAAGGGCGCCTTATAGTCTGAAAAATACGGTACTTTAAATTCCAGGGCAAAAAACCTGCTAACATGAATATTTAGCTTTGATACAGATTTGTTACTATCCGTTACCCACAGTGCCCAAGGGTGAATTTAAGTATCTTTAACTGTCAATAAGAAAAGAAGGAATAACTGAAGATGAGCGAATGAAAGAAATAATTCAGTACCACTTTATAATAACTGCGTCTTAATAAAACATGAACCTGTCCTGCCTAATGTCTGTACGCTTGTTGTATGGTGCAAATAAAACAAAATAAATAAATAAATAAAACATGAACAAAGACTCATAACAGATAGAAATAGATTACTGAGGCTTAGTAACTACATAATTAATGGGTTAATACTTACTAAGCCTTACTAAACTGTTCATTATCTATCTTTGTCTTTGTTTCTGTACCTCTCCGGGCAGGGCTCCAGGCTGCACTCCCTCAGTCTGGGAGTGGGTTTGGTGTTTTCGGGGAAGCTGTTGCAGTGGTGCTCCGGGACGGTCTGGTTTGATCGGATGTCTATGCACTCGGCGGAGTTTAACTGGTATCCTGAACAACACAGGTAAAATGTGGTTAATAATGTATTTGACTTTTATCCACTTTATTCCGAAAGTTGCCGTGGGCGCCACCGTCGTCTCTCGGGTTGGATTATCTTGCATGGGGCTGCCGATCTTGACAGCAAATAAGTTTGACACGGACTATAAAACCATTTTAAATCCCCCCAGAGAATCGGCGCAGTGTGATATGTTGGTCACATGAACGCTGAATATTTTACACAAATGAACCGACTTTATGTCATATTTAAGAAGCAAAACGTTTCCCCAAATTCTCCACTGACATGATTAACCTGAAGTGCCACCACAAAAAGTTTAGGAGCATTTAGAGACAAAAGTCAGCGGGGCGGAATAATGCGGATACCACAGTCAGTGAGAATTCCAATGTCCAACTTTTGTGATTTAATACTGCATAAAGCACAGTCCAGCCACAGCCAAATCTGTGAGTAGAATATAGGGACTAACATAATTTAAAACACTGACCCAACTGATATTTTAGACATTTATAGTGAACAGGATTTTCATATTCACAAGTGAGACATTTCAGTTTGTAGCCGCGGTATAACACAATGGCATTACACAACTTGGAGCCGTGTGTTATGCAGTTTTAAAGCACTGCTGCCTAGTGTTGTAGTCAAGACCGCACTAATCGAGACCAAGATCTGTCCGAGACCACAGGGTCCAGAGACCAGGACAAGACCAAGACCTCTGAGGGTCAAGACCGAGACAAGACCAAGACAAGACCAAGACTTTTAAAGGCTGAGACTGAGACAAGACCGAGACCACGGTCCCTTGAGACCAAATCGAGACCATTTGAGTAATTTTTGACATTTGTCTGTATTTCAGTTATTTTGGTGCTTATATATCAAAGTTTTTAGAAATCTATTTCCATTTTTATCACTCATCAAGTGTCAGACCTCGAGGCAGAAACAAGGCTGAGTCCAAACACCTTCAAAACTGAGACAAGACGGAGTCCAAACACCATCAAGACCCAGACAGGACCGAGTCCAAGCTCTTTCAAGACCGAAAAAAGATCAAGTCCAAGCACCAAGACAAGACCAAAACAAACCCGAGAGAAAACCGTGATCTTAAAAAAAATGGTCTTCAGGTGGGTCTCTACTACAACACTGCTGCTGCCCGTCTGAAGCCCCTGAACCAGGAGAGCCCAGCTGAGGTGAAGAATCTACGCAAGGAGAGAACAACATGCAAAGTCCACACAGAACGGCCCCACACTGTCTGTGAGTCAAACCTGTGACCTTGTTGTTTTGAGGTGAGAGCTCTAACCTCTAGGCCACCAGTTAATAGTGATACAGTAAACAAATCTGAACAAATAAGAATCTATTTAAGGCTGTTTTGTCTGTTTTGGGTTTCAGAGGCCATTGCAGCATTCTATAGGCCAATATTTTTTTTAATAAAGATGATGGGGGCAGCAAAAATGAAGCAGATTTTAGTTTTAATATAGCACAGTCTTGGGTCTAGTCAATAATAGAAAAGATCAGGTTCTATATTTGGGAATTTACCTTTCCGATATTTGCAAAAGTATAATGTTATCAATAGGAAAAACTTTCTTTCCTCCATCTGGAAGAATCTAAAAACCACCAATATGAATAGCAGTTAATTAAAAAGTTGACCATTTTCCTTACAATTTTAGAAAAGTATTCACTGGTTCCAGCTTCCAATTATGTGGTGCCATTTTTGAGGACAGTTGACCTTTAAAAAAAAATATAATATTCTGTCTTAAATTTGTAATTGCAATGACAGTGACCCTTTATTTTTATCATTCGGGACCTTTGGATAACCACTAGTGGGGTACAAGAACTGCCCAGAGTGTTATTTTCTTATTGTGAAACCATTAAGAATTACACTGAAACAATTAACAGTTCCACTCAAGTCAAGTCAATAATAATTTAAACTGGTTAGGAAAATGTCAAATGTATTTCTACACAATTTGCAGTGTGTATATTTAAACAAACGCCGATTCTGACCTCCTCCACAGGTGACGGAGCAGGGGAAGAAGTCTGTCTCTCTCCACTGGAATCGGATTGGCTGATAAAACAGGAACTGCACCACTGTGTCCACTGGGCCACCGTACTTCATCTGGATCAAACACAGACAAGAAGAGAAATAACAGAAGTGTACATAGATAGGCCTGGAGTGGTTGGCAAAGTGAACAAAACGCCAATGGCAAACTAAAGTGATTTAATGGAAGGAATACAACCTGAATGTACAATGTATTTTTTCTCTCTTTCATAGTCAGTTTTTGTCAGTTCCGATACTGATTCTGATACTATTGCTTTAAAGGGACAGTCCGGAATAAAAACAGTCTAAAAACAGTCTTACCCACTGCTTAAAGCACCCGAAGTAATCTATTATTTGCCTAGTGCCTCCGGTCAATTTCATTTCTCTACAGCGACTAGATCAGGAATCAGAATACACTAGACGGTTTGCGAGAACCCAGGAAGTTGTAGACCGCACACCGGCCAATCAGTGAAGAGCTGTGACGCCATGACGCCAAACTCAAGCGCATGTCTGGGTCCATTTTGTGGTACAGCACAACAGTAAACAAAGAGTCGAGATGGATGTAGACGAAGACAGACATTCTGCGTTGGCTACGATTCCCGAGATTGAGGATTTAAAGCCGGAACAAAGAGAATGTTTGGTAAATTTTAACAAAGGGGAAAGACATGTTTGCCCTTCTTCCTACGGGATTTGGTGCATTACATACATCACGACCAAACAGAAGCGACTGGTTAAAAAAAAACTACCTGCCTACCATCGAGTGAATGAATCCTAATGCTGCGAGGTCAGACGGTTTCCGTGAAGTGAAACCGTCTGATGAACCAGGCTAGCTAGATGTAAATGTCTGTGTTGATAGAATAATGTCTGAAATAAAACTAACCTTGCATCTTGTAAATTGTCACATGTTGAGGGACTATTTTCTCAGCAGCAGCGGAATTTTACTTTGCCGGTAAGTTAGGTGCTACTGTAGGTACAACTCGCTGCTGCTCAGACAAAAATCCTTCAACTGCAAGGTTGGTTTTACTTCTAAAATTACTCTATCGACACAGACATTTACATCGACTGTCTGGTGTGATAATAGTTTTGCTTCGGGTGTTTTGTGGAGTGGGTAAGACTGTTTTTAGGCAGGATAACTATGGCCATTGACATGCACTAGTCTAGCACCAGCGACCTAATACAAAGGACTACAACTACTATGACAAATACAAGGACTGGATGGAATATTTTAAAAAGTGTCTCCACACGTCTCCAACACTCTGGCTCACTAGAAAATTAGGTCCTATGTCCAAAATTCCAGACTGTCCCTTTATGTATCTGCCTATAACCGATATCTGCTGATACCAGTGCCGAGATTAACAATAGTATTTATTTCCATTAAATAAAATCAACATATCATAACACAATCTGATCCAAATGTAGCTGTTATTCATGTCTCATGCATCAACAGAACAAGACTTTTTGTAAATAGTCCATTTCTGAATCAGCACCAATATCCAATACCAGTATCAGATTGGTGCATCCCTAGTCTTAAGTACTTTTTTCTTTTGTTAAAGTTATAATATTATGTTCGCTGCAGCACAGAGGTGGGGAAAAATGGGTCAAAAAAGCAGCATACATATACCTGTTGTGCTGCGTATGAAATATTGTAAATGACACAATAAGTATAAATAGTGGTTGGCATAAATAAAATAGTTTAGGGAAGCAGAGAAGAGAAATAGTGAATATATGAGCAGTGGGATGCTGAGCTGCCAGGGAACAGAAGACAAGAGGCGATTTATGGATGAAGTGAGAGAGATGCAGTGTACAGCCAAAAGTCTATCTTTCATTAATGTTGAATGGAGTCTGGCTTGGAGAATATATTGGTAAACGGTCATATTTTTATATAGCGCTTTTCCACCTTCAAGACCCTGAAAACACTTTACATCAACAAACCACTCACCCATTCACACACACATTCATACAGCAGTGTACGCAGACACTGAGGGAGAGGCGGGTTAAGCATTCAAACCTAACAAACACACAAGAGACTACAGGTGGAAATGAGCTCTAGTGCTACAACCTGGCACAATGCATCGCTCCTGTTAATGTATAGTGTGCACTGTCCCTGTCTCATAAATAAACGACATAAATAAACGATAAAATAAATGTGTGGGAGCTAGAACTGCACTCTTAACTTGTCTGACCAGCCAGTCCCAACCTCCATCCAGACGATGCAACAACAGCTTCTAATAGGCGCTATTCAGGCTTACGTCATAAACCAGGAAGGCGTTTGGAAAAATGGCAAGGCAAGGCAAGGCAAGTTTATTTGTATAGCACAATTTGTACACAAAATAATTCAAAGTGCTTTACAGAATAAGAAATACATTAAAATCATAATAAAAACAAATCAAAACATAAATAATCATGAAGATTAAAATTTAAAAAGAGAGACATAAATTGGAGAGAAGAGTGCAGAATGAAAACCTTTCAGTTATATGCACAGTTAAACAGAAATGTTTTGAGCCTGGATTTAAACAGCGTCACAGAAGAGTCTGTCTCACATGTTCAGGAAGACTGTTCCAGGTTTTAGCTGCATGAAACTGAAACGCTGACTCCCCTTGTTTAGTCGTGACTCTGGGCACCAGCAGGAGGCCGGTCCCTGAGCTCCTCAGAGTGTGAGATGGTTCATATGACACTAACATGTCACAGATGTACTTTGGTGCTCGGCCATGGAGAGACTTGTACACAAGCAGAGCTGCTTTAAAGTCTATTCTCTGAGGCACAGGAAGCCAGTGCAGAGACCTGAGCACAGGACTTATGTGCTCGTACTTCCTAGTTCGAGTAAGAACCCGAGCTGCAGCGTTCTGGATGTTCTGCAGCGTCTCACAGCTCGTTTGGAGAGACCAGTGAGCAGACCATTACAGTATCTAACCTACTGGAGACAAATGCATGGATAAGTTTCTCCAAGTCTGCTTTAGACAGTAAACCTTTGATTTTTGCTATGTTTTTTAGGCGGTAAAAGGCTGCGGATGTTATTGATTTGATGTGGCTGTTAAAGTTCAAGTCTGAGTCCATTATTACCCCTGAGATTTCTTGCCTGATTTGAAGGTTTTAGAGAGAGAGACTGGAGGTGACTGCTGACACTGTCCCTTTGTTTCTGTGGACCAAACACTATGACTTCAGTCTTGTCAGAGTTTAGCTGGAGAAAGTTGTTTTGCATCCACACACTGATCTGTTGGATGCAATGACCAAGTGACTCCACTGGTCCATAGTCTCCTGCTGCCAGAGAGACGTAGATCTGAGTGTCGTCTGCATAACTGTGGTAGGACACATTATTGCTGCTTATTAACTGGCCTAATGGCAGCATGTAGAGATTGAACAACAGGGGGCCCAGGATTGACCCCTGAGGCACCCCACAGGTCAGGGCCATGTCATCTGAGACACAGTTTCCAAAATGTGATTACAACTTCTGGTGTACTTACCATGGATCTATTAAAATAACTGGATAGGGTGTTGCTGATTGTAGCTGCCTCAAGTTGACGTAGTGGTCACTCACTGGTACTTCAGCGGAAAATATCCACTGAGCTGAGACAGGATTTTTCTCATAGTGCGCAGTGTAATCACAAACTGCTCGTGTTCAGGCTGACAGGACACCTACAACTTTCAAAAATGTTGGATCTTGTTGGGATTCAGAATGGCCAGAATAATTCCAACTGGAACTGAGTCTGAGTCTGAGTCTGACGACAGCTACGCAGAAGAGGAGGTGACGCTCTGTTTACCTCCGGAGGTCGCAGAGTTGCTCAGAAGTGACACCGAGGATGAAGAATTGAATGGATTTAGTGATTTGGAGTGAGATGGAGACTTTGGTAAACTTGTTCTGTTCTGTTGTTTATGCTATAATTATTATTTATTTATTTATAAATATTAATTTATTTATTTAATAATGAACATCTATGACACTGCAGTGTAAAGATGACAGATTATAGGAAGAATGCTAATTTCCATCTGTAATCCTGAGTTCCACCACAAATTTAACAAAGAAAAAACAACAAAAACAAGTGACAGTTCAGTGCCCACAAGTCTGGTTTTCCTTTAGCCACTGTTTCAAGTGGGATTTGAAAGTGGCAAGTTTTAGTCTTATGCCTCTGATTGAGACACAGTTTTTCCGAATGTGGTGCGTCTATGTGGGACCACACAGTTCCCCCGGGCCATGGCCCTAGTTCCCATCCCACTGACAGTTTTTACTTTAATAAAATAGAAGTAGAAGTATCAGAAGAACTTTTCATATGTGACGTTAACAGTCTGTTGTTCTCTGTTCTATTGTTTTTACTATAACTTGCCTTTCAAGATGAAAAGTCAGTTGCTGGTCTAATAAATTTCCCCCCAAAAGTGTGACTTATATATGTTTTTTTCTTCTTCATTATGCATTTTTTGGCTGTGTTTTTGGCTTATACTCCGAAAAACACGGTAGCTCAAAATGCAAACACTCTTTTAGTCCCTCGTTGATACTCGATATAAAACAAAATAGTTTTAAATACCTCTTTACTATGCAGAGGTCTACTCACATGATACTAAATATTTGATATGTTAGTTATTATTGAAGTCAAGGCTATTGGTTAAACACAGCTTTGCCCTTTTTATTTCAGCACTGAGAGACAACTTTTGCAGAATAGAGCCACAGGCAAATGTACGCCTCATTTAAAAGTAATGTTACTGTGCTTATTCCGACTCCGTTCCTGTTTAATTCATAATAAATGGCGAACATGGGGAGATGAAAGGCCCGCGGCTGTTTTTTTCCAGCGGTCCGTGAACTCACCTTAATAATGAAATCTGTGCCTAGGGGGGAGTGGGATTTCAGAGTCTGGCGGTCCATCCCCTTTTGGAAGTCCAGCGATGTGTTTCCTAAAGTGAACGAGCTCGAGGACACTAGGCTTGTCTCCTCTCTCCTTCCTCGCTCAGACACCCACTCGATAACTGTGTGAGGAAACAGGGAGAAATATGCAGGAATTAATGAACAGTGAAGTATTGAAGCTGGAGAACAAGGATTTCAATATGTGCTTGTGTTTGTTTATAGTTTATGTCTTCATTAAAGGGGAACTACGCAACTTTTCTGGAGCAGACCCCGCCACATTTTGGTCTTCACGGCGATGTTGTCTGACACTCTTGGAATGTTGCATAGTAGGGCATTAAAGCGCCCATATTAGGCTATTTTCTGGTGTATGTTATAATGCCATTTCCTTTTGTTTCTTTCACACATGTTTAACCCACAAACCCTGCATATTTAGGCTGAATTCTTCTCTCAAACAGAAACCACTTTGTGATGTCATGTTTTAGTACAGGAAGTGCTCCACTGTGTTTTTAAACTCCATACACCTTCGCTAGAATCATTTCAGTAATTTCAGGCCTGGAACTGACCGTCTCCACTGAACTAAATGTGAATGGTAGCTGGTAATGTTAAAACTATCACTTCATGACATCACAAGGTGGAAGATGTAGACCATTGTTTCCAAAAGACTGGGTCGCAATGCTCAGTTGGGTTGCAAGCGATTTTTTGGGGGGTCACCTTGTCACGATCTGCACGTAGGTCTGCAATATACACAGTTCTACAGACTATTTTGTTCCAATTTGCTGGTTCAATTGAATGTTGAAAAGAAAAAAAAAGTTCTACATTTAATGTCCAAATAATCGACTTATGGATCCTTTCATTGCTGGTTCAATTTCTGTTTTTCATTGTTTAAAACTTGAGTAATACTAACTGTTCAGAGAGACACGATCACTCCATCAACAATAAAATATCCTCATTAATGTTGGTCAAATCCACCTTTATTTTGTGATTTACAAATCATGTCTATTGACTTGAGTCGTGAAGGTTTGTGACTTTTAAAATATGGGTCTCCATAAAAAAAAAAGTTCGGAAAACACTGATGTAGACAGAGTAATAATAAAGGGTGACTCAAACATGTGTCAGTGAAACAAAACACAACTCCATGTACGTTTCTGAAGAGATAACAGGATTCTAACATGGCTAAAAGCTCACAAGAGTCAATTTTGGGTAATATAGAACCTTTAAACCTGCAGGAGGTTGCACAAAGAAAAGTTACAAGTCGAGTCTGTGGAGAGGCAAGTGCTTTCCACAGTCCATAGCAAGAATACTTGTTTAAAAAATGTTCAAAACACCTGTACTGGAGTAAATGCAAATGTTTAAGGCAAAAATCTGGACCATTCCAACATTCCAAACTAATAAAATATCACAAGCTGGTGGTGTACCCTCCTACAGGAAAGATACATAGTGCACCTTTAAATAATAACAATAATAATATACAAAAAAATAATATACGTTAAGTGAGTGTCAAACATTTGGCTTAACTTCTGTCTTTGAGCTGAATTTAGGGAATATCCAGCAGACCTAAAAAACGTACTGTAACTACACTTGGTATCATCGTTTTGCAAGTCTCATGTAAGTCTCAAGTCTTTGACCTCAAGTCCGAGTCAAGTCCCAAGTCAAAGACAGCCAAGTCCAAGTCGAGTCTTGAGTCACTGGCCCATAAGTCCAAGTCGTCTGTTTTGAGCTTCGAGTCATTTCAAGTCTTTAAACCAAAGCACCAAATATAGCTTAGATTTTTGCAATTTACATGACTTTTAGTATAAATTGTACTTGCAAAGTCATAGTATATTTATATATGAGTATTTATAGAATATATAAGAGTTGTAGAAATACAATTCTTTCCTTTTTAAATGTCTTGACAAGATCTTACAGAAAAATACAGAACGAATTCAGATTTAAAAGTGCTTCTCAAGTCTTCTCAAGTCCAAGGCGAGTCTCAAGTCTTAGTCCATTTTATCAAGTCAAATCTAAAGTCCTAAAAATAGTGACTCAAGTCTGACTCAAGTCCAAGTCATGACTTGAAACACCACACCTCTGCTGAGTATAAACAACAGAACTAAAACTATCGTGATTTTCTTTCTTTCTTTTTTTAGTTTTTTACTTGTACGTATAACATAATGATGCCTTATTTGACACCGGTCTCTTGCTATTGTTGCAACTTATTTAGAATTTATTATTACCATTTATATTTCTTGCTCTTTGTTTTTATAATATATTGTGATGTGTGAGCTCCTGTGTCCAAATAATTTCCCTTGTGGGTCAGTAAAGTTTGTCTAAGTCTAAATGCAGTCTCAAGCAAAAGTTCATTTTTGTGCGGTTATTTCTGAAAGTTATAAAATCTTTTTCCTTCATCTCAAAATATGAAATGCGCAGCAAGTTTTGTTTACAGTGCAGGAATCTGAAATTTGAGGTGATGAATGACCTGCCGATTCTTTGACAGCCGCCCAATGATATGAAAAACAAAAAACAAAATGAAACTAAAATATTTACTTTGGGAGAACTTGTGTTTTGCCTTTGGTCGTGAACAGTGTGAGAGGGACACAATAGTTTGTGCTTATCAATCAGTGGGACGGAGATTAAAGCTATGATCAGGGTCCAACGGAAACACCCGTTTTTAGGAATACACAAAGAAACAATCCAAGAAATCTGGATCAATGAGATGTGAAATTAAAACAACAAAATATGGCAAGTGTAATTACAGAGTTAGACTTCCTTAGATCAAAACATAGTGTATTGTTTTAGTAGAATTAGCTGGGAAGTCTGCAAGAAAAAAAATGAATCAAGATTGTACTTTTCAATCTAAGTTAAAGGTGCACTGTGTAACTTTTCGGTTGGGGTCCATCACCTGGAATGTTCCACAGTGTGACATTAAACAACTCTACCTTACATGTATTCAACTACAGGTGGTTTTATTGCTCAAAAACACCAAGAAAAAAAAAGCGCTCTGACTGTGAGCCGAGTTGCCTCTCCACAGATCTGACCTGTAACTTGGTCTGGTTTGGTCTCTATGAAGATAGAAAGGTTTCTCATCCTCTCCTCATCCCCTTCACTCTCCTCATCCTCTCGTCTTTCCTGCTTGCTACTTAGTCACACTTGGTCACACGTTTTCACAAATGTCACTAAAACTATCACCTTATTACTTCGTAAACAAGATTACACTGTATCACTTCTAAAATAGACACGCAACACAGCACCACAAAGGCACAAAGGAAACAGAAACTTGATTAAAAAAAAGTGTGTCTTCGTCTGGTGTCAACAGTGAGACCTTGGGTATTTATTTTTATCTCTGACATTATCCTGTCTAGCGTTCACAATCATAGGTTGCAGATTCATTTAATGCTACAAAGTAGTAATGTAGTGTCTGATATCAGGAGTGGAAAGTAACAAATTATAAAAATGTAATTTGATTTTTGAGGTGAATTCACTTCATTTTAGCCAAGCAGTTGATATTGGCTACTAGGGATGTAACCATAACCAAAATATCGTATCATCAAAAGGCTCACAATAATATCGTGGGGCGTCACAATATATCGAATCACAAGTTCCTTTGCTTAAATGCATGGTTTTATAGTAGCAACATCTTAAACATAGAGAAAACTATTCTAAGTGCAGGATATTATTTTATGTTCAATATGTTTTTTTACTTGAATTCTTGGGATTATGACAGAAATAATTCACACCAAAATCTAGTCACGGTATTTTAAAAGCAAAAAAGTGTCCTATCTCCAATTATATCAGCCTCTTTAAAATATCGCAATGAATATCGTGTGAAATGCATTTGGTGATAATATCGTATCGAGAGATTTGGATATCGTTACATCCCCACTGGCTACCATAAAAACTCTTTGTGAGTAGTTTGCTGAAATGAGTGCATGCTATTCAAGGTATTCTGAACTATAAAAACACCAGCTGAATAAATACAAAAGATATAACTTCAGAACCATACTGTGAAACACTCCAGGTAAAGCAATAACATCTCCATGGAAACAAACTGGAAGCAGCTCCTTCACTAGAAAAGTTACACAGTGCAGATTTAGGCAAGGTTTACACATAGTCAGGTATGTTGAGAAACAAATATTTCCCTCCCTACGTTTTCCAAAATAACATCGTGCACACAGCATCGTTTTCAAAGAAGTTTTCATTTACATCAGCCTGCATAAACACACCATGGAGCGCTGTTATAACTACGCCAAACCTGTGTGCAGCAGCTGGATTAAATTTAAACCTGTAGCATTTATTTCATCACAGTTGTAAGTATTACTCACAAATACCTTGAAAAACGTGCATTAGTGAGCGGGCTCGCCTCTCCACAGATATTTTAAAGAAGTGGCAAAATTGCTGACCTCCGAGCCTCATTCGTCTCTGGTCATGGATATGAAACATCAGCTGTGTGCAAATGCAAACACATGAAAAGTGTTTGCACCAGAAGAACTGTGACTGCTGCTCTGATGTTTCCATGATCATCATCAGAGCAAAAGGTAAATATTGGTCGCACTTTTGGCGTGTCAGCTCCTAAAACTCACTGTTTATCTCATTTTACATGCAAACGAGAAACTGTAGTTTTCCAGAATCTCAGAGTCTCAGAGTCTCAGGGTTCTTAGAAATCTCAGAGTTTTTAGAAAGATTTGTTTTCAGAGGCGAATTCAACGTTTGCGTGTACAAGATGGGTACAAACAAGGGGAAATGTGTATGTGTAAACAGGGCCTTAAAATATGGAGTAAGAAAGCTTTCAAAAATATTCGTGCATACAGAATAGAAATCCGTGCATATTTGGCTGTAGCATAAAATAAATATTTGTAAACTCTCAAATGAGTCCAGTTGTACATACAATAGATCGTGTGTATTTTATCCATCAGAATACGAAATGAAAAGTTATGACGTCAAGAATTACCCCTCTCAGGCTCAAATTTAATTTTAGTAACAGGAAAAAATCAGATGTTTGGGGAAAATGATCATATGGGATAGTAATATACAATCCTTGTTTGAGAGAGAGAGACCTTCACATCCAGTGCGTTCTGGGATGTTACAGATTTGCAGCATTGGCCCGGTGTAGTAAATTAACACTGAAGACTGAAAATGATATGAACGCTAACTTTATGTGTGTACAACTTTTCAAAACAGTGAAAACAAAAAGCACAGTGTAACAGCTTTACAGTGGCAGAACAACATCACTTTTTCGTGTGGTGCTCCAAGAAACAATTTTTATCCTTTGTAAACAACAAAAGTATTTTGCACTTCTGGCAGGCTGTTTGTGTGTAGCCGTTCTTGCACAGTCTGCATCCTCCACGTTTATCAGCATGGATGGGAAAAAAGGCTCCCGAGTAAAAAAAAGCTCATAAAATAGGGATGTGGAGTAAGTAGGTAATTGGCATTTAGTTGTTGCAAATCTGCAACGCCTGCCTGGAGAGGGTTACAATCACTAAATGAAGTACGAATACGAATTCACAGACGGGATTTCACTGTCAAAAATACGTCAACACTTCACAGGCATTATTTATCGAGCAGAAGAAACATCGGTCAAGATGTTTTGCTCGATATTAAACTACAAACCCAATCACAAACAAATCAGGTTCTTTCACTTGTGAATTTTAGATACACAACAGTAGATAACAGTATAAATTTACAACAGTATTGTCACTCGTCTGAAGCAGCAGCCGCTTGAATTCCTTCCGTTGGATATTTTAACATAAATTAGATAATAGACCGTAAACTGACAATGTGACAATATATTTTTTTTTACATTTTAGTTGCATTTCCTTCCTTTTGGCCACCCTGACACTATCCTCGCTCTCACTATAAACTCCATGTAAAATCTGCTATAGTAATCGTGTGGTCAGTGCTGCTCCTTAGTCACGCAGAGACACAGTAAATCGCTCTGGTCCCATTGGCTCAGAGCTGTCAGGAGCAGAGTGTATTAACAGGGAAGCCGTGTTGATTTGTCTGTACTAAGAACTCAGTGTGGGCGTCTTAAACTGACAGTAAATAGGCCAGTTAAACCCCAGTGACAAATCCGTGCACTCGTGGGACCCCGGTTTCGATCGTGTGGTTTAGACCCGGCGTGGTTCGGTTTATTTTCTGTGCAGAGCCTGGAATGGGGGAAACAAAATGGCGCCTGCGATAATGACGGCATGTTTTTAAATGTGTTTGAGGTTTCCTGTGACATCTGTGTATAAATCAGTTTTTATAGTAGGAACATGCACTTATGTCGACCACATTTTTATTTTTATTTTTAACTAATTATTATTTCAGTCTGGTTGTGGTCGGGTAAATATTGGGCAAATGTAACTGGCTGTTTCCACTGGATGTTCCACACGCATTAAATGGTCCATATAATGCAAAACATCTCATCAAAAGCATACCCAGAGTTCTTTTGGTTAATTTGTTCATGTCTAAAACACTGCTCCACTGTGTTTTTAAACTCCACACACCCTGGAATAGCTAATGAAGGGATCAGAGTCCTGCACCGGGTCGAAGGGGACGGGAAAATAGTTGCTGAAACAGGCGGGTTTTAATGTTGTGGAATTTTACGGACAGGTCAGGACTAAATCAAGACTAAACTAGGACTACACCAGGTCTAAACCAGGTCTAATCTTGGACTTAAGAGAGAGAGAACCACAAGCCCGCGTAGCAGAGTGTCCGCAAAGCGCGATCAGGCGACAGCTGTCGTTACCTCCCTGGGGCAAGGAGTTCTGCTGCCAGTCCTTTCACCTGCGGTCACCCGACGGTCTATGTGGGCGCACCTCTGAGCCCTTCCCGACAGTGAGTCCTGGTTCAATTCTGGTCCTGGTTTAGTCCTATTTTAGTCCTGTTTTAGTCCTGGTTTAAGTCCTGGTTTTAGTCCTAGTCCTGGTTCAGTCCTGGTTTAGTCCTGGTTTAGTTTAGGTTTAGTCCTGGGTTTAGTCCTAGTCCTGGTTAGTCCTGGTTTAGTCCTGGTTTAGTCCTGGTTTAGTCCTGGTTTAAGTCCTGGGTTTAGTCCTGGTTTAGTCCTTGGTTTAGTCCTGGTTTAGTCCCTGGGTTTAGTCCTGGTTTAGTCCTTGGTTTAGTCCTGGGTTAGTCCTGGTTTAGTCCTTGGTTTAGTTCCTGGTTTAGTCCAGGTTTAGTCCTGGTTTAGTCCTGGTTTAGTCCTGGTTTAGTCCTGGGTTTTAGTCCTTGGTTTAGTCCCTGGTTTAGTCCTGGTTTTAGTCCTGGTTTAGTCCTGGTTTAAGTCCTGGGTTAGTCCTAGGTTTAGTCCTTGGTTTAGTCCTGGTTTAGTCCAGGTTTAGTCCAGGTTTAGTCCTGGTTAAGTCTTGGGTTAGTCCTGGTTTAGTTTAGTCCTGGTTTAGTCCAGGTTTAGTCCTGGTTTAGTCCTGGTTTAGTCCCTGGTTTAGTCCTGGTTAAGTCTTGGGTTAGTCCTGGGTTAGTCCTGGTTTAGTCCTGGTTTAAGTCCTGGTTTAGTCCTGGTTTAGTCCTTGGTTTGTCCTGGTTTAGTCCTGGTTAAGTCTTGGGTTAGTCCTGGGTTAGTTCTGGTTCAGTCTGGTTTAGTCCTGGTTTAGTCCTGGTTTAGTCCTGGTTTAGTCCCGGTTTAGTCCTGGTTTAGTCCTGGTTTAGTCCGTGGCGTGTTTCTTCTGCTCAGTAAATAAAGCCTGTGAAGTGATGACAGTCGAGTCGCGTCTGTGAATTCGTATTCGTACTGAAGAAAGCGTAACTGTTTCATTTCGCGATTGTAATTCTTGAAGTCGTAACTTTTCAATTCATATTCTGATGTTAACAGGTCCGGACGGGTGCGAGTTTAACTTTGGTATAATCACTGGTTAACGGGCGAGTGCGGTGCTGAACTGCTCGGGTGTGGGCAGGTGCGGGACACTTGCAGGACTCTGGCAGGGATACTCCAACATATTTGAATGAAACAAAACACAACTCCAGGTATGTTTTGTTGAGGTCACAGCATTATAACATGGCTTAAATCTCACAAGAGTCAATTTTGCGTAATATAGAACCTTTAAACATATCTCCATGGACACCTGTAAATGAATAAATATAAGATATATAAGTTTAATCATGTGGAACAAAGCAAAAATATCTCAGTGAGAAACCAGATAAAACATAAACTCCACCGGAAAAGTTGCACACTGAAGCTTTAAAAGTTTGAAGATATTAAAAGTAAAGTTGACATGTTGTTGTCAGCTGGATGATAAGTTTGATTTATTTTCTTGGACCTGGTAAAAGTCAGAGGATAAGGTCCTCTCTGTGTTCTGACAGCTGTCAATCACAGCTCCAGACCTTCTGTCTGTGTCTGGCGTCTGCACAAACTTTAAACACTTTTGGAGTTCTGGAAGTCGGAAAAGTCAGTTCCGCAGCAAACTGTATCAACAATTCAACAGTAGATTTCAAAATACTGTAGATGCAAGGACATATATACATTAATTTTTAAAAAAAAGTATTATCTACCTATATGATGTCCTTGATACACTGTGCTGTAGCTGAATAACAACAAAAGCAGACGAAACTTAAGGTTAAAGGTTAAAACACTCTATTTTAACTGCATGTTGCATTTAGGGATAGAAAAATGGTCTTTTCAAAAACTTGAAAGTATTTGCAACGTTAAATGGAAAAAGGAATAAGTTGAGTTCGAAACTATTTCCCAGTATTGTGTATATCTGGCGCTCAACTAAAATGGATTATTTACATTGTGATTATGTATGAATCTGATGGTGATGTTTGGCTGTTGTGTTCATAGAGCCTATAGGCGAGTTTCATTGTTGACAAAAGCGCGCGTTGCATGCTGGGAATTATTTTGGTCGGCGGCAAGAAACACTAATTCCACATGACGGACGGAGCGAGAAAGCACGTAAAGGGTATTGATCCTGGTTATTTATCCACTTTAACGGCAGAGGACTGAAGACGATTTGACCAGAAGTTGGTCATAAGCATCGATGGACGACAAATCACCCTTTTCAACCCGTACAAAAGGTGGACCAAACCAAATTTCTTTCTGGTCTGAATCGCCAACTAACCTGGACAAATATTCACTTCTGCGATATCCACAATGACTTGGTTGGAAACTCCTGGGCCATTCACAGCAGAAAAGATGAAAACCTCCAAGAGTCTCGATGTTTTGTTGAACTTGTTGGAGTCCACGGTTTGTTAGGATCTTCTACGTTTGCTCTGCGAATGTTTGAAAGCCGTTTAATTCGCCGTTAGCGGTTCTTTTCACTCGGAATACGAAAGACATTTTCCTTCTTCTGTGCTTCTATTTGTGCATCCGATAATGCAAGAGGAATTTACCATTATCGGGGATAAATACACGAGGTTACGCACTGTGTTTGACCGCTGTCGTGTTTCTTGCCTCCGACCAAAATATTTCCCAGCATGCAACGCGGGCTTTTAATAACAATGAGTGCGTTTACATGCACATCAATAACCCAGTTATGATCGGGTTTTTTGAGTATCCCGGTTTCTTGATGGTGCATGTATACGCAGTAACCCGGTTTCAGTAACCCGGTTATGGCAGTATCCCGGTTATTAGAAACCGGGTTACTGTAGCTGGTTTATTCCGATAGTAACCGGGTTACTTGTGGCATGTATACGCAGTACCCCGGTTACTGCAACATAAAGTTGAGTGCGCATGCGTCCAAAAGACACTTTCCAGCCTTTCACCACAACAGTAGTCACATAAATAAATTGACCAACATAAATAAAGTGACCAAACGAGTGAAATGACTGTAAAATAAAGAGCTGCGCTAAACCTGCACACGTACAATCTGCACTCGTACGACCTGCACTCGTGTGACGCTGAAAAGCTAAAACATGAACTATCTCCTATACTCTATATGCACGGAACACACTTACCATCATTAGCGCCTCTTCTGTCACAGAAATAACACACATAATCCACAGAGTCGTGTCATTTAGTCCAAAAGAAACTGATCACATCAGCGGCACAAGGAGCGAGTTGTTTTTATCGCCGCTAACAGTTTATGCTAATTAGCCAAACGGTCTTAAGTTTCGTTTCTGTAAAACGTAAACAAATGTGATCACAGCTGAATTATCTGATCAAACGGGCTGATGTGGCTCTATAGTCTTTATGGTTTATATGTTGTAAAGTTGAGTTTATTTATGCAGAAGATTTTAATGAAGAATCTGCACAGTGGATTGTGGGAGATCTCGTAGCTCCTTAGCTTCTTATGCTAAAGGAGCTCACGGTTTGTATTTTTCCTGGTTTATTAAATTGATTTAAGTTAATTTTTGCGCCTGCGCATTTGTAAGATTATGTCAAGAAACCGGGATACTCCATTTGATCATATATATACGTGGATATGAGTGTCCCGGTTTCTCAGTGCGCATGTAAACGCAGTAACCCGAATACTGACATAACCGGGGTATGGCTAATAACCAGGTTATTGATGTGCATGTATGTCAGCTGAAACTCGCCTATAAAGAAGTGGACTAATGCCAGACGTACACTGTGCAATATTTTCGATTGTTTCACTCAGCCCCCAAAAGCTCAAACTGGTACGACAGTCAAAATCACGACCGAGTTGCTTATTTACAATTCCGACCGCAAGTATCTTTGCGACCAAAGAGCCAATCAGGAGCGACGCTATAGAAGGCAACGCCCCCTTCCTACCTGCAACTACGATTTAGCAGGGGGCAGGTGCAAAGTTGGTGGGAGTGAATTCAGCCAAAGAGAGCAACTCATTGGTCTGTTATTAATGTTTATGTCTTGATTTGGGGATAAAATCGCAAAATAAAAACCCCAGGATCATGTAGACTGGATTAATACGAACATTTTACGACCAAAATGACAAACCTGACAGCAGCAGTTACGGAGAGAGGGACAACTGTTTCTCAATAGCGTATGAATCGAAGCCAGAGCCGATGGAGCCAGAACCACACCCATGCTCACACTCTAACTGGATCACGGCAATCTGCAGGTTAGCTCTGTTCATTTCTATGCCCAGTCTGTGGTTGTGTTCTATATTGCGCCCTTTGATTAGATGTTTTTCGTGTGGGAACAATGTCGTCTTATCTCATCAGACTGTATACATTTACGCTGTTTATTTAATCAAGGTAATCTTTTTCCATGCAACACAGCTTCATGTAGGTCATATTTAGGGGACTGTACAGCAGCTTCAAGTCTCCTCATGGTGCGCTATGTGGGTGCTGGTTGATTTGAAGGGTGCTATTTGAAGGGTGCTGTGGATTGTGCTCTTGTGTAAACGATCACTCACTCATTGTGGCCGGTCCTTTGGAGCTGACTCTGAGAAAGCGACTCCCCACTGGCACCTCCACTACAGTCTTCACAGCTGAAACACAGAGCAGAGTCGGTTAGAATTAGGAATGTAAGAAAATCATGATGTTGTATTGTCAAAAGTCTCACAATAATACAGTGGGTCATCACAATATATCAAATTACAAGTTTGTTTTTGTTTTTGTCATTGTTATGGAGCAGCAAAATCTAAAAACAGAACTACACAGACCATGATTCTTTGCTCTGTTTCGGTCCAGTCTACATGATCAAATAACACCTATTAAACATTCTGTGAGCAATAATCTCATTGTATTCATTTCATACTTAATGCTTGTTACAGTTAAAGTGTGAAATGTTCTGCTCAGTGACCTTGGATGCTGCTTGCTAATTTGCTTGATAATTTTTCATGAAGCTGCAGAAATTCCAGACGCTTCTCAAGGAAAAACTATCAGTTAAAGATAACATTTATGAATGGACAATACAAAACTTGTTCAATGAGGTTCATTTGGTCTTACAATATTTTATGTTATTAATGAATCAATCATTGCATTTATATAGCGCCTTTCAAGATAGTGTAGCCACAGCTGCCCTGGGACCGACTGACAGAAGAGAGGCTGCCAATCTGCGCCAATCTGACCAACACCATCACTCACGCACAGGCCAATTTCAGACTGGGCAATGTGGGTGAAGTGTCTTGCCTAAGGACACTGATGCCCCACTATGGCTCCTGAGTTTCCCAGTAGTCTCCCATCCAAGTACTAACCAGGCCTGGCACTGCTTAGCTTCTGTAGCTTCTGAGATTTGACAGGATCAGGCTTTGACAAGCTGGTATGGCCACACTTATTAGGTTCTTTTTTCAGATGAAGAGTTTGTTTTCATACATGACAGGACGTGATGTTGCTGTGACATGTCCGGTCAGCTGTCGTCCTGCCTCCACTGGTAGGAAGACAGCGCCAAAACCTGTATAAATCAGCTGACTGGACACATCACAGCAAAGTCGCGTGACCAATCTGAGGAAGAGCACTAGTGAGCAGTCGAAACTGTCAGGTATGAAAACAAACTCCTGGTCTGAAAAAAGAACCTAACATCATAAAATACAAAACTTGATTAGACTCTCAGACCCTCAGAAACTCTTTGCTAGACACTTACAGACTCTAATTATTATTTTTTTGTGCCTGTATGTCACCCTGATGCTGTTAATCCATGCTGTAAAATGAAAGGTACTGCAGTATGATCTCTGTGCCTCTGCGCCTGTTTGGAAGATACAACAGAAATCTACAACTTTTAAATCTTAATTATTTGGATGATGACGGAGGAGTATTCACAACTGTGTTAGCCTTCATAAAATATTGCAATAAATATTGTACTGTGAGATGGTTACTGTGAAAATATCGCATAGAGCAGGGGTCTCCAACCATTTTCCTTGGGTCAGCTACCTTTACAAAACAAAAATTCCAGAGAGCTACTAAATTTAGCAGTCATAGGAAATAAAGTATACATAAGAGCCATGGCAAGACTTAGATGGGGTACAGTTAGATAAATAATGGTTTATGTTTTATGTATTATTTATGAATGATGGATTTACAATAATAACAGGCATTTAATTCATCAAATTTGAGTTATTCAGGACAATACGTGTAATTCAGAAATCCCTTGTTGAGCTACTTGGAAGGGGGTAGAGAGCTACTGGTAGCTCCCAAGTTACAGGTTGGAGACTCCTGGTATAGAGAGATTTGGATATTGTTACATTTCTAATTAGTGTACAGGCTAAAGGCCAATTTTCCATCTAAGAACAGACTAAACATACTGTGTGTGGTTTGCAATAGGGCTGGGAATCACATGCTGGCAGTGTTGGGGAGTAACAGATTACATGTACCGGAGTTACGTCACCAGAGTACAAATTATGAGTAACTGTATTCGGGTACAGTTACTGTTTAAGTGAGTGATAATTGGATTACAGTTACTTGTTGAAATAAACTGATTACACAACGGTATTTTCCTGTTTTCACATTTTGGCTATATCCCTTTTTTTTTTTTCTCGGTAATTCACTCATTGCCGGACACTAAACCAGGTCTAAACAAGGTCTAAAGCAGGTCTAAACCTGGTCTAAACCAGGTCTGAACCCAAGTCCAAACCAGGTCTAAAACCAGGTCTAAAACCATGTCTAAAACCAGGTCTAAACCAGGTCTAAAACCAGATCTAAACCAGGTCTAAAACCAGGTCTAAACCAGGTCTAAACCAGGTCTAAACCCAAGTCCAAACCAGGTCTAAACCAGGTCTAAAACTAAGTCTAAAACCAGGTCTAAAACCAGGTCTAAATCAGGTCTAAACCAGGTCCAAACCAGATCTAACCAGATACCAGGACTAAACCAGGACTAAACCAGGACTAAACTATGTCTCAAACAGGATTTAACAGGACTAAATCATGCTGTGTGGACCGTGTCTCCTCCTCTTCTATCAATAATATTTTTAATTTGGTTCAGTAAAGTCTGGGCTTTTTATTTTCTTTTATCTGACAAAACATCTTATGTTACGATATCCTCGTCTTTGCTTCTCTACAGCAAACCAAGTAATCCAAAGTTTTCAGATTACGTTACTCACTTTAAGTAATTTAATAGATTACGTTACAAACTACATTTTGGGGTATATAATCTATAATCTGTAGGGGAACACATTTTAAAAGTCACCTTCCCAACACTGCATGCTGGGAACACAATAATATCACAATATGACAATACAGGTGACAATCAATATATTGCACTTGATACTCTGATATTTTACTGTTTTTAAAGAACCAAATAGATTTTAGCAACAATATTCCTTTGTTGTACAAAGTTACAAAGTTAAATACATCTATTTTAATTAACAAAACAATGAATACATCAAGTGTGTTCCATACAACAATTTTCCTTCGACTAAATAAGCAACAAAACACTTATGAGGTCACAAAAAACTGCTAAAAACCATCGAAAAATACAGTAGGTCATGATAACAACACTGTATCACAAAATTTCAGGATATTTTGATATTTTTGCACACCACCAGTTTCCAGTAGAGCTGAACGATTTGGGGAAAATATCTAATGACGTTTGTTCTGACTAGTGTGGCAATTAGAAAGACATTTGCATTTATGTTTTAGGATTCTGTCCAGGAGAACTGACAAAAACACTGAAATATGAACTGACAAACAAATACAAGAATTACATTTCAGCACATGTTTGTACAGATCGAAATTAGCACTTTTTATGCAAAATAAGACAGGATGTTTTGTTTTTTCTGTGTGAAGGAAATGATGGTACTTAAAAAAACTACAGCCTTTGCGGTTTGCTAATTTCCAACTATCCAAATTCCATTGTGATTAATCACGTAGACCAAGTTTGCAACTATGATTTTAATTGCCTGGGATCCAATACTTTATGAAGATATATGAACAAATATGCCCACTTAAGAAGAAAATGAAAAGAAAAAAAGAAAAAGGGGAAAAAAGGAGGAAACAAATATCAGAGTGACAAACATTGTGGAGTTCTGCAAAATATCAATGAGTGAAGCACCAAACACGGTTAATTTGAGGTGAGAGAAATTAGACCTTGCTAAAAATGATAGATGATCAATAAGCAGGGATCCCACTCTTTTTCACTGACAAAATTTCTAAACTTTTCCATGACATGCTACATACTGTTAGCCTGATTCATCAGTCAATTTCACGTCATGGAAACTGTCTGACCTTGCAGCATTAGGATTCGTTCGCTCGACGGTAGGCTGGTACTTTTTTATATTTAATTAACCAATCGCTGCTATTTGGTCACGACGTATGTAATGTGCCGCTAAAGAGGCAAACTGGTATATTAAGCTTTTCCCAAATCCCGTAGGAAGAAGGGCAATATCGTCTTTCCACTTGATAAAATTCACCAAACATTGTCTTTATTCCGACTTTAAACCCTCGATCTCGGGAATCGTTGCCAAAACAGAATGTATTGTATGGCTCTTCGCTGATTGGCTGATGCCCGAACTCGCACTTTCAGGCTTCTTGCAAACCGTCTAGTGTAGAGAGAAATGAAACTGAGCGGAGGCACTAGATGGCGTCACCCTGGCTAACATACCGTAGGTTTCCAGGAAGAATAGCTGAGAGCTGATAGCTAAGGTCAATAAAAATACAATCAATCAATCAATCAACCTGTCCAGGGAAGACAGGTGGAATTTATCACTGGTGCTACAACCTGGTACGATACATCTCTCCTGTTAAGGTTAATGTAGATCAGTGGTCTCCAAATTTTCTTCCTGTGAGCTACTTTTTGTAAAACTAAAATACCAGAGAGCTACTCATTTTAGCAGTCGCAAGAAATGTTGTAAATACAAGAGCCAAGGTAAGCCGAAAATGAGGTACATAACCCACTATCAGTTATCAGTGCACAAATTTAGGCATCAAAATGATACATTTACCAAGGAAATAGACATTTAATCAAGCAAATCTGAGTTATTCAGCGCAATATGTGTAATTCAGGAATCCTTTGGGGAGCTACTTGGAAGGGGTTGGAAAACTACTGGTAGCTCCTGAGCTACAGGCTGAAGACCCCTGATGTAGATTATACACTGTCCCTGTCTCATTAAATAAATACAACTCTAAACTCTTTTTCATAACCTAAAGTGAATTTTACATGACTTTCCGGCACCGTATATGTGTAGAATTGATTAGACTTTTAAGGCTAAATATGAAATGTTAATCCTTTCCACTCACCTTATGGTTTAGTATTATCGTTTTTAACATTCAAAATACTGTCAGTGCATTTATTGTCATCTCTTTTAAACAAAAGGTGTACACGTTCGGAAATAATCATAATAGGCTAATGATAACTTAACAGAACGATGTAGTTGCGTGAAAGAGATACTAAAATTCCATGACTTTTCCAAAACTTTCATTGAATTTACAAAATTCCATGACTTTTCCTGGCTTGGAAAATTACATTTTCAATTTCCATGATTTTCCAGGATTTACATGACCGTGGGAACCCTGAATAAGCTTAAAAAAATACAGAGATAGAAGAGATGGCGTGATACAAATTAGTACTGATAGCGTTTCTAGGTTTGTTACTAGTTAATCTATGTTATCTTATAAAATTACTCAAAATTACTTCATTAAAATTCTGCATGTGTAAAATTCATTCCCCAAAATACGTCATTTCTTGTATTTTCAAACCGCGTCAGTCCAACCCCGAGCCAAACAGCGCTTCTATATTCCACCTTTTACATTATGAATTCACCTGTAGTCCCCACTCCCCTGGCATCTCCTATGCTTTTTATCTCACCTTAACACAACTCCTGTTTTACATATTTTTTTTCATCTAATTTAGCTTTTCGCCCTCTACCCCTCAACATACTTCAAGGTCGCTCTACCACGCGTGAACTGCATTATATGAGTCGTGCGCTGGTTAAATTGTCACTTCTGATAAAAGCGCGGCGCATTGTTGCCGTGGGAATACATCAAAATGCAAATGAGGATGTGTAGGGACATATTGATGCTCTGATAGGAGGTCTCTGGTGGGATGGTCCGGGTCACGGGTTACCATGGCAACAAACAAAAAAATGAATTATTGGCTGAATCCACTGTGTAGCTTTAATACTAATGTGTGAGCGAGCGAAACGTAAACAAATATATCATTTTTTTTATGACAAGGGATAAAAGAATCAGTATTCAGGCAGTTTTGCTGGTTGTAAACAGGAAGAGTTGACAGAGGGCGGGAGGAAAGGCACTAACAGCTAACAAACCGGCTTGGATTAATTTATATTCATCGTTGTAAATAGTAAATAATTGCAAAAGCGTTTTATCAAAAGCGGAGGAAATGACAGGAAACTTTGTAGGTGCGTGGAGGAATGGGTGTAGTGCAGAAAAGGGGGGAACTGATAGAAGAAAGTGCGCCTCAGTGTTTTTCATGTTTCACGTTAAATGAAAGCAAATGGAGCTAATTTGGTAATGCTTTATAACACTGAATTAACATTAAAGGTCCCAGCTTATGTAAAACTGTCTCTTGTGAGCTTTAAGCGATGTTAAAATGTTGTTACGTCTTTAAAAACAGACCTGGAGTTGTTATTTTTGATGTATGTAGTAATGCTGTTTCCTTATAAATATACTTGGTATAGATGTAACAATAACCGAAATATCGTGATATCGTATCGTCAAAGTTCTCACAATAATCGAATATCGAATTACAAGTCTCTTTGCTTAAATTAAAAGTTATGGTGCAGCAAAAAAACAACAGAGGGAACTACATAGACCATGATCCTTTGCTCCATTTCAGTGCAGACTACAAGAAGAAATAACAGTTCTAAGCACTTCTAAGTCTTCGTTCTTCGGATTAAGTCATGTCAAGGCATTTTAAAAGGAAAAAGTAGCATATTACCAGTTTTGTTAGCCTTCACAAAATATTGCAATAAATATCGTATTGTGAGATGTGTATCGTGAAAATATCGTACAGAGAGATTTGGATATTGTTACATCCCTAATCGTGAGCCTCCCCACCATATCGTGAGCTGTCCTACGATATCGCAATAAATATCGTATCGTGAGGTTCATACCGTGACGATATCGTATCGTGAGACTTGGATATCGTTACACCCCTAATACTTGGAGTTGTGTTTTGTTTAATTCACACATGTTTAACACACAAATCCTGCATATTTACACTGAATTCTTCTCTCAGAGTGAAAACACTTTGTTCCACCTTGTGACAAAGGAGACATTCAATTTGTCAACTGGACAAAATGTATTTGGTCGAATACGTTTCGCAGCTCATCCAAGCTGCTTCTTCAGTTCTGGTCGGAATGCTGGTGGACACTTCCTTATATCTGCCTGCAGGGAGGAGCTAACAATGAAACTACTCTAAAACTAACACATCTACTTGTTTACACTTTCTGTTAGTTATCTAGACCTATTGATCTTGCACTGAGGATGTGGTCTTATTAGTATAATCATTCAGGTCAATGATGGGAGCTTTCACACCTCTGGACCTGACCTGGCTACCCCTATTGTTTTCTTTGCTTTGTTTTGATTTAGTTTGAGGATAGAGTTGTAAATAGGAGACAGATGGTGTCTGAGTCCCCCATTTCTGGTCAAAGATGGATTGTCTTTCCTAACAAAAACAGCTTCTTTAACTCCCCTCTCAAACCAATTATTGTCTCTGGTTAAGATCTGTACCTCACTGTCTTCAAAAGAGTGGCCTGTGGCTTTTAGGTGGAGATTTACAGCAGACTGTGGTCCTGTGTTGCTCTCTCATCTGTGTTGGTACATCCTCTTGTGAAGTGGATGGTTAGTTTCTCCAGTGTCGCGCTCACTGCAGTCTTCACTACACTGAACGGAGTAAACCACATTGCTTTGTTTGTGGTTCGGTGTTCTGTCCTTTGGGTTGGACCAGTTTCTGTCTTAAAGTGTTTGTAGGTTTGAAATAGACTCTCATGTTGTCTGAAAATCCTCTGTAGTGTGATGCCATGCCATAAAAGAGGCAGGGCTCCACTGTGTTTTTAAACTCCACACACCTTCACTATCATAATTTGGATCATTTCAGGCCTGGGATTGCCAATCTCTACTGAACACTAAACTAAACTTCAAGTGTTTCAATGAAAAAGAAAAATAGTTACAACATGCTTAACATACTACTATATGTTTTCGTTGAACACTTTTATCTCCACTTAATCCAACAAATTCTGCAGCCACTCCACAAACATCTCACTCTGACATTAACGGACGAGTCAAAGAAGAGGAAAATAAAGTTAATTTAATTACCAACTTAATTACCTTCATCTCCTTGCTATGCATATCATTATAGAAACTTTGCTTTGTCACTTAGTCCAAAGTTTCGGGGGGCAGGTCTCAAATGAAAATGATGTAGTGCACAGCGTCACCTTAAAAATTCTGTCATTTATCTCATTTTTCATTATAGCACAGTTCCTTGTCCTTTTCGTTACAATCAGTCTCTTTATTGGATCTATAACATTGAACATTTAAGGGTTTGACCTTGTTAAACGACTCTATGAGAAACTAAAGACTTGGCAGCTCCAGTGCAATTCTATGAACTCATTTAGGAAAGGAGGAAAAAAGCCAATTTAATAGAGCCGCTGCTAACAAGCTTCGTATTCAAATTCACCAAAAGAGGTTTTCTGTTTTGCATTCATAAAACCATTTTAAAACCAAAACCTGGAAACAGCTTTGTGGATGAAAAGAGTTGAAACTTGTTTGACCTCTGATATAGTGGTGCCTCCATTCACACTCAGCTTAACGTGGAATCCATTAAAAATAAACTTTCATCAGTCTTAATTACTCTTAAAAGGGAGCAAACATCCGTCCAATTCACCAGATAAACAGAATTTGAATACCAATTTGTTTAAAGCTAATGAAAAGGTGTAGACAATGATAAGGGGGAGTTTTGACGTTAATTAAATATTTCATTAATTCAACCAACCATTAATTCCAAAACCAGACTTTGTTCACGCCGGATTAACACACTTCATTCACCGATTCTGCTGTTTGTTTTGTGGCCAAACCACCTGATCTTTAGTACTTGGATGGGAGACTGTTGGGAATATAAGCTGCTACATTGGCATTGGTGTTGTGTTCTTAGGCAAGACACTTCACGCACTAGTATGAAAGTGGTGTGTACACTGGTTGTCAGTCTCGCTTCAATCAGTCTGTCCCAGGGCAGCTGTGGCTACAATAGTATTTTACCACCACTGAGTGTGAAGTGAATGAAAAACGCACCAAATTGTAAAGCGACTTTGTCCATCTGGAAAAGCGCTGTACAAGACTATTGCATTATTATAAAGATGGACCGTGCATTTCTCTGATTGGCTAATCCACCTGTCAATCACGCTGAGAGCCAAACCTACACATCTAAATGCAATGTTAGGATCTTTCAAAAGTCTATAAACAAAAATGGTGATGATGGATGGACAGATCTATAGTAGAGTAGACCTTTTCGATGTAGGGTAAACGTAAGTCCTGGTTATTGCTTTTCTACGGCAAAATATCTGAGGAAATGTCTCGTGTATTTTCCACCAGCTTCATAAATCTGCCCCATCACCAAATCTTCATCCAACAAGGTCGACAAAGGACATATTCTGTCCATGAAGAATTTATCCACAACTATCAAGGTAAGAAAGACGAAAACGTAAAGGCGAACAACGACAACGCATTAGTGAACTACTCCTGAGAAAAACTAATGTTATAGTCATGAATTAATCATAAGTAACTTGTTATCTCAGACTGATTCTACAATTAAAATTAAAAATCTATTTCATGATGTAGATATTAGCATAGACAGAGAGATTTGTGCAGTTCGAATGCTACAGATGTTCACAGATTACATGTCGAGCTGCACAAATCTCTCCGTCTATACTAATATCTACACCATGAAATCGATTTTTAACTTTAATTGTGTTGATTAATTGAGTTAACAAATAACTTATGTTTTATTCATGTCAGGATTCCTGTTTTTCCCCTTGTTCTGTCTTCCCCTCCCCTCTGTCTTGTGTGTGTGGAGCTGGGTGGAGAATCTGGCACCATCCTCAACTCTGGTTCCACCCACTACTCATCTGCAGCTCATTCGCAGGTCGACCTACACCTCTGCAGTAGTAAAGACCGGTTCAACCTGGGGCCTCATTTATAAAACTTGCTTACGCACTTCCTACGCCAACCGTGGTATTTATAAAACTCGACTAAGGCGTGGCTCTTTGCTTAACTCTACGCCAACTCGGGACCTCCTGTAAGTTCTACGCAAAGTCTGGAGACACGGGGAAAAAGCGACACTCGTGGAGAGAAGCAGAAGTGAACAGAGTTTGAGGAAGTGTTTGATCAGAAAATCCACGTATATAGAAGAATTACCTTCTGATTTGCGCATTTAAGTGTTTGGTTCGCCAAAATACGGAGAAGGGCTGTTTATTCCACTCATTATTCTCCACAATATTATATATTTGACACTCGTGCACGAGCGCGGCCACGTTCCCGGACTCGGTGCTAGCGCAGAGTCTCCCACAGTCCACACCGCGACCATAGACTTCTATAGAACACAGACTGTGACCAACACAGAGGACGAAATAATGACCCAACCTGAGAGAAAAACTCTTCCCTTGGACGCAGCAGGAGCCAGACTTTGATTTAATGAACGCAACTTTAACACTTTTACTTTAGTCTTTTACGCACCGAGCGCCAGAGTGACCCGAGTCTGCGGACAACACGAAGCCTACTGCCCGAACCTGACCCCAACCAAAATCTTCCCTACATTTTTGTGTAATGGGGAACTCTTGTACATGAGAGCTGCTCTCTGACTGTATGAAGAACAGAATAATGCCCGTGACCGTCCCGACCCAGACCCACACTCACAGACCCAAACCCACACTCACAGGTTCAGCAGTTTGGATGTTTCGTGTGGACTTTAATTGGCAGAATAACATCTGTATCTGATGTTCGCTCCTTTCGCTCTCCAGGGGAGGGCATCTGAATCTCTCGCACGCGCTCATAATTTGCGCGTGCATGTATCTACGTGTATATACATATATATACAGGGCCAGTCCACACACACATCATAGACAGACTTAAAAATATAGCGATAAAACTCTTGAAACAGCGAAAAAACACATGGTCTTTACTGCAAAGATGTGCTGCCTAAATATTATAAAAAATGATTAAATGAACAGATGAGTCATTGTTGTCACGTTTAGTTTTGTATTTATTTATTAAACAAGGTTTAATAAAGTCTTTAATAAAGTCTTTGTCGTGATCACGTGGTGCTGCGTGGAGCGTCCTCCTCCCTCTGTCCCGCGTGTCTCGGTCAAACCCACTGATTATCGGCTCATGTTTAGGGAAATCTCATTCACCAGTCACTTTACATGCTCCTTTTATGGTGAGGTGGAGGTGTGGAGAGGGCGTGACGTGACGTAGGTTCACGTGCGCAAATTGTAGTTGCAGGTGGGATTTATAAAGCAAAGATTGCGTGGTTTGGTGCGTGCGGTGGGTTTTCTAAATATGGAGTTTGCGTGGCGCACGCCTTGTCGTAGCTACTAGGCGTACGCACTAACTTACGACAACTCCTGCGCAGTTTTTATAAATGAGGCCCCAGATCAACAGTTTATCCTACGTGGTACAACTATTGGCTCCAATTTTGTTTCTTGAATTTTTGCCTGTTTCCCAGCACTTAGTTTGCCTTTTTTCTTGTTTTTCCTCACACCTGGTTTTTGCACTCTTTGGACCTCCTCAGACTTTCACCCCAGTCTCCGATCCAGCAACCTGCAAATTTCTGTAATTAATAAATCCTGTTATTTTTTGGACTTTTCATTGTCTGCCTCCTTTATTGACCCACCAATCATTATAACAATTCATGACCATAACATTAGTTTTGCTCAGGAGTTGTTCACTAATGCTTGTCGTTGTTCGCCTTTACGTTTTCGTCTTTCTTACCTTGATAGTTGTGGATAAATTCTTCATGGACAGAGTATGTCCTTTGTCGACTTTGGTGATGCTGTAGACATATTTATGAAGCTGACAGTAAATACGCGAGACATTTCCACAAATATTTTGCCATAGAAAAGCATTAACCAGGCGTTACGTTTATCCTAGATCGTGGCACTTCCGATCACTGTGAAAAAGGTCTATAGATCGATCTATCAGATTCAGTGAAGAAACTTGGATTTAACTCAGAATATCACAAAAATGAAATGAAAGTTTTGGTTTATTTTTTTTGTTATAAAGATTAAACCCTTTCACATTTTGATCTGCTGTTAGTTAATGATTAAAACTGTGCTGTGGTGGGTTTGATTCAGTCTCCAGTCGCCTTGGACATTCTGACGACAAAGGGTCAAGTGTCTGAGTCAAGAGGCGGTCAGCATTTACTGGAAAATTCAGGAGAAAGTCACAAAATAAATGATGATGAATGATGATGCGGAAAATCTTATTATAAATGGAATTCCCATCGCGTCTTTTGGGGAATATTGACAAAAATGTGTGCTCATTAACAGTCAACAATGACGACTCAGAGCGGTCAACAAGGCTCCTTTGTATCTCAATATCTCCGTAATATCTGAGACAAATACATGATTAGACTTACTCCAGTGAGAAGAAAAACAAATATAAATCAGAGGGGGAGGATTAGCAAGTTTTATGATACAACTGTGAGCGAGAGAAAGAATTGCCACACACTGTTTAGTCCTGATGTAGACTTTGTTCTTTGTCCGCTTCTAGTCCTGGTTTAACCCTGATCCAGTCCAGGTTTAGTTCCGGGTTTAGTCCCAGTTCAATCTCAATATTGATGTATTTGATGCATTTAGTATGAACACAGCCAAAATAAACAAGAAAAACTTTTTAATCAAGATCATGAGGTTTACAGGTGCCATTTTGAGGACTGCAAATTTATTTTAAAGCGACTATATTATGGTATATTTTGATGTATGTCATTGCTGTTGTTGTTTCCTCTTAAAAAAAACATACTTGGAGTTGTGTTTTGTTTCATTCACACATGTTTAACACACAAACCCTGCATATTTAGCAGTTTGACAGATTGTTCATTGTGTTTTTAATTCCATACACCTTCACTAGAATCATTTGGATAATTCGAGCCTTGGAACTGCCAATTTCTACAAAAAACTAAAGATAAAAAGCACCTGTAAACTTAAAAACTACCGCTTCATGACATCACAAAGTGGAACAGAACATTTTTGAGATCTGGAGATGCAGACAGAGTAATAATAACACAGACTTATTCAAACATCTGTGAATGAAACGCGATGACGAGCCGGGAGGACATTCGGCAAATTCACGACACGAGGCCAACATTGAGATTAGATGGAATATTTTTCATCAATCGCTATGGCAACTGTATCAATTTTTCATCACTCTGAAACCCATGGATAAACACAAGATGACTGGGGAATGGCCAGGAAAGCAACACCAAATGAGTCACCTTTCATAAATCATGTAGTTGTAGCTTGGTATGAAAATTGTATGATCCACGACTCACTGTTTTGTATGCTCTTAGTATTTCTAAATGTGAAATAACTTCTTAAAAAGTGTCTGTGGTTGCAAATGGTCTGAGAAATATTCTAACACCTTCCTTCAGGCAGTTTCAATTATGGCAAGTTTTGCCTTTGGTTAAATGTGTCCAGTATCTAATCTGTATTCCAAATGAAAGTGTGGCATCATTTAAACACACTTGAACTGGTATTACTATTTCTAAGCCTATGGTGCAACATTTATCCCACAGAACGATTATGGTTTTAAGTTGCGTTCATGGTCAGTCATGGTGTTAATAATTTCAGATGGTGGGCTGGGGTCTTCATAGCTATTCATAAATATTCAACCTTACCAAACTTGCCATATTAATCTTAAAGGGACAGTCCGGAATTTTGGACATAGGACCTCATTTCATAGTGAGCCAGAGTGTTGGAGACATATGGAGACACTTTTTAAACTATTCCATCCGGTCTTTGTATTTGCAGAGGTCGCTGGTGCTAGGCTAGTGCATGTCAATGGCCATAGTTAGCCTGCCACTAAAAACAGTCTTACGCCACTCCACAAAACACCCGAAAACAAAACAGCTATTACACCAGACTGTCGATGTAAATGTTTGTGTCGGTAGAATATTTTAGAAGTAAAACCAACCTTGCATTTGAAGGATTTATGTCTGAGCAGCAGCAGCGAGTTGTACTTCCTGATAGAAAGCTCGGCAGCGGCGGACTGATATATGAGAAAATAGTCCCTCAACATGCAACGATTCATGCGATGCAAGGTTAGTTTTATTTCAAACATTATTCTATCGACACAGACGTTTACATCGACAGTCTGGCATAATAACAGTTTTGCTTCATGTGTTTTGTGGAGTGGGTAAGACTGTTTTTAGTAGCAGGATAACTATGGCCATTGACACGCACTAGCCTAGCACCAGTGACCTCTGCAAATACAAGGACTGGATGAAATATTTTAAAATGTGTCTCCACACGTCTCCAAGCACTCTGGCTCACTAGGAAATGAGGTCCTATGTCCAAAATTCCAGACTGTCCCTTTAAGGCATGAAGTTCAGTTTGGGGTTGAATAATGTCACTTTTGTTTATTTACACTATACTCTACGAGGAAGATGAACTCTGTGCCAGATTTCAGTTGACAGTTTAATGCGAATAGGCCCAGTAATTGCTGATATTAACCATAAACCAGGTGAACAAATCTGCAATCTGACAATCTAAAGCAACAAATTCCACCATAGAGTTCTGACCTGTCCTCCAGCTCAGTTATAATAAATAATAATATACTAACTCATTATTATAAAGACACACCATGCATTTCTCTGATTGGCTATTCCACCTGTCAATCACGCTGAGAGCCCAATAGTAGCGGGATTATAGACCAGTGTTTCCCAAAGACTGGGTCACGATCCTCAGGTGGATCACAAGAGATTTTTTTGGGGTTGTTATGTCATGATCTACATGTAGGTCTGCAATATACAGGGCTACATTTAATGTCCAAATAGACAATTTATGGATCCTTTTATTGCTGGTTCAATAACTTTTTTTCATAGTTTAAAACTTGAGTAATACTAATTGTTCAGAGAGACATGATCACTCAGGCAACAATAAAATATCCTCATTAATGTTCAATAATGGTCAAAACCACCTTTATTTTGTGATTTACGAATAATGTCTATTGACTTGGATCGTGAAGGTTTGTGACTTTTAAAATATGGGTCCACAGAAAAAAAGTTTGGGAAACACTGGTATAGATCCTTTAAAAGTTTGTAAACAAAAGCACTCTAAATTCCAGATGGCAACTGGTGACGATGCATGGATAGATAAATAAACAGATCGATAGAATCAATTTAAATGGAGGAACTTGGTTTTACCTCAAAATAAACATGGAAATTCAAAGTTTTAGTTTATTTTTGGCTATAAAGACTTCAAACCTTTCACATTTTTTGATCCGACATCAGTTAGTCATTGCAAATGTGCTGCGGTGGGTTTAATTTGGCCTCCAGTCGCCTTGGACATTCTGATCAAGGGCCTGAGGCAAGAGGCGGTCAGCATTTACCGGAAAATTCAGGAGGAAAATCACAAACTGTGGAAATGGAAAATCTTATTATAATGGAATTCTCACAGCGTCTTTTTGGGAATACTGACAAAAATGTGTGCTCATTAACAGTCAACAATGAGGACATTATAGGAGACGAGGAGAAGTCACTGTTCATGGAGTAAGACAAGGATTTGTTTTTTACATTATAATATTTAAATGGTATTACTATTTCTAAGCCTATGGTACAACAGTTATCCCAAAGAACAATTACAATTTTAAGTTGTGTTCATGGTCTGTCATGGTATTTATAATTTCAGATTGAGGACTGGGGCCTTTACAGCTCTGTGGGAGATGCACTGTTTATGATCAACAAAATATTGAACCTTACCAATATTAATCTTAAGGAGTGAAGTTCAGTTTGGGTTTGAATAATGTCACTTTTGTTTATTTATACTATCCTACACAAAGAAGATGAACTCTGTGCCAGTTTCTGTTTCATATGGATAGTCCCAGCAATTACAAAGATATTAACCATAAACCAAGTGAACAAATCTGATAGTTAAACAGCAAAGAGTAAAATAAGAGTAAAATAAAGCTCTTTTTCATTATGGGTGTGTTCATTGCATTGAAAAGTCTGAAAAAAAAAATACCGTATTTTCCGGGCTTTATGTCACACTTTTAAGCCTACAACTCCATCAAAAAATGACCGCGTGCCCCACAATCCAGAGCGCCTTATACACAAATCCACTCGGGTGTCCCAGCACGACTTCAGTAAACTACAAAGCCGCACCACCTGCAGCGCACGCAAACACACACGGAGCAGACAGCGACCGCGCGGCGAAAAACACCCGCAGCCACACTCATCACTCCACGCCGACGAGGAACGGAACGGAGGAACGAACCGAAAAAAGCGAGTGCAATGTGCCACTCTGAGCCACAACTGAACAACTGAGTCACTGCGAACACGCCGACAATCCAGCGGTCCCAGACAGCACCCTCCCTACACGCCACAACTGAACAAAGCCCAGAGTCACCGTGAACGCGCCAAACAAAATCCCACTGACCCATCCAACTGTTGTGTTTCGTTTAAAGTCTAGTGCGGTTTATTTGTGAAAAAAGTTAGAAAATAGACCATTTAATGACAGTGCGTCTTATAATCCAGAGCGCCTAATAGCCTGGAAAATACGGTAACCTATAGTCTAGCTGGTTTCACTTCGTGGAAACCATCTGACCACGCAGTATTAGAATTCATTCGCTCTATGGTATGCTGGTACTTTTTTTTTATTTAACCAACCGCTGCTATTTGGTCGTGACGTATGTAATGCGCCAAATCCCGTAGGAAGAAGGGCAATAACGTCTTTCCCCTTGATAAAATTCACCAAACATTCTCTTTGTTCCAGCTTTTAATTCTTGATCTCGGGAATCGTTGCCAACACAGAATATCTGGCTTCATCTACATCCATCTCGACCGCTTTGTTTACTGTTGTGCTGTACCACAAAAGGACCCAGACAGGTCTACAACCCCAAGGTCTTCTGGGGTTCTTGGAAAACGTGTAGTGTATCCGATTCCTGACCTATTTGCTGGAGAAAAATGAAATTGAGTGAAGGCACTAGGTGGCTCCAACCTGGCTAACCATAGTCCACAGTACGGCATAAATCTTGTCTATTCCTACTGAGAAGGTTTCTGAAGTTTAGAGTTTAACGTTCTGTTTTCAGTGCAATCATGCCGTTGACTCTCCACCTCCAAAAAGTTCCATACTATCACTTTAACTTTATGTAATTATTGGGCTTATATGACACAACTGGGACCACAAAGTCATTACAAAATCTTCTCAGTCAGCACTAATGAGCTGAGGTCAAACTGAAGCGCTACTCAAATAACTTTTAGACACAAGATTGATTTGAGGAGTCGATCTCTCTTGACAAATATTGAAAATGTTCTGTTCTGGATTTTACTTTTGAGTTGTTTAGGCCCCTGTACTCCTTCTGAACAGAACTTACTTTAGTCTTTAGTATTTTGTATTTTGTATTTCAGTCACTGTTGGAAATTGTTCAAATATTTAAAAAAAGTTAGACCTGTCTGTTATTATCGACGTTATTAATTTGACTCTTGATGATGATGAAAAATAAAACTAACAAACAAAACGACAGTACGCATAATTGCTCTATTGTCCTCCATTATAAGCAAAATGATTAAACCTCAGAAATATTCGCCGTCGGCTCCGTGCTGCTGTAGTTTGAAGTGAACCGGAGAATTCTGGCCTTGAAACAGTTGAATGAATTGAATCTTTTTGGTGCCGAACTCGATTTCAGTTTTGGCAAGAAAATGATATCTGTGCACCTCCATGTGTTGGCAGTAGGTGGCTGTGTCCAGATGGCATTTCAATAAACCAGTTCAGAATAAACAGCGGAGGAGAGGAGAGGAGGAGGAGAGGAGGAGGAAGATGCAGCAGGTAGACAAAATGAGGTAGACTGTGAAGGTGTAACGCAAGGACCCAGCGGTTAATATCAATGTTGCACAGTGAACAGGTCATATTTCGTTGGTTGAATTGAACAATTTTCAACACGACAGACAGCGCGATTTTAAATTTAAAGATGCTGCACCTCATTTTTACTCTTCAAAAAGTGAAAAACAGAAGTAGTTCATTTAGGCGGCCCCTATTACGCTATGTTATAATGTTGTTTCCTCGTCACAAACATACCTGGAGTTGTGTTTTGTTTCATTCACACGTTTAACACGCAAACCCTGCATATTTAGGCTGAGTTCTTCTCTCAAACACTCCGTTCCACCTTGTGATGTCATGTGGTAATACAGGAAGTGTTCCAGTGTGTTTTTAAACTCCACACACCTTCACTAGAATCATTTGGATACTGTCAGCCCTAGAACTGGCAGTCTCCACTGAACGAAAGGTAAAACGTAGAGATTAAATTGAAAACTACTGCTTCATCACAAGGTCGTGGTTTAAGGCATATGGCATAAGGCACAGGTGTCAAACATACGGCCCGGGGGCCAGATCCGGCCCTCCAAGACCTTTAATCTGGCCCTCGGCTGATTTTCTACTAAAATATTTAAATTATATTTTCTATTAAAATATTGGTAATTTTTTTGAGGTGCTTAGCATAGCAGCGTCTCCAGCGCCTCTGTACGTGGCCCCTCCCACCAGAGCAACACAAATGAAGACTTGTCTCTTTCCAAACGCTCTTAAAGGACGATTGTTTTGACTGTTGACCGTGACACCCTCATCAGAAAAATGTCCAAAATGAGAAAAGTGGAGCCGAGTGCAGGATTTTCAAAGAAAAATGTACTTATTCCTATTTACATACAAGTTCATGTTAAACATTGTGTTGAAATTGTATTTTTCTTAAAGTTTCAGGTTGTTCATAATGTTATAATATTTGGTAAAAGAAAGAGTTCATCAATTAAAAAAAGATGTCTGTAATAGATTTGTGTTTCTCTGCACAAATATTTGAACCTATTGTTATTTTTGGGGTTTATATGTCATGAGTTTTCTGATCCGGCCCCTTTGGGATCAAAATAGGTTGGATACGGCCCCCGGACCAAAATGAGCTTGACACCCCTAGCATAAGGTATATGTTTTTTCCGGGGATACATATTTTAAAAGTCACAAATCTTTGCAACCCAAGTCAATAGACATTATTCGTAAATCACAAAATAAATTTGTGACCATTATTGAATTATTATTATGAGGATAGTTTATTGTTAACCGAGTGATCATGTCTTTCTGAACAATTAGTATCACCGGATTTTTCAGATTATAAAGCACACCGGATTATGAAGCGCATGAAGCGAAACAAACAGACGACACTTGAGACTTTTTTTATTTCCTATGAGGAAGACTCAAATATAGACTGTGTAATAATGTGTATAATGCAGCTTGCACATTACACACACACACTGCACACATTTGCTTACGTTTTACAGAAACTAAACTTAAAACCACATGTCTCATTTGCATAAACTATAAATTCAGCTTCTGTCAGACTAAAGAACACGACTCAGTGGATTATGTGTGCAGCGAGAGGGGCAACATTTTTTCGATACAAAGTGAATTGGAGCTGGAAGCACTCGAATCCAAAATAAAAGTCCCAAAATAGAAATTTCTTGATGATATTTGGAAAAAATTGACACACTCGGACAATATTTACTTATATATTATGGAGAAAATATCTATTCAAGAAAGCTGAAATTTCTTGTGGGACTGCAAAACACTTCAGAAAATGTGCCAAAAAAGAAAGAAAATACATTTGATTAGATTGAGAGTAATTTTAAAGAAGTTTACAAATCAGCAGTTAAGGGCGGACGGTCGCGCCACATGACATTTTAACACTTTATGTACAAAAAACATCCATAATAACTAATGATTTCTGAAAAAAAAGATTTGGTTCCATGGAGGTGAGAGGTGCTTACAGATATGTGGTGAATTATTATGAAATTTGAACATTTTTAACTGAAGAAATTGCAATTGGACAGAAAATGTAGGTGTCATATCATTGACTCATTTAGAATCTATGCCCTGAAATCCACTTTTTTCTATTCTTGAAAATACATCCAAGTTTTAAAATAGGAAATATAAAAGGCAAGAATGTGAACCAAGTAAAACAGCTTTATAAAATGTGTAAATAAACTGGTCATTATTGTAGGAACAGTGTACTCACGTGGAGAGATCGGGGGGGTGAGATGTAGTGAAACCTGCCCTCGAACCAGGCGGCACGTGGTTCCATCTCCTCCACACACTCCACAGTTGTCCTCTTTGACTTTGCTCCCCAACTGATGGTCACAGCCCACCTCCTGTGAACAATACACAAGAGAGCAGGTGTTTGGCTCAGCAGCACAAAGACAAAGTGGTACTGGGTTTATTCTCTGGTTTTCCCCATCAAGCTGAAGCACGTGTCAAACATCAACAGCATTTACATAGTGTGGTTGGAATCCAGTTTAGTGCTGATGTAGACTTGGTTAGGTCCTGTTCTAGTCCTGGTTTAATGCTGGTTTAGTCCTGGTCTAGTCCAGATCTGATTCTAGTTTTAGCCCTAGTTTAGACCCAAATTTGAGTAGTGTGTGAATGTCCAAATTTACTTCTAGTCTAGTCCTGGTAAAGGGCGTAGGTTTGCATCGGGACGGTGGAGACATGTCACAACCAATATCTGGGGAAGACAAAATAATCCCTACCAATATTTGCCATTTTATTTTAATAACCAAAAATATAAATCTATTCCGATATTTTTCCAAACTCAGTAGTATTAATTTAACACGTTTAAGTTCACATTTTGTTTATTAAATGTTCTGAGATGTATTCAGTGATGTGACGACAGGGTTAATGCTGCCGCTGTTTCATTGGCTGCAACAGAGTGATGTCATTGGTGGAGCCAGGAGCCTAAACTGGGGAAGCGGCAGGACAGGACCAGCACCTTAAGATGTCGGCTTGAGCAGGAGCAAGTAAAGACGCTGCACCAAACTTTGGCTTTATCTTCAATTAAACTTGTCTTATAATGAGTCCCCGCGGAAAAAGAGCGACTATCACCACAAGTGCACCTCCCAAACAGAGCCCTGATCGTGCGCCGGACTCTACTGACAATATTCCACGGAAAAATGTACGGACATGACCTCACAAATATCTCATCACCAACAAGCAAAGAGAAATCTGCTACAAACTTCTACATCACTGTTTTTCACTAAAGCAACCTACAAGTAAAAGTACAAGTAAACTCTCAGTTGGTTTCAAAGCTGAGTTTGATTAGTTTTGGCTTATTCCTGGTGCACTGTGTAATTTGTCTTCTGGAGGGTCCGTCAGGTGCTTGTCTCCATGGAGATGTGACTTGAATGTTCCACAGTATGACCATACACTTAAGAATCTCCATGGAGACTTGCAAGCCAAATTACAGACTGGATTTGTGGAGAAGCGGCCCCAATCGCAGTAAGAATTCATGTTTTTGAGCAATAAAAACACCTGTAGTTGAGTAAATGCAAGACAGAATCGTTTAATGCCGTACTGTGGACAGTTTAAATCAAAGTATTAACATCTCCATGGAGACAAACAGGATGCGGACTCTCTTCAGAAAAGCTACGCAGTGCAAGTGCTGGTTTATTAATGTTTTTCTCCAAGTTTATTGTTGGTTTAGTCCTGATTTACATGTTGATTTGCTCCATGTTTAGTTCAGCTTTAGTTCTGGTTTAGTCCCAATGTGATCCTGACCAGAAATCCAAGTTTAGTCGTAGTTTAGTTTAAGAAAAACTCCAAATGCATTTCATTTTAGACATGTCTTGGTCTAGTCCTGGTCCAGTTCTGAGTTGTCCCAGCTGTGTGTGAACGCATCCTTACAGTCAATATACTTTAAAACTTGAGCTTATCTCTCGGAGGTGGCGTGGAGTTTTTGAACAAATGCTTTCTTGACCTTTTTTGTTATGTAACTCTGGAGTATAGACCAAAAAAGACACTTCAAAACACACCCATTTTCAAAGGTTGTAGCTAAAGAAATATCATGGCTGCTGCTGAGGTCACGTGTATTAAACCTGACATATTTTCATATCACTGTATTTGAAGAACTGCTGACATACGCTGACCTGCACTGTCTCTCTCTGAATAATTTCTACGTTTTTTATGCTAATATTTGAACATAAAGAGACTATAACAAAAGGAAAAGTGAAAAAATGCAGAATCAGCTTCCTCCATATAGACAAAGGGCCCAGATGACACTATTTTCTGATCTACGTTATACAGTGGTTTCCTCATCAAAACCATTTGTTTCATTCACATGTTTAACACACAAACCCTGCATATTTAGGCTGTGTTCTTTTATCAGACTAAATCAAAAGAAACAGAAAACGCACACCAAAATTCTTGAAGAGGTGCAAATGCAAGGAGCAGCCAGACAAAAGTGAAAAAACGCATAGCACACTCAGATGGCCGATGTCCAAAAGATTTTCAAAATAATGTTTCGATAAAAAAAGCATTCATCAGATCTTTTTTTCTTGCTTTGGACCACAGCACACAAAATGGTTGCCAGCTCAGGTGCTCATATACGCCATCAATGAATGGGGTTATTTTGAAAATAAATAAGCTTTTGGACATTGGCCATCTGAGGCTGCGTTCAGACTGCAGCCTGAAGTGACCCAAATTAGATTTTTTTGGCCTCTATGTGACCTGTATCTGATCTTTTAATGACCGATGATCGATTAATGATCGATTTTTTCAAATGTGACCCAGGACACTTGGATATGTGGTCCTGAAACCGATACATAACCGATCTTTGACATGCGACTTCAGTCTGAACGGCCAAAGCGCATTCATCCGACCTACACGTTATCAACAAGCCACAAACGTCACTATTCTGCACTGAAGTAGGCGAAAATTGTTAATGAACTCTGTGTCACTGAAGCGAAGCACATCACCACTCACCACTCTTGGCTACGTCTCCACATCCACACGTTCCTTTCAACGGACGTCGCTGCCGCTGCCCCACAAAACACCACGGCCAAAAACCTCGTCCTTCTCCTTCTCAATCTCCTCCTTAAAACAAGTAAGTTGTTCATATTCTGACTCCAGTACGAGAGGAACTTTAAAATCTCCAGGTGCTCAATGCTCGCGTCCATGTTTGGACAACTTCCGTAAACACAGAGCACGCTCGCTGCGGTTGACGTCATCGTGTCTCCAGTGCACATGCGGGACACTTTCGGGCCGTTTAATGTTCACACTGGAGTCACATACAAGTCGCATTTAATTGGAAATGTGAACGACCTCGCAAAAACATCAGATTTCACAAAAAAATCTGAATTGAGTGTTAAGCCCTGCAGTCTGAACATAACCTGAGTGTGCTATGCATTTTTTCACTTTTGTCTTTTATCAAACTAAACACACTCCACTTACTAATACAGGAAGTGCTCCATTGTACTTTGAAACTCCATACACCTTCACTAGAATCATTTGGATGATTTCAGCCCTGGAATTGCCAAACTCTGCTGAACTAAAAAGGTAAAAGGAGCTGTTAACTTGAAAATTACCACTTTTAAGATTTAGAGATGTTGACAGACTAATAATCCAGGATTACTCAAGAGGTTTTTGATGAGGTAACCACATTATAACATGACTTAAAGCTCACAAGAGGCAATTTTGTGTAATATGGGACCTTTAAATTGAGTTTTTGAGTGGAACAGTGATTATCCATCTTTTACAATACATTTTCTAACCCTATGCACCTCTATAAATTGTACACATTTTCTTAAAATTGACTTACATTATGTACTAAAAATGAACTGTATATTTGTAAATATAGACACTCAATATGTGTACTTAATACCATATGTAAACAGGGGTCTCCAACCAGTAGTGCTCCATTCCCTTTCCAAGTAGCTCGCCAAGGGATTTATTAATTCTATGTATTGTGGATAATAAGTCAGATTTGATTAATTACTGATTAATTAACTGTAAATATTTCATTTTGATGCCTAACTTGGTGCACCAATAAATGGATAATTGCTTAAATCCGTTTCCCATCTAAGGCTCTTGCCATGGCTCTTATATTTACTCAGTTTCTTTGCGACTGCTAAAATTAGTAGTTCTCTGGCATTTTTGTTTCGTATCGGCAGCTCACTGGAGAAAAAAGGTTGGAGACCCCTGCTGTAGAACATTCCGGGCAAAACGATAACATCTCATGAAGACAAGCTGATGAAGGACTGAAAGGTAAGGTGCACCTTTAATAAGACTATTTGTAATCATGGAGAAAGTAACAATAAAAAATATCTATAATCTGAATGGTAAAGTTCCCAAAATGACGCCCATAAACATAAAAAAAAATATGTAACTGCAAATGTAAATATTGTATGTTTTACGAACTAAACCTAGACTAGATCAGGACTAAACCAGGACTATAACAGAACCTAACCAAGTGTATACTCAGGTCTACACTGGGCTCAAACCAGGACAAATGTAATGAATTTCCTCCATCCCAAAATAAAATCCTGTCCTCCGTCGTGCCCTCCTCCATTACTCCCACAGAGTTTTCTTGAGTAGTATATGTGTACTTCTGCTGTATGTACTGAATGCATTATTTATCTGTACACAAAGATACAGCAAGAACTGGCCTCATTCTATCAGCTCCAGACGGCAGGGATGCTGTTCCTGAGTGGGACCCCTCACTGGGTTAGTGGTCTTCTACTACTACTACTGCTACTACTACTCAGTTTTGTCTATATATTTTTTTCAACAACTATTACTCATGTTTTGATTTTGATGTTTTGCTACTACAAGAATATTAAAACCACAACTTGCATCTTCCTTGCTACTTTTCTATTCTATTGCATTTATTTATTTATGTTTTAATTTATCTAGTTCATATTAATGCACATTTAGATAAATTTAAGTGTGGCAGATTAAGGCCTTGGGCTGATTTCCATTTGCAGATCACCTCGAGGGTTGATGTCACACACAATAAAACACACACGTAGTATTTTCATAAGTCTGTGCACTGCTCAAAAAAAAAATAAAGGAACGCTTTGAAAACACATCAGATCTCAATGTAGAAATGGATATGTATGCAAATATGGAGAGGGCAATGTTTTAGTGAAATAATGATGTGGCAGGCTGGTCCATTTTCCCAAAATTGTATTTCTCCAACTCAATATGCTTTTCAGTATCTTATGCATCCTCCACATGCTTGTTTGCATGTTTAATAACATTGTGGCTCACTCCTAAAGAGATCACGGAGAGTGTTTTGTGGGATGTCCTCCCAGATTTGTGTAAGGGCATCACTGAGCTCCTGTAGCGTCCTGGCAGCGTCTGATGCAGTGTTGGGAGTAACGCATTATAAAAGTAATGAATTACTGTAATGCACTGCTTTTTGCTGTAACACAGGCATTACAGGGAAAAAAATAGTAATATTTTACTCGGTACAAATGTCAGTAACACGCGTTATAATGCTTTTTTAACCTGGATTGAAGTGGAGGGTTTTTCTTTATACAAATTCGCTAAAATCACTGTGATATCAGCAGCAGTGAAACGACAGAGATGCGCCCGCGTAGACTTGTTGTGTGACCGCGAGCTAAAGGACCGGCACAGAACTCTGCTCCGACCTGGTTCAGTCCTAGTTCAGCTCTGGTTTAGTCCTAGTTTAGTCCTCGGTTTAGACCTGGTTTAATTCTGGTTCTGTTCTGGTTCAGTTTTGGTTCAGTCCATATTAGAGATGCGCGGATTGCGGTTACAACCGCGGTATCCGCGGTTAATCCGCGGGTCGGGCGGATGACGTGACGAAAAATTATATTTTAATTAAATTCGGGCGGGTGGCGGTTTAACTACTAAAAAAAAAAAAGTTATTGTTAGCATTGTTACGTACATCTGAAAAGACGAGTCTCATTGTCTGTGCTTGTAGTATGAAGTGTACGTCATGTCCTTAATTAGCCCATTTGACCTCGTTTTTATGTTCTGAAGGTTAAGGTTGTGTCGGGTTATTGATGCCTAAGGTTTACGAGGCACATATTATATGCAGTTTATTTTATTATTTCTAATTTATTTCAGCTGTTTGCCAACACGTAAGTGGCTATAGGGCCATATTTATTTAGTTATGCATTTTTTTTGTTTCGATATCAGTTATATTTTAAAACACGCAGACATTATAGCGTAGACTGCCACTCGGGGGATTTAAAACTTAAAGAAAGACCGATGGAGTGAGGCTATGACTTTGAAATAACATCGAGCAATGGCAGAATGTTCAGAATGTAACAACATCCAACACGAAGGCAAGAAGGTTCAAAAACAGTCTAGTCGGAAAACGTTGTCAATTAATTAGCTGCGCAAGAAAACCAGGTAAGTCTGGGGTTGTTACGGACAATTAAGAATGTGAACATACACGCTGAGCGAATTTTGGAATGAATGAGCTACAGAGTTTGCATTTTTATCGAGGCTCCTTAGTTTGTTTGCTGTATGATTGTTCTAAAATCTAAAATCAATGGGCGGATGGCGGGCGGGTGCGGTTTTGAAAACCTTCGGTGTAAAATGGACAGCGGGCGGATGATGAGTTTTGTGTCGCGGTTGCGGATGAAAAAATAGCCCATCAGCGCATCTCTAGTCCATATACGGTGCAAAAGTTCAGCATCTTCACATTTAGAGTGAGCGTAACTTAAAAGTAATGCAATTGTAATGTAATGCCTTACATTTTAAATGCAGTAATGTTGTAATGTAACTAATTACTCTGAAATGGCACTAACACGTAATAAATAACACAGTTTTGAAGTAACTTGCCCAACAGTGGTCTGATGGACCCAAATGTAATGTCCCAGAGGTGTTCTATTGGGTTTAAGTCAGGTGATCGTGAGGACCATTCAGTTGTATCAATCCATCAGTGGGGTTCTTGCCATTTCTGGTGTCGTCTAGCAAAAGCCAATGGAGCTCCAAGGGGGTGAGCACAGGGCCCACTACAGGACGTGGCACCCCCAAGCCGCCCTCATCAAGTCTGTTTCTGACTGTTTGTGCAGAGCGATTCACACAAGTGTCCTGCTCAGCCTGTTCCTCGTTGCACAAAGAAGCAAATATGGGTCCTGCTGATGGGTTGAGGACCTTCTACGGCGCTGTCCAGCTCTCCTAGAGTAGCTGCCTGTCCCCTGAAATCTCCTGCATGTTCTAGAGATTGTGCTGGGAGACATTAAATCTCCCTCAACTGTGCCGTCCTGGAGAAGTTGGACAATCTGTGTAGCTTCTGTAGGGTTAAGGACTGGCCTCATACTCCCAGGAATGATAATCACTCTGGCCAAAGCAGCACTAGTATAAAACCAGCCAAAAAAGACCAAGAGGAAGAAACTTGAAATGACCTCCACATGCAAAACCAGTCCTGTCTCACTGGTCCCACTATGCTGCACCTGTTGTCCATTAAAAGAAGTGCTGTCCACATTTGTATACACTTTTTTCTTTCACATTTTGATCTGATGTGGTCCTTTAATCTGTTTTTTGAGCAGTATAGTCTGTGTATGTTTTGTTCTCTGTAACATCAGCCTGTATTCCCCAATCAGAGGTGTCGGCAGACGGGTGACACCACAAACGCACAAGTCCTACGGTTCACCTTGTCTAGTTAGAAGAAAACTGGAGTTAAAGGGATAGTTCGGATTTTTTTGACATAAATCTGTATGGCATCCCCGTCATCAGTGTTGTGCATCCACACCGACTTACTGGGTGCTGAGGGAAGTAGTTTGGCAAGTTGTGTGGGGACTGTGTACTAAAGCGTTTTTCTTCTCAAAGCAATATGTGTTCAAAAGAGTGATACATTTGCATCACAAAACCATCGTCGCCAAAAAAGTCAGACCTCATAATCGCTTGGCGCTATTTTCTCTCCGTACGTACCACTGCGCGCGGCCGCCAGGTGACAGCCGCGCATGATCCATCACGTTCTTCAGTTGTTCGGCAGTGTTTACATGCGCAGACCGCCGCCACGCGAGAGAGCTAACGAGAGAGCTAGAGCCATAAGTATACGAGCCTGGTTCGCTTTGTTTACTGCTCGGAATGTTAGCGACAACATGTCTGATTATGACACCGACAATAAAGACTTTGCCTTTACCACAAACCCAAGGGGAGATCTTTGTGAACCCGAATATACTGATGCCGAATTTCACCAGATGGAGTTAGAACGAGCAGAGAGAGAGAGAAAAGACAGAGAAGTGGTACAAGTTGACGCTGGAGCCGTGAGAGACCGAGCGAGCGACAATCACCATCACGTCATTTATAAACTCGTATACAGCGAACATAGAAGTAAGTCGGTGTGGATGCGCAACACTGATGACGGGGATGCCATACAGATTTATGTCAAAAAATCCGAACTATCCCTTTAACATTTTACAAAGGAGGAGAAAAAAAGAGGATATTTAGAAAATGAATGTTCTAAATCTTTTAATCTGCAGATGGCCTTTCTTTATGCCAGGGCCTTTGCACCTGTCTGAGCCTCATCCATCAGCGCGCTCCCATTACACACACCCCTCAACGCTCATTGTCAGTCAAGTCTCTGCGGGCTGGTGACTCCGAAATACATGGTCCCCTGCAGATTTACAAAGAGGTGGGCAGAGTAGAGGAAAATTATAGTCAAGTAAAAGTACTGTTACTTCAAAACATAAAATTAAAAAGTAGACATCCAGATAAGTGTTCGGGGAAACTATGAATTATGAGAGCAGCAGTCTCGACCGATCTGTGTATCATTCGTTCGTTAATTTTTCAATATAAAAACAAACGAAAATGAAAAAGCAACAGTTCTCTACATTATTTGTCTCCAAAACCAAAATGAAAAAAAAAAAAAACAAAAAAAACAGATAACGGTCGTTTCCTGTTTGCGTTACTTAAACTATGATGCCGGACTTTTGTGGGATCGGACTGAACCAGGACTAAACCAGGTCCGGGACCAGACCGGAACCAGACCAGAACCAGACCAGGCCTGAGACCAGGACCAGACTGGGACCACATCAGGACTGAGGCCGGGACCAGGATCAGGACTGAGACCGGGATTGAGACCAGGACCAGACCAGGACCAGACCAGAACTGAGACCAGGACTGAGGCCAGGACCAGACCAGAACCAGACCGTGATTGAGACCAGTACCAGACCAGGACTGAGACCGGGATTGAGACCAGGACCAGACCAGGACCAGACCAGGAGCCAACCAGGACCAGACCAGAACTGAGACCAGGACTGACCAGGACCAGACCAGAACCAGACCGGGAGACTACCAGACAGACTGAGACCGAGGACCTGAGACTGAGACCAGACCAGACCAGGGACCAGACCAGACCAGACCCAACCAGGACAAGACCAGAACTGAGACCAGGACTGAGGCCAGGACCAGACCAGAACCAGACCGTGACTGAGACCAGTACCAGACCAGACCCAGACCAGGACCAGGACAAGACCAGAACTGAGACCAGGACTGAGGCCAGGACCAGACCAGAACCAGACGTGATTGAGACCAGTACCAGACCAGGACTGAGACCGGGACTGAGACTGGACCAGGACCAGACCAGAAGGAAACCAGACCAGGAGACCAAGACCAGGGGACCAGAGACTGAGACCAGACCAGGACTGAGATTAGGACCAGACTGGGACTGAGATTAGGACCAGACTGGACCAGACCGGGACTGAGACCAGGACTGAAAATGGTTTATTCCTGTTTTAGTCCTGGTTCAGTCCGTATGTGGCGCAAAAGTCCAGCATTAAGTCACGGAAATGAGAAATTTATATACAAAATTGAAAACTGAAAAATAAAATTATCAGTTTTTTCATTTTGGTTTTGGAGACAAATAATGAAGAAAATAGCTGTTTTTTCGTTTTCTTATTTTTGGTTTTATTTTGAAAAACAAATGAACGAACGATACACGGATTTTGACGTAATATGTGATTTATAATTTGAAGTTAATGAAGGAAGAAGGACAAAACATAAAATCGATCCAAATGCTTAAATAATGTAAGTATTACTGTGTGAAAAGATATATTAATTTGAGTTGAGTGACAAAAAACTTTAAATAAAGAAAGAGTAATGTTTCAGTGTAAAATATTGTGAGTATTGTGTCTGAAAACTACACAGAAAGGTACAGTTTTATTCAGTAAATGTACCAATTTTGGCACAGTAATCCTGTATAACACACCAAATCTTTGTTCTTGTCTGTAACCGCGGTAACAGGTTTTAGCCTAAAGGAAATAGGCTCCAGTGGTGAGTTTTTATCCATTTACTTCCTGGTTACGTGCCAACCCCAAAACAGCTGCTCCCCTCAGGACTGGCTTTAGTGGAGTGAAGGTTTAACGCTAAAGTGGTAAATCAGAAAATCAGTCTTTTAAAATTCTGGACGTGGTCTTGAGGAGTCTGCACCCTGCCAGCAGCACAGCAGGGGGCTGCTCAAAGCACGGGCCAATTAATAAAACTGCAGTCTGACTTTGAGAAAGATACAAACCATCAGATGCGGCTGTGGTTTCTGGAACGGCACTGAAAAGTAATAATAATAATAATACATTGGATTTAAATAGCGACATCCAAAGACAAGACATCCAAAGCAGTGGGTCAAATACAGAGGCACAGGCAAGGTTAAATACACAATAATCTCATCTCAGGACTATTTTAAGGCCTGCAAATTGTTTCATAAGTGTGTCTATTTTTCAGTTTTCTATCTTGAGTACTTTTGGCCATTTAAAATCTATTCTATCTTATTTTGAATGCGTAAGTGCTTTGATCGTGGTGCTATTTCTGTATCACTTTGTATAGACGGCTGGCTGGTGACGTTTCTTATGTAATTTTGGTACAGTGGATCAGAGGTGGGGACGTGCGAGTCGTGACTTGGACTCGAGTCAGACTGGAGTCACTGTTTTTAGGACTTGAGAGTGATAAAACAGACAAAGACTTAAGACTTGACTTGGATTTGAAGGTCAGTGACTTGGGACTTGACTCGGACTTGAGGCCTGTGACTTGAGAATACTCTATGCGTCTCCTAAAAAATATGTGTTTTTAGAAAATACTTTTCTGTTGACAGTTGATAAATGCTGTGATTCATTTTAAAGGAATAAACTGGAACATGTCCCTCCCACTTCTCTTTGGTACTTAGGATGGAACTGAAGTACTATGAGATGATATCCTCATTACTACAGTAATATACAGTAATATACAGTATATACAGTAATATACAGTAATATACAGTACTATACAGTAGGGATGGACATGATTAATCGATTAATCGATAATTGATCATTAAGAATTTCATCGATTACGTTAATTTTAATCGACAAATCGAATGTAGGTTGCTGTGCGTAGTGTGACCAAACAGGGGTCAGTACATGTGTCTCTCTGCATCAGAAGGAGCGAGAAACACAAACATTCGGTCAGTCTGCAGCGTACTGAAGCACAAATGTGTATTTAACGATGATTTGTACAAGAAATTTCACGCTTTCTGTTGCGTTCGGGACAAGTGTGAGTCCATGTGCACAGTGTATAAAGCAGCACACGTTTCGGTGTCCAGTGGGAAAAAGTTTTACCAGGTGAGAGTCGAGCAATGTCGATGACGAGTCCCCACCTCCCTCCCCCCGTACGGTGTCCTGGTTTTGACAAACGCAAATATGATCACACTAACCTGTATTCAACTGAATCATGTCTTTTAATCCGACAGAAATTGACCGCATCAGCGACACAAGAGCTGTAGTTTTATCTTCACTTAGTTTATGCAAATTAGCGATGCGGTTTTAAGTTTCGTTTCTGTGAGAGTTGCGCAAAACTGAATTAAACACATTATAATCTCAAACAGATTGATGTGGCTCTAGAGTCGTTACAGTTTATATGTCGTAAAGTTGAATTTATTTATGCAGATTAGTAGTGCAGATAGTAATAATAATGATGATCATTTTAATATAAAAACGTTAATGATTAATCGATAATCGATCGTTAATTCTTCCGACGATGGATTAAGAAAATTTCATCGAATGCCCATCCCTACTATACAGTAAAACAGAGGGAACTACAGAGAACATGATTCTTCATGACAAAATAACTGTATTTCGCACTTTTAAATCTGAATTCTTTTTGTTCTTTTTGTTCAATCTGTGGTATTGTTTTGTGAAGAGTATGACTAGATTGTGTATGCCGTTTGAATAAGAGAACGGGGCTATAGTTAACTTTACTTCTTTCTACTCCCTTTCGAATATGTGTACATTATTTTCATCTTTCATTGGACTTTTTTTACATACAAACTTATTTTTTCATGACAAGACAATTACCACAAACCTAGACACGTAGTCATGTTTCTAAGCAATTAACTCTTCACAAGTGTTAAAACAAAGCTTTACTGTATCTGTATTCTGTAGGCACCAAGGTAGCCAAATCAATATCAAAATATCAGCGTTTGATGGACGTGGAGCATCAAAGCCTTGTTTTTTTGCAGCGCTCCTAAAGCCCAATTTATGGATTTATGGATCTGCGTCGAGGTCCGTGCGCCGCGAAGTAATTCACTGCCACAACGCGAAGAGGCGAGGCTTTAAACCTGACGTTCGTGTAAAGTTTAACATGAACCATTTCCAACGTGATAGAAGCACAGAACAGACTCACCATCAGCGGCACATCCTCTGTCACAGAAAGAACACTCATATTCCAGTGAGTCGTGTCCTTTAGTCTCCTTTAGTCCTTTAGAGCTTTACAGTTTATGCAAATTAGCCATGTGGTTTTAAGTTTAATTTCTGTAAAACGTAAACAAATGTGTGTAAAGCTGCATTAAACACAATAATACTCAATGAATACTGAAAGACAGAAAAGCAGAGTACAGGAAATATATGTAGAGCGGTGGTAGAGACGACCGCCCTGACATGTAGTTAGAAAATTTTAGAGGTGCTGGTCGCTCGACGCAGACGTTCTGGTATGATGCAAGTTCCTGTGATGTTTGCAAATGTTTATGTGCACTGAAACTTGATTTGGAAAAAAAAAATCATGAATGAAATTGAAATTGCAATATCTACCAGAAAAATCGCAATACAGTTTTTTCTTAAAATCGTTCAGCCCTAGATGACAACCACGGAGATAACTACAAAAATGGGCCTATCTCTAAAATGAACCTCCATCACTCAGGAAACATACTGTGCAGAGCGCTAATACGCAGTACATGTGATATGTTATAAGTTAACATAAATATTCTAGAGTAAATATTGGACTGTATGAAGCTGAAAGCACAGGGTGTGTTTGGTTAAAAAGAGCCACCACAGAAATGCTCAAGATTATTTTAAGATCTGTGATGTAGGAGATATCTGCGCACAGAGACAGACTGTGTATTTGTACTTTGAATGGAGGCCTCACCATTCCAACTCTACACATTCTAAACTATTTGTGTAAGATAGAAAGATTGTCATATGGAGAAATGAAGAAAAAATAGTCCATGTCTTTACTCTGCTCTTGGGGTTTATTTTTGTAGATTTTTATCCCAGATGCCTTTCCATGCCCTACAATTAATAGCCTAGCATTAGTGTAAGGAGGAGACAGAAAAGGTTAAGTGTTTTACGCAAATGGGCACAGCATTTTAAACTGGTAATCCTCTGGTTAAAGGGTGAATGCTCAAAACTATGGGCAGCAGTTGTTTTAGATGAGGCTGTTTCAGGTTAGAAGACATTTCCACCTATTTCCTGTATGAATTAGGACAAAAAGAATAAATTATTTTGTGTCTGAGATTAGATTTACTATTTATGCTCTCACATTTATTTAAAAAATAATCAGGAGCATTAACATTTGAGAGAAGGCTGTAAAATAAACAGCTAAATTAATACAAGAATTCCATAATTTGAAAACAACGTTAATAAATCTAAACTACAGAATTAACATATTGCTAAAAAAAGAGCTAAAAAGAACATTTGTTGTACAATTGCATTTATAATTCTTATATAGTTCAATTTTTTCTTTGTAAAATATTATCTGATAATTAGCTGTTATTGTGCAGCTACTGTGTCTGTCACTCCAAACTTTTATAATTTTAACTATAGAAGGAAAAACTAACAAATAACAAAGGCCTGAGTGATATGAAAAAATGATCATGATCTCTAATTTATTTCCATCCATCCATTTTCCATTCAGGCTGACCTGGGAACGCCTTGGGGTCCCCCTGGAGGAGCTGGAGGAAGAGGGGTGAAGGAAGTCTGGGAGTTCCTGTTCAGGCTGCTGCCCCCGCGACCCGGCCCCGGATAAGCAGAAGAAAATGGATGGATCGATGGATGGAATCCATTTTCTTCCATCCGTTTATCTGGGGGCCAGGTCGCTGGGGTAGCAGTCTGACGAGAAAGGCCCAGAGTTTTCTTTCCATACACACGTCCTCCAGCTCTTCCAGGGGGCTCCCGTAGTGTTCCCAGGCCAGCCCAGAGGCATAGTCCCTCCAGTGTGTCCTGGGTCTTCCCCGGGGCCTCCAGGGAGGCATCCAGGAGGCATCCGAAAGGGATGCCCAAGCTACCTCAACTGGCTCCTCTCAAAGTGGAGGAGCAGCGGCTCTACTCTGAGCTCCTCCTGTGTGACTGAGCTCCTCACCCTGTCTCTAAGAGAGCACCCAGCCACTCATTTCAACCTCTGGCATCCACGATCTTGTCCTTTCAGTTTTACCCAAAGCTCATGACCATTTTACCTTTTCCAGACCAAAATTACAAAGACTTTTAGTGCTGATTTCATGAACATAAAAAAAGATACTTTTAATCTGTGTCATTTAATAAAAAAGAACAGTTTCTTCCTCCAAGCAGAAACTGCTCCAAACCACATGTTTCACTGACAGGAGACTGGCCGTAGACCCTTTGACTCAAAAACTGCAAGCGTGTCATTGACGATTAGACTTGGCTGTTTCATGATCTCTGGATGTTTTGATTAGCTGCTCATACTGCCAGACAAGGACAAGAGGCAGATTTACTTATTGATTACACTGTACTTTCATTTTCATGTCAGCATTTCAATATATATTTCAAAATTCATGTTACACTATTTTCTGATCTATGTTATAATGTTGTTTCCTCATCACAAACCTGGAGTTGTGTTTTGTTTCATTCACACACATTTAACTCATAAATCCTGCATATTTAGGCGTTTAGGCATGAGTTCTTCTCTCAAACAGAAAACACTCTGTTCCACTTTGTAATATCAAGTAATACAAGAAGTGCTCCTCTGTATTTTTAAACTCCGTACACCTTCACTTGGAACATTTCCACCCTGGAATTGTCAATCTCTACTAAACTAAAGCTAAAGGTAACACAGGACCTTTAAATATTATTGGCCTAAAAATGTTTTGAGATGTCACCTGAAACTCTTTTCGTCCCTGAAACCTACACATTTCAATTGTGATTTCTGTATTTCTAAAATTTATACTTTTAATACCTTAATATAATCATGTCCTTCCAAAAAAGTGAAAAAACCCAACAACTTTACACTCACGAAGAGGCCAGTTTTATAATTTGATGTTTGAATCTGACATTTGGAAATGAGAAAAAGGTGTAATCCTCTTCGTGCCACACGGTATGTAAATTTATTGCGAAAATCTCCATTTAATTTCTGCTTGTCAGATTAGTAAATCCTGTGAGAACCACGTCAGGAGCAGATCTGTTTTGATGCATTAACGGTATCATGGCGATTATACGACGAGACCACAGTCCCATTCACGCCGCGGTCTGGACATCGACTTGTCATTCTACACATATTTTTTACTCTGTCCTTATTTGTTGCCGTAGAAACCCCGCGGTCAGCCGTTCAAACGCTTTGTGTCTCTCAAGCTGAAAATTGTCAGTCAGATTGTTTAACGCAGCATGTCTTTAATCTCACTGACGCAATACAAGGCTCGCCACTTCACACTCAAAATGCAAGGGATTTTGGTCAGTCTTTTTTGCTTAAATGTTAAAGCTGCAGCATGTGGCTAATTTCCTATAACAAACCTGTTGATATTTTCTTAGTAATAATTTGTAAACATTAGGGTTGTGCGGTAATACGGTATTACGGTATCCCGCGGTATCAAAAAGAAGCAATGGTATCAGTTTATTACCGTCATTAAACAAATCTGCAGCGCATTTTTTGTGTGTTGCATTTTCAATTTAATGCTATCACGATTTAAAACTAATAGTATTTATAATGTTTCTTGGGGAGATGACGTTCGATTAGTTTCGTTCCGTTGTCACATGACGCTCATAAGTACGGAAGCCGAGAGGGGTCGCAAGAAACGCAAACGCCGCAACAACAAAAAATACAAATGCCGCAACACATTAAAAAGCCACAAACACATTAAAAAGCCACAACGGAAGTGCCCACGGGACTCTAATTTCCGACGGACCGATCAAGCAACAAGTGAAGAAGAACTACAATGTGAAAAGTAAAGGAACGGAGAAGTTGGAAATGTAAGTAAAAGTAATTTATTGTTTTATCATTTTTCGTTTCACGTTGTAGTCCTTCTTCTTCACTTGCCGCTTGATCGGTCCGTCGGAAAATAGAGTCCCGCGGTCACTTCCGTTGTGGCTTTTTAATGTGTTGTGGCATTTGCGTTTGTGTTGTGGCGTTTGTATTTGTTGCGGCGTTTGCATTAAAATAGAGTCCTGTGGTCATTTCCGCTGTGGCTTTTTTTGGAGTGTTGTGTTTTTTTTGGTTTGTTGTAGCTTTTTGTTGTGTTGTCGCATTTGTATTTGTTGTGGCGTTTGCGTTTGTTGCGACCCCTCTCGGCTTCCGTACATAAGGGACGACCAAGACAAGACGGCTAGTCCAGGAACAAGCGAGTTGGTCCCAAAAAAAAAGAAAAAATTGGCAGCATATTGGCTTCAAGTGCACATTTGTTGACATTTTACAGAAATTAAACTTAAATCCACATTGCCAATTTGCATAAACTATAAAGCATAAACTTGTGTGCTGATGCGGTTCAGCTTCTGTTGGAGTAAAGGACACGACTCCCTGAAATATGAGCGTTCTCCCTGCGAAAGAAAAATGTGCTGCTGATGGTGAGTCTGTTCTGTGCTTCTGTTCTTTTCAGAGATTATACGTCGCTTATACGCACAGACTGTATAGTGGTGCGGCTTCGTAGCTTACCAAAGTCGTACTAAAATAGTTTGGTAATACAGTAATACCATAAACCCTAGTAACATCCCGAAAAGGTTTAACGGTATCAAAATGTGGATACCGCCAAACACTGGTAAACGTATACCTCTCTGTCCTATTTACCCTCCATTTACTGTGTGTAAAAGTCAAGTGTGACCTTTCAGTGTTTAACTATAGCTGAGAGACTGAACCTGTTGTTTGACTAATGAATAAACTTTGGCACTAAAACCCCAGCAGCTAAAATGTCAATGATGAGGCGGAGATGGGCTTAAATATAAACGACACAGACAAAAATGATAATAAATCTGACTTTTTCCAACATATCATCATGGAATTAGGAAGGTTTTAATCGGTTTAGGCCTGGTTAAAAACTGGTGTAGTCATTTTGTGTTGGTTCAAGTCATGGTTTAGTCTTGATTAAGACCTGGTTTGGACCAGGCTAATGAGAAGAGACAAGCTTTCTTTTTTAGTCCTGGTTTAGTCCTTCTTTAGTCCTGGTTTAGTGCTGCTTTAGTGCTGGTTTGTTACTTGATTGGTTATGGTTTAGTCCTTGCTTAGTCCTGGTTTAGTTCTTTTTTAGTCCTGGTTTAGTCCTTGTTTAGTCCTGGTTTATTACTTGTTAAGTCATGGTTTAGTCCTGGTTTAGTCCTTTTTTATTCCTGATTTTGTCTGTTTTTAATCCTGGTTTAGTCCTTGATTAGTCCTGGTTTAGTCCTAGTTTAGTTCTGGTTTAATGCTGGTTTATTACTTGTTTAGTCATGGTTTAGTCCTTGCTTAGTCCTGGTTAAGCGCTAGTTTAATCCTGTTTGCTGTTTAGTCCTTTTTAGTGCTGGTTTAGTCTGTTTTTAGTCCTGGTTTAGCACTGGTTTAGTCTTCTTTTAGTTCTGGTTTAGTCCTTCCTTAGTCCTGGTTTAGTGTTGGTTTAGTCCTGGTTTAGTCCTTGCTTAGTCCTATTTTAGACCTGGAACTCAGAAGAAGAAAAATGGAGAAGAAATAATAAGAAGAAAATATGGTCAGGTCCTGAAAATAGTAAAAGTGTTTACAAATCTTGTCAGATGTCAGCTTTGAAACCTTTCTAAATGAGGGATTCCTCTGTGGTGTAAATAATAGTATTGAATAGTATAACTTAATACAGCTTTAACAGAGCCACTGTTCCTTTAACAGGGCTTAGAGGCGTCATCTAAGGTCTGTACCACAATATAATGTGGTGTTCTTGAGGTTGTAGTGGTATAATTACATGAATTAGTAGCCCAAAGTACTGCCCATGATTATTTTTCTGCCAGTTGAGCAGGAGGCCTGAGGACCAACCACACTTGTGTTTGGAGTCCACTGACCTGACACACTCCGTTGATGCACATGTCCAGAGCGTTGTCACGGCAGCGGGTCCCGTCCAGTACTTTGGGGGCCAGCTCCACAGTGAGGGTCCCACCTTTGGCCTGGCAGCGGAGGGCACAGGGGGCCGAGGGGTCGTAGGGCGCCGGGATCCACTCGTGCGATACCCCCTGGAGCTTCACGTCATTATGGGCCGAACACTGCTGAGCGCGGAAATCGCCAGCCTCCAGGGGGCAGTCCTGAGGCCGGCAAGGAGAAAGAGAACAGAGACATCATATGGGTTGTTTTGTGCATTTAGAACATACACTGTAAAAAAGCAAAATCTAATCATTGTTCTTTTCTACAACATGTCAGGATGATAATGACATTTAACATAACACAAACACACACAGAAGAGATAAGGCAGGCCAACAAAAAAATTCTGAAAATAAACATTTAAATAATAAATAAAATAAAAAATAAAATAAAAAAAAAAACAGAAAAGAGGCTACCATATTTTTCGGACTATAAGTCACTCCAAAGTCACATCAGCCAAAAAATGCATAATGAAGAAGAAAAAACATATATAAGTCGCACTTTTTGGGGGACTTTTATTTTTTGAAATTAGGGACCAGGAATCGACATTTCATCTTGAAAGGCAAGTTATAGTATTAACAATAGAATAAAAGAAGAACAGTCTGGTATGTTCACATAACATATTAACAGTTATTCAGATAACTAGAGCATAAACAACAGAACATAAGTTTACCAAACTCTCCATCTCACTCCAAATCCCTCTTGTGGCTGTCAGTCTGAAAATTTTAATATATAAGTATAAGTCACAGGAAACACCCAAACCATGAAAAAAGTGCGACTTATAGTCCAAAAAATATGGTATATACTATTATAAATACATGCACACATGCTTACACATATATAAGTACATACATATATGCCTATATATATAGACACATATACATACATACACACATTCATATAAATATATAATATCTGGCTAAGTTAAAATGACATATTAAGAACATTTTACTTTATTTGAGTTGATTCAACTTGACAAGAAAATTTTCTACCAGTGGAATAAGTGTGTTTTTCTTAATCCAAGCAACATTAGGTTTTATTTCTTATTCTAAGTGCAGAGAGTTGTTTTTCTTATCTTAAGTGCAGCAAGATGTACTTTCACATTTTAACTACAAAAACCTTGTTCGATTGGTGGATCATTTTACTTGTCAAGTGAAATTTACTCAAACTTAATTCAAGTAGAGTTTTTGCACAACAAGCCAAACAATCAAAGCTGAAGTTATTTAGATAAGAAAATGTCCTCCACAAAGATCAAAATATACTGACATTTTTTTTATTTATTTTTTTTATCTTATACCTGTATCTTAGGCCTCTACACATGTCTTAAAATACATGAGATTCTTGGATGAGTTTTTCACATTTCAGTCTTCTTTCAAATGTTAATGTTCTTGGAGTTATTTACAGTGTGCACTCTGAACAGAATCCCACTCTAGTATTTAGACATCACAAAATGTAATCGCAGTCACAATACAGAAAAACGGCAATTGGATTTTCCCCAATCATGCAGCTGGAGCGAAAACAAACAAAAACATGCTCCTAAGTGTCATCTGAGAGAGATCTGAGCCAATCACCATCCTTACACTGCATCCAGGGGTTTGGAGTTCAATTGCATCGGCCAATGTAGCTTCAGAGTTTAAGCTGTTTTTTTATGTGTGTGTTTTGTTTTTTTTTTGGTTTTTTTTCATGAATCACACATTATGACTCAAGATATCATGCTTTGAGGACAGTGTTCAATACCCAATGGGAATAAAAGTAATACGCAAGCATAAAACAACAATACTGCCACTGTTGAAATGTTGGGCTATTGCTTTATTTCATTTGTTTCATTTAAATTGCATTCATGTTGTCTGTTTTTCTGAAATTGTAAATACTATACTATAAAAACTAAAATTGGGTGAATGTGAGCCTCCCCTTAGAGTAGGTAAAGACAGCCGAGCCTCCCCCTCTACATCTTTTGTGTTCCTGCAATGATGAGTTTCAATAACAACTGATAATATATTTTTTTTTAAATTGTATTTTCATTCTTTTTTTTGTTTTTTTGTTTTGTGTTGCATTCATAAACCATTTTTCAACAGCAAATCATTTCCAACTTCATGCAGGCGTAACTGAGGTGACTTTTAACATCACTGAACATCAGTAGGTCACCAGGACTAAACCAGGACTAAACCAGGAAACCAGGACTAAACCGGGACAAAACCAGGACTAATCTTGGACTTGAGCAAGAGAGGGAGCACCCCGAGCCCAAGGAGCGGGGTGTCCACAAAGCGCGGCTTTTGGGGCACGGCTCTGTGCCTGCGATCACCCGACGGTCTACGTGGGTGCACCTTTGGGCCAATTCCAACACTCAGTCCTGGTTCAGTTCTGGTTTAGTCTTAGTTTAGTCCTCCTGGTTCAGTCCTGCGATCAGTCCTGTTTTAGTCAATTTTTAGTCCTGTTTTTAAACTATTATCTTTGTGCATCAAGTAACTCGTTTATGTAATATTTTCTGTGTTTTATTTTTGTGTTAGTGTTTCACTATGTTGTGTTTCATGCTGTAAAACACTTTGGTGCAACTTGCTATGGTTGTTTTAAATGTGCTATATAAATAAAATGACTTGACTTGACAGTTTTAGTCCTAGTTCTGTTCTGGGATCAGTCCTGTTTAGTCCTGTTTTAGTCCTAGTTCAGTCCTGGTTCAGTCCTCCTGGTTCAGTCTTGGTTTAGTCCTGGTTTAGTCCTGGGATCACTCCTGTTTTAGTCCTGGCTTAGTCCTGGTTCAGTCCTGGTTCAGTCCTCTTGGTTCAGTCCTGGTTTAGTCCTGGCTTAGTCCTGGTTTAGTCCTAGTTCAGTCCTGGTTCAGTCCTCTGGTTCAGTCTTGGTTTAGTCCTGGTTCAGTCCTGGTTCAGTCCTGGTTCAGTCCTGGTTCAGTCTTGGTTTAGCCCTGGTTCAGTCCTGGTTTAGTCTGCGTGCGTTGTGCCTTCCCAGTGACTCCTCCCCTATTGAAAACCTGCTGCTATAGGCTGTAGATGCAAAGTAACAAAGTGAAATACACAGACCACATTTCTTTTCTTTTTTTCACAATAGGTGTATCCATTGTTTCCATAGATTCTTGACCACAATGAATAATCCACTTCCCAGTTCTATGAGTAGTAGTCTGGACCTGACTTAACCTGAATAAAAAAATGTAGTCTGACTTGTAGCAGACTCTGACTAAGACGTTACTGATCCACAAGGGAAATTATTTGGACACATTAGCTCACGTATCACATTATATTACAATAACAGAGAGCAAAAATATAAATGGCTGTAATAATAAAGTCAAAAAATCAGTAGCATTTGGTGTCAAATAAGTTTTATAGGCCCATATGTACAAGAAAAATACAGAAATATAATAAATATCAGAGGTGGGATTTGCAGTTTATGACTTGGACTCGAGTCAGACTTGAGTCACTATTTTTAGGACTTGAGACCTGACTTGACTCGACTTGGACTTGAAGGTCAGTGACTTGGGACTTGACTCAGAGTTGAGAAGACTTGAGAAGCACTTTTAAATCTAAATTCTTTCTGTTCTGACCGTAATGAATCACGCTAAAATCTTTTAAAAAGGAAAAAATAACTAAATTAATTTTCTACAACTCTTGTATACTTAAAAAAAATTCTCAAATATAAATATACCACGACTTTTTAAGTACAATTTAGTTTAAAGTTCATATAAATTGCAAAAAATCTAAGCTATATTTTGTATTTTGGTTTAAAGACTTGAAAAGACTTGAAGCTCAAAGCAGAAGACTTGGGCTTGACTTGGATTTAAGGGCTAGTGACTTGAGACTCGACTTGGACTTGCCTGTATTTGACTTGGGACTTGACTCGGACTTGAGGCCTGTGACTTGAGAAGACTTGAGAAGCACTTTTAAATCTGAATTCTTTCTGTTCTGACCGTAACAAATCACACTAGGACCTTGTCAAGACATTTAAAAAGGAAAAAATTACTAACATTAATTTTCTACAACTCTTATATACTCTATTAATACTCAAATATTTATATAAATATACCATGACTTTTTTTAAAGTACAATTTAGTTTAAAGGTCATAAAAATTGCAAAAATCTAAGCTATATGTGGTACTTTGGTTTAAAGACTTGAAATGACTTGAAGCTCAAAGCAGACGACTTGGACTTGACTTGGACTTATGGACCAGTGACTCGAGATTCGACTTGGACTTGCCTGTATTTGACTTGAGACTTGAGGTCAAAAGACTTGAGACTTACCTGAGACTTGGACCCACTTCTGGTAAATATATCTCGTTTTAAGCAAGAGGTCGTACGGAGAAACAGTGGAAAGATGAAACAATGGTCGACATGTGGTTTTCTTTTACATAATTAGATACTTACGTTAACATCTAAAGACTTTCCTCACGTGGGGTTTTAAAATTATGTCAGGGACAAAGTGGACCACAGGGAGAAGCACTTCATTCTATGTCTGATTAAAGCTACAGAAGGAGGGAGGCGGGACTGGAGCAGAGCCATTAACAGACATAGATGAAACGATTAAGGTCCATTTAAGGTTTTCATTTTGTTTTGTGTTGATGAAGTCCAAGTTTTGACCAGATTTTGTTGCTTTACGTAGGTTTTAATCGGTTTAGACCTGGTTAAAAACTGGTGAAGCCATGTTGTGTTGGTTCAAGTCATGGTTTAGTTCTGATTTAGTCCTAGTTTAGTCCTGGTTTAGTCCTGGTTGAGTCCTTATTTAGGCCCAGTTTAGTCCTAGCTTAGTCCAGGTTTATTACTTCTTTAGTCCTGGTTTAGTCTTTCTTTAGTCCTGGTTTAGTCCTTGTTTAGTCCTGGTTTAGTCCTTGTTTAGTCCTTGTTTAGTCCTTCTTTAGTCCTGGTTTAGTTTAGTCCTTGTTTAGTCCTTGTTTAGTCCTTTAGTCCTGTTTAGTCCTGGTTTAGTCCTTTGTTTAGTCCTGTTTTTAGTCCTTTAGTTTAGTCCTGGTTTAGTCCTTGTTTAGTCCTTCTTTAGTCCTGGTTTAGTCCTGGTTTAGTCCTTGCTTAGTCCTGTTTTAGTGCTGTTTTAGTCCTTTTTACCTCAGCCAAGGAGGTTATGTTTTTGCCAGCGTTTGTCTGTTTGTTTGTTTGTTTGTTTGTTTGTCTGTTAGCAACATAACTCAAAAAGTTATGGACTGATTTTGATGAAATTTTCAGGATTTGTTGGAAATGTGAAAAGGAAGAACTGATTTCATTTTGGGGGTGATCCGGAAAAAATCCTGGATTCTGGATTACTTTGAAATTTTAATTAACATTGTGGTAAATGGGGCCAAAAATTTTGTTTCTCAATATCTCGGTTAATTATTGACCAAACCCCATGAAATTTGACTCAGGGATGGACAGTGGGATCCTCTTTCATATTCCAAATTGAAAGATATGAGACAAATATTTATGGAAAACACAATTAATATGAGGGGGACTGTAGTCCTTGGCGGAGGTCTGCGCTCTCTGAGTGCTTTTCTAGTTAGTCCTGGTTTAGTCCTTCTTTAGTCCTGGTTTAATCCTTGCTCAGTTGTGTTTTAGTGCTGGTTTAGTCCTTTTTAGTCCTGGCTTAGTCCTTGTTTAGTCCTTGTTTAGTCCTTGTTTAGTCCTGGTTTAGTCCTGATTTAGTTCTTGTTTAGTCCTTGTTTAGTCCTGTTTAGTTTAGTCCTGTTTATTTAGTCCTGTTTATTTAGTTCTTGTTTAGTAGTCCTTGTTTAGTTGTTTAGTCCTTGTTTAGTCCTTGTTTAGTCTTAGTTCTAGGTTTAGTCCTGTTTAGTCCTGATTTAGTTCTTGTTTAGTTTTCTTGTTTAGTCCTAGTGTTTAGTCCTTGTTTAGTCCTGGTTTAGTCCTGTTTATTTAGTCTTGTTTTTCTTGTTTAGTCCTTGTTTAGTCCTTGTTTAGTCCTGGTTTAGTCCTGATTTAGTTCTTGTTTAGTCCTTGTTTAGTCCTGGTTTAGTCCTGATTTAGGTCTTGTTTAGTTCTGTTTAGTCCTTGTTTAGTTCCTGGTTTAGTCCTTGTTTAGTTTAGTCCTTGTTTAGTTCCTAGGTTTAGTCCTTGTTTAGTCTGATTTAGTTCTTGTTTAGTTCTTGTTTAGTCCTTGTTTAGTCTGGTTTAGCCCTGATTTAGTTCTTGTTTAGTCCTGTTTAGTCCTGGTTTAGTTAGTTCTTGTTTAGTCCTTGTTTAGTCCTGGTTTAGTCCTGATTTAGTGCTGTTTTAGTCCTTCTTTTAGTCATGGTTTAGTCGTTACTTAGTCCTGGTTTAGACCTGGTTTAGTGCTGGTTTAGTCCTCGCTTAGTCTTGGTTTAGACCCTGACTAAGGTCTAAACCGGGACCTGATTTAGTCCTAGCTTTTAACAGGTTTAGGTTTTAGCTGGTTTAGATTGGGTTCAAGTCCTGATTTGAACCTGTTTATCTCTGGTTTAGTCCTTTTTAGTCCTGATTTTGTCTTTACTTACAATTAAAACTACACTAACAAAAACCTGTACTAGATCAAGACCAAACCAGAACTAGAACAGGCCCAAAGCGGGTCTACATCAGGCCCAACTGATTTTTTTGGGGGTGATCTAGAAGAAATCCTGGATTCTGGATCACTTTGAAATTTTAATTAACATTGTGGTAAATGGGGCCAAAAATGTTGTTTCTCAATATCTCGGTTAATTATTGACCAAACCCCATGAAATTTGACTCAGGGATGGACAATGGGATCCTCTTTCATATTCCAAATTGAAAGATACGAGACAAATATTTATGGAAAACACAATTAATATGAGGGGGACTGTAGTCCTTGGAGGAGGTCTGCGCTCTCTGACTGCTTTTCTAGTTAGTCCTGGTTTTAGTCCTTCTTAGTCCTGGTTTAATCCTTGCTCAGTTGTGTTTTAGTGCTGGTTTAGTCCTTTTTAGTCCTGGCTTAGTCTGTTTAGTCCTTAGTCCTTGTTTAGTCCTGATTTAGTCTTCTTGTTTAGTCCTTGTTTAGTCCTGGTTTAGTCCTGATTTAGTTCTTGTTTAGTCCTTGTTTAGTCCTGGTTTAGTCCTGACTTAGTTCTTGTTTAGTCCTGGTTTAGTCCTGATTTAGTCCTGATTTAGTTCTTGTTTAGTTCTTTTTAGTCCTTGTTAATCCTGGTTTAGTCTGATTTAGTTCTTGTTTAGTCCTTGTTTAGTCCTGGTTTAGTCCTGGCTAGTTCTTGTTTAGGTTTAGTCCTGATTTAGTTCTTGTTTAGTCCTTGTTTAGTCCTTGATTTAGTTCTTGTTAGTTCTTGTTTAGTCCTTGTTTAGTCCTTTAGTCCTGTTTAGTCCTTGTTTAGTCCTGTTTAGTCTGTTTAGTCTTTTTAGTCGTTTAGTTGTTTAGTTCTTGTTGTTTTAGTCCTTGTTTAGTCCTGGTTTAGTCCTGATTTAGTTCTTGTTTAGTCCTGGTTTAGTGCTGTTTTAGTCCTTCTTTTAGTCATGGTTTAGTCATTACTTAGTCCTGGTTTAGACCTGGTTTAGTGCTGGTTTAGTCCTCACTTAGTCTTGGTTTAGACCCTGACTAAGGTCTAAACCAGGACCTGATTTAGTCCTAGCTTTTAACAGGTTTAGGTTTTAGCTGGTTTAGATTTGGTTCAAGTCCTGATTTGAACCTGTTTATCTCTGGTTTAGTCCTTTTAGTCCTGATTTTGTCTTTACTTACAATTAAAACTACACTACAAAAAAACCTGTACTAGATCAAGACCAAACCAGAACTAGAACAGGCCCAAAGCGGGTCTACATCAGGCCCAACTGATTTTTTGGGGGTGTGCTAGAAGAAATCCTGGATTCTGGATCACTTTGAAATTTTAATTAACATTGTGGTAAATGGGGCCAAAAAATGTTGTTTCTCAATATCTCGGTTAATTATTGACCAAACCCCATGAAATTTGACTCAGGGATGGACAATGGGATCCTCTTTCATATTCCAATTTGAAAGATTACGAGACAAATATTTATGGAAAACACAATTAATATGAGGGGGACTGTAGTCCTTGGCGGAGGTCTGCGCTCTCTGAGTGCTTTTCTAGTTAGTCCTGGTTTAGTCCTTCTTTAGTCCTGGTTTAATCCTTGCTCAGTTGTGTTTTAGTGCTGGTTTAGTCCTTTTTAGTCCTGGCTTAGTCCTTGTTTAGTCCTTGTTTAGTCCTGGTTTAGTCCTGATTTAGTCCTGATTTAGTTCTTGTTTAGTTCGTTTAGTCCTGTTTAGTCCTTGTTTAGTCCTTGTTTAGTCCTGGTTTAGTCCTGATTTAGTTCTTGTTTAGTCCTTGTTTAGTCCTGATTTAGTCCTGATTTAGTTCTTGTTTAGTTCTTGTTTAGTCCTTGTTTAATCCTGGTTTAGTCCTGATTTAGTTCTTGTTTAGTCCTTGTTTAGTCCTGGTTTAGTCCCCTTAGTTCTTGTTTAGTCCTGGTTTAGTCCTGACTTAGTTCTTGTTTAGTCCTTGTTTAGTCCTGATTTAGTTCTTGTTTAGTTCTTGTTTAGTCCTTGTTTAGTCCTGGTTTAGTCCTGATTTAGTTCTTTTTAGTTCTTGTTAGTCCTTGTTTAGTCCTGGTTTAGTCCTGACTTAGTTCTTGTTTAGTCCTTGTTTAGTCCTGATTTAGTTCTTGTTTAGTTCTTGTTTAGTCCTTGTTTAGTCCTGGTTTAGTCCTGATTTAGTTCTTGTTTAGTTCTTGTTTAGTTCTTGTTTAGTCCTTGTTTAGTCCTGGTTTAGTCCTGATTTAGTTCTTGTTTAGTCCTTGTTTAGTCCTGGTTTAGTCCTGATTTAGTTCTTGTTTAGTCCTTGTTTAGTCTTGGTTAGTCCTGACTTAGTTCTTGTTTAGTCCTTGTTTAGTCCTGGTTTAGTCCTGATTTAGTTCTTGTTTAGTTTGTTTAGTCCTTGTTTTCCTGGTTAGTCCTGATTTAGTTCTGTTTAGTCCTTGTTTAGTCCTGGTTTGTCCTGATTTAGTTCTTGTTTAGTCCTTGTTTAGTCCTGGTTTAGTGCTGTTTTAGTCCTTCTTTTAGTCTTGGTTTAGTCGGTTACTAGTCCTGGTTTAGACCTGTTTAGTGCTGGTTTAGTCCTCGCTTAGTCCTGGTTTAGACCCTGACTAAGTCTAAACCGGGAACCTGATTTAGTCCTAGCTTTTAACAGTTTAGGTTTTAGCTGTTTAGATTTGGTTCAAGTCCTGTTTGAACCTTTTTAGTCTTTTTAGTCCTTTTTAGTCCTGATTTTGTCTTTACTTACAAATTAAAACTACACTAACAAAAACCTGTACTAGATCAAGACCAAACCAGAACTAGAACAGGCCCAAAGCGGGTCTAATCAGGCCCAACTGATTTTTTGGGGTGATCAGAAGAAATCCTGGATTCTGGATCACTTTGAAATTTTAATTAACATTGTGGTAAATGGGGCCAAAAATGTTGTTTCTCAATATCTCGGTTAATTATTGACCAAACCCCATGAAATTTGACTCAGGGATGGACAATGGGATCCTCTTTCATATTCCAAATTGAAAGATATGAGACAAATATTTATGGAAAACACAATTAATATGAGGGGGACTGTAGTCCTTGGAGGAGGCTGCGCTCTCTGAGTGCTTTTCTAGTTAGTCCTGGTTTAGTCCTTCTTTAGTCCTGGTTTAATCCTTGCTCAGTTTGGTTTAGTGTGGAGTCCTTTTTAGTCCTGGCTTAGTTTCTTGTTTAATCCTTGGCTGGTTTAGTCCTGATTTAGTTTAGTGTTTTGTTTAGTCCTTGTTTAGTCCTTGTTTAGTCCCTTGTTTAGTCTGTTAATTTTATTCTTGTTTAGTCCTTGTTTAGTCCTTTAGTCCTGATTTATTTAGTTCTTGTTTAGTTCTGTTTAGTCCTTGTTTAGTCCTGGTTTAGTCCTGTTTAGTTCTTGTTTAGTTCTTGTTTAGTCCTGGTTTAGTCCTGATTTAGTTCTTGTTTTTAGTCCTTGTTTAGTCCTGTTTAGTCCTGATTTAGTTTCTTTTTTAGTCTGTTAGCCGTGTTTTAGTCCTGGTTTAGTCTTGTTTAGTCCTTGTTTAGTCCTTGTTTAGTCCTGATTTAGTTCTTGTTTAGTCCTTTTAGTCCTTGTTAGTCCTGGTTTAGTCCTGATTTAGTTCTTGTTTAGTCCTTGTTTAGTCCTGGTTTAGTCCTTTAGTCTATTTAGTTCTTGTTTAGTCCTGTTTAGTCCTGGTTTAGTCCTGTTCTGATTAGTTCTTGTTTAGTCCTTGTGTTTAGTCCTAGTTTAGTCCTGATTTAGTCTTGTTTAGTCCTTGTTTAGTCCTGGTTTAGTCCTGATTTAGTTCTTGTTTAGTCCTGTTTAGTCCTTGTTTAGTCCTGGTTTAGTCTTTAGTTCTTGTTTAGTCCTTGTTTAGTCCTGGTTTAGTCCTGTTTAGTCCTGATTTAGTTCTTGTTTAGTCCTTGTTTAGTTTAGTCCTTGTTTAGTCCTGTTTAGTCCTGTTTAGTCTGTTTAGTTCTTGTTTAGTTCTTGTTTAGTCCTTGTTTAGTCCTGGTTTAGTCCTGATTTAGTTCTTGTTTAGTCCTTGTTTAGTCCGGTTTAGTCCTGGTTTAGTCCTGTTATTTAGTTCTTTTAGTCCTTGTTTAGTCCTGGTTTAGTCCTGACTTAGTTCTTGTTTAGTCCTTGTTTAGTCCTTGTTTAGTCCTGGTTTAGTCCTGATTTAGTTCTTGTTTAGTCCTTGTTTAGTCCTGGTTTAGTCCTGATTTAGTTCTTGTTTAGTCCTTGTTTAGTCCTGGTTTAGTCCTGATTTAGTTCTTGTTTAGTCCTTGTTTAGTCCTGGTTTAGTCCTGTTTAGTTCTTGTTTAGTTCTTGTTTAGTCCTTGTTTAGTCCTGGTTTAGTCCTGTTTAGTTCTTGTTTAGTCCTTGTTTAGTCCTGGTTTAGTCCTGATTTAGTTCTTGTTTAGTTCTTGTTTAGTCCTTGTTTAGTCCTGGTTTAGTCCTGATTTAGTTCTTGTTTAGTTCTTGTTTAGTCCTTGTTTAGTCCTGGTTTAGTCCTGGTTTAGTCCTTGTTTAGTTCTGGTTTAGTCCTTGTTTAGTCCTGGTTTAGTGCTGTTTTAGTCCTTCTTTTAGTCATGGTTTAGTCGTTACTTAGTCCTGGTTTAGACCTGGTTTAGTGCTGGTTTAGTCCTCGCTTAGTCTTGGTTTAGACCCTGACTAAGGTCTAAACCAGGACCTGATTTAGTCCTAGCTTTTAACAGGTTTAGGTTTTAGCTGGTTTAGATTTGGTTCAAGTCCTGATTTGAACCTGTTTATCTCTGGTTTAGTCCTTTTTAGCCCTGATTTTGTCTTTACTTAACAATTAAAACTACACTAACAAAAACCTGTACTAGATCAAGACCAAACCAGAACTAGAACAGGCCCAAAGCGGGTCTACATCAGGCCCAAACCGAGTGTGATAGCTGCGGTGCGTATGTGGTCTGGAGTGTGTGTGGTCTGGAGCATTTGTGCAGATCACATGTCTCTGTTGCTGTAAAACTGTGGAGGGGCCCTGGATCATTCATTTAAACACATGTTCACACACAGACCTCGGGTTTGACAAGTCCAGTACGAGAAAGGCTTCACAGAGGAGACTTTCACTGCGGATTGGGGTATTTTGTGACTTTTCTTAACCAAAATTTTAGGGTTTTATGTAGGGTTCCGCTACCAATGTTGATACTTTGGCTTTTGGTTTCTGTCAATACTCGATATAAACCGATACCAACTCAGGGACAGAAAAAAAGTATATTTATTTAGTTTATTTCTATTAAATAACAGTTAACTTAATACAAAACTGATCAATCACATCCAATACATGCATCCCGAATGTTGGACTTCTGGTCATCGAGCAATGCATACTGGGAAGGAAAAAGTGAGCATCAAACCGCCATGTTTGATTTCCCAGTGGGATGCGTCTATTGTCATAGTTGATCTTTTCAAGTCTTTTGAACCATATCGCTTTTGTTTCTGGTTCTGATATCGTCATATTTTAGTTTTGGGATTCAGACATCGTAATTGTGTGGTTGTTGGATCCTAACAGCGGAAAACGGGCTTTGGAAGTTTGCAAACTCCATAACTGCGAAAGGGAATCAGATCTGTGTGACTGCAAACCTCTGTTCAAACAGTTTCTGTTCCCAGCGGAATTGAAAAATAGTGAAAGGTGAAGGCGATGGGCAGGATTGATACACATGAAAGATGATAAAGGTAACCTTTAGAGGCCTAAGAAATCATCCCGAGTTTGCAGCGAACATTTTGTATGTGGAGCGCCAACAAAGCAAACAATATCAGAAGTTCGCAAACTTCCGAAGCCCGTTTTCCGCTGTTGGGACATCCAACAATCACACAATTACAATGTCGGAATCCCATAACTAAAATATGATAATATCAGAACCAGAAACAAAAGCGATATGGTTTAAAAGACTTGAAAAGATCGACTTTGACAATAGACGCATCCCACTGGGAAATCAAACATGACCAATCAGAATATCAACTGAACTGATACGGAAACAATGCCTGAACCTGCACATTTTCATGGATCAAAGCAGATATTCGATACCAGTATTGTATCTGTGCATATCTAGTTTTATGTTTCTTGAAGTTTGTTAATTTTTCAGTTAAGAGATATCTGTATGAAGACGTGAGACAGGCCTCCACTTTGATGCTGTTTAAATCCAGGCTCAAAACAGTTCTGTTTAGCTGTGCATATGACTGAAAGGTTTTCATTTTTCTTTCTTTCTCTCTAATTTAATGTCTCTGTCTCTTTTTAATTTTATGATGATTATTTATGTTTTGATTTGTTTGTATTGTGACTTTAATGTATTTCTTATTCTGTAAAGCACTTTGAATTACTTTGTGCACAATTTGTGCTATACAAATAAACTTGCCTTGACTTTTGCATTTGGGGTTTGTTCATATGTCAAATTTAGGACTAATCATGGAATCAAATTAGGACTGGACCAGGACTAAATCAGGACTAGAACTGGACCAAATCAAATGTGCATCCAAAGTGGGCTCAAACAGGGAGATTGTACCTTCACTGTAAACATGTTTAGTATTATTTATTTATTTATTATCACATTATCACTTAGGCACCTGAGGTTTTTTCCTAAAATGTTCTATTTTAACATGTTAATGCTGGTTTAACCGTGGTTAAGACCTGGTTTAGCCCTGGTTTAGTCCTGGTTTAGTCCTGTTTTAGTCCTGTTTTCATCCTGGTTTAGTTGTGGTTTAGACCTGGTTCAGACCTGGTTTAAATCTGGTTTAGTCCTGGTTTAGTCCTATTTTCATCCTGGTTTAGTCGTGGTTTAGACCTGGTTTAGTCCTGGTTTAGTCCTGGTTTAAATCTGGTTTAGTCTGGTTTAGATCTGGTTTGGATCTGGTTCAGACCTGGTTTAAATCTGGTTTAGTCCTGGTTTAGACCTGTTTCAGACCTAGTTTAGACCTGGTTCAAACCTGGTTTAGCTTGAATGAAATTTGACACCCTATTTGGCAAAATTGGCCGTTTTATTCAGAGCAGCATCTTGTCACCTGCAGTCGACTGCGGCGCATAGAGGGTTAATATCACTTGTAACGTACCTACTGTATCTATAGTTTTGTTAGATTTAGATTTGACATATGGCATTAGGTTCTTTTTTTCAGACCTAGAGTGTTATTTCATACCTGACAGTTTCGACTGCTCACTGGCGTCTTCCTCAGAAATAAAACTCTAGGTCTGAAAAAAAGAACCTAATGACATAGAATATCGGAAGACCAAATGAATCTCATTGGACTATTTAGATTTGACAGTCTAAATACTATTAATTTCTTTTCTGTTGTAGTTTCATTCTGTAATTAACTGAAGGCATCGTCATTAAATTGGACAATACACCTGTCAGTTGTCGAGGAGTTTATCTATCTGCGCAGCTGTATCCGCTTCAGCAGTGAGGGCACAATATCAAGCAAGGGCTGGGAGCTTGATTTCTCAATGGAAAATATCAGTTCTATACAATGTACTCCATATGAAACATGAAATTACATGGTGTTTTTCCTCCAGTATAACATGCGCTGCTGCTCCCTGTGATTTCTGTTCATTCTTTTAAACCCGCGCGGCAAATTATTCATCTATCAAATGTCCTAACCTACCCATAACCATTCATTCACTTGCATTTCCCACTGTGGTTTTCTATGAAGTGGCCGTGATTAAGGTCTGTCCAAACACGCTCAGAGATCGGACTCCAGCCGGGCTTATTTGTACCATTTTACGAGCGATTTGAGCCAGACTTTCACAGGTTTTCAATGATCCTGGTTTAATAAAAAGCGTTTATGAGCAAGTTTTATGTTTCCACTTAAATAACTCGTGTTGAATATGTAAACAACATTTCAAGGATACCGGGTTTCACAGGCTCGTTTTGGGTGAGTGGGTGTGAGAGACGAGGTAGTTTTTCACTGGGAGAGTTTGAAAAGATGAGACATACCGTGTTGCTGCAGGTTTTGTAGCGAATGTTTTTCCCATCGCAGTTTCTGCAAAACAAAACAACATTTGATAAATTAAATATGTATGTTTGAGCAGAGATGGAAGAGGTTATACAAATCTTTACCAAAAGACTGAAGTAGAACAGAGTTTGTAAATTATTTATAAATAAAATACAAAACTGTATTTATTTTATATCATGTATATTAAATTAATACATATGATTTGTTATAATGTTGTTTCCTCATCACAAACATGTCTGGAGCTGTGTTTTGTTTGACTCACACATGTTTAACACACAAACCCTAAACAAACAATACTCTGTTCCACCTTGTGATGTCATGTGGTAATACAGAAAGTGCTCCACTGTGTTTTTAAACTCCACACACCTTCACTAGAATCATTTGGATGACTTCAGACCTGGAATTGCAAATCTCTACTGAACTAAAGGGCGAAGTTTAGTTCTGCGTCCACTCAATGCACACTGCCGCTGTCACCTTGCCGCCGTCGTTTTTGATTTATGGGTCTGCGTCAAGGTTCATACACTGCAAAGTAATTCACCGCCACAATGCTGGGAGGCTAGGATTTAAAACTTTCCAATGCGATAGAAGCACAGAACAGACTCACCATCAGCAGCACTTCCTCTGTCACAGAAAGAACACTCATAGGCTGCGTTCAAACTGCAGCCTGAAGTGACTCAAATCTGATTTTTTTGGCTTCTATGTGACCTGTATCCGATCTTTTAATGACAGTTTGAACGACACAGATCCGATTTTTCAAATGTGACCCAGGCCTCTTCGATATGTGCTCCTGAAACCGATACATATCTGATCTTTTGACATGTGACTTCAGTGTGAACGGCCAAAGCGCATTCATTCGACCTACACGTTATCAACAAGCCACAAACGTCACTATTCTGCGCTGAAGTAGGTGAAAATTGTTAATGAACTCCGTGTCACTGAAGTGAAGCACATCACCACTCACCACTCTTGGCTCCGTCTCCACATCCACACGTTCCTTTCAACGGACGTCGCTGCCGCTGTCCCACAAAACACCACGACCAAAAACCTCGTCCTTCTCCTTCTCAATCTCCTCCTTAAAACAAGTAAGTTGTTCATGTTCAGGCTCTGGTACGAGAGGAACTTTAAAATCGCCAGGTGCTCAATGCTCGCGTCCATGTTTGGACGACTTCCGTAAACACAGAACACGCTCGCTGCGGTTGACGTTATCATGTCCTCCAGTGCGCATGCGGGACACTGTTCACACAGGGGATCGTATACAAGTCGCATTTATTGGAAATGTGAACGACCTCACAAAAACATCGGATTTCACAAAAAAATCTGAATTGAGCGTTAAGTCCTGCTGTCTGAACGTAGCCATATTCCACTGAGTCGTGTCCTTTAGCATCGCATCAGTGGCACAAGGAGCAAGCTGTTTTTTTTTTTGTTTTTTTTTAGTACTTATAGTTTATGCAAATTTGCCATGTGGTTTTAAGTTTAGTTTCTGTAAAGCATAAACAAATGTGCTCAAAGCTGGATTAAACACATTATTAATCAATGTATATTAAAAGCAAGGAAAGCGGAGTACAGGAAATGTTTGCAGATCGGTGGCGGAGAAGACCAATCACAGCCCTTACTGTCTGCTTCTAACTGTCTGTCTGTAGTTAGAACATTTCGGAGGTGCACATTCGACGTAGATGCTCTGCGTAGGGGGTTCACGTTGAGGCAGACGTGACAAAGACGGTTTGACGCTGGACCGTAAATTGGCCAAGTCGTGTTTTGTTTCATTCACAAATGTTTGACTAATGCTGCATTATTAGTTAGTCTGTCTACGTCTCCAAAGCTTGTGACGTCATGAAGTGGTAGTTTTCAAATTAAAAGCTTTGGTTCAGTAAAGATTTGCAATTCCAGGTGTGAAATCATCCAAATGATTCTAGTTTTGATAAAAAATAAATTATCATTGAATTTAAAAAAAGATTAAACTCATGTTATTTGGACATCATTAAAAGTTCCATACCAATCCAAATAACCATTACTAACACTTGTATTGATAGAGAATGCACTACTTTTATTGTATCATTCTTTTGTTATGTCTTATTTAAATTATTGTGTTGAAGTTTGGGGAAACTGCTATAAGACTCATTTAGTGCCTTTAATTTCATTGCAAAAAAAGATTGCACAAAAGGTCCACTATGTGCATCCAACAAACCCACTGTTTTTAAAATCATCTGACTTAAAAGGTCATGATCTGGTAAACTTTAAAACAGCTAAAATTATGTTCAGGGCATCTATCAACTCTCTTCCAGCTATTTTAAACAACTTATTTTCAGATCAAAATGCTCATCATAACTACTTAGAGGTAAAAAGGAATTTTATCAGCTGAAATTTAGAACAACTTTAAAGCCAATGTGCATCTCAGGCTACGTTCAAACTGCAGGGTTTAACGCTCAATTCCGATTTTTTTGTGAAATCCGATGTTTTTGCGAGGTCGTTCACATTTCCAATTAAATGTGACTTGTATGTGATCTCTAGTGTGAACAGTAAATGGCCCGAAAGTGTCCCGCATGTGCACTGGAGGACACGATGACGTCAGCCGCAGAGAGCGTCTCTGTGTTTACGGAAGTTGTCCAAACATGGACGCGAGCATTGAGCACCTGGAGATTTTAAAGTTCCTCTCGTACTGGAACCAGAACATGAACAACTTACTTGTTTTAAGGAGGAGACTGAGAAGGAGAAGGACGAGGTTTTTGGCCGGGGTGTTTTGTGGGGCGTTTTTGTGGATGCGGAGATGTGGCCAAGAGTGGTGAGTGGTGATGTGCTTCGCTTCAGTGACACAGAGTTCATTAACAATTTTCACCTACTTCAGCGCAGAATAGTGACGTTTGTGGCTTGTTGATAACATGTAGGTTGGATGAATGCGCTTTGGCCGTTCAGACTGAAGTCGCATGTCAAAAGATCAGATATGTATCGGTTTCAGGAGCACATATCCAAGTGGCCTGGGTCACATTTGAAAAAAATCGGATCTGTGTCGTTCAGACTGTCATTAAAAGATCGGATACAGGTCACATAGAAGCCAAAAAATCGGATTTGGGTCACTTCAGGCTGCAGTCTGAACGCAGCCTCAGTGTGTGGAGTTCATCTTTGGAACGGATTATCAGAAAAACTAAACCTGTGTAGGAGCCTGGTACAGTTTAAAAAACTATTTAAAAGAGAAACAATGAAAACTCCAGATATGTTTGTGATGATGATGCATAATGGTCCCTTTAAACAAAACACTGATATTCCAACAGCACCTCTGTGTGACTGAAACAAATACATCAACATTACTACATACTGTGCGTAGAAGCCACTGAACAGACCATCATACATTTTATCAGATCAATTTTCGAAAATGTCATGTTCCTGATATCAAGGAGCAAATATAGGCTATAGAGGAGAGTTTATTTTAGGATGAAGTAAAAACATATATTTATTGTGGCCTCTCTGACGTTTGACCTTTTCCGAGACAAAATGTTTTAGTAAAAGTATTGACATGTGGCGCTGGCTTCTCTGCAGACGCTGTGTACCAGCCCTATACAAACCACCTTGACCTTTACGCCATTACCTTCAGAGAGACAAAGAATGAGGGACAGAGAGAAAGACAAGAGACAGACAGGAAAATATAAAGGAAAACATACTTTACTGTAATAAACTCTAAACCAGTCACCAGTGTTGGGAGGGTTACTTTTAAAATGTATTCCCCTACAGATTACAGACCCCAAAATGTAGTTTGTAACGTAATCTATTAAATTACTTAAATTGAGTAACGTAATCTGAATACTTTAGACCTGGTTTAGACCTGGTCTTAGACCTGGTTTTTAGACCTGGTTTAATGTCCAGCAATGAGTGGAATTACTTTAACTTTTGGACATACTGGTAATGTGCTCTCATCTTGTTAGCTGAGGTAATAGACAGTGTTCCTATGTGTGCTAAGTGCTCATTTGTATCGGGGCTCTGCAATGAATATAAACGGCGCTTTGGCCATAGACAGAGGACACACACACAGCTGCTGACAACATGCTGGATTATATTATTTTTCCAGATAATTGTTTTGAGTCAGGATTAAAAGGAATTTGATTTTATTGTACACAGTGAACAGAAATGGTGACAGAACTGTACCCTGACGAGCTCCTACATTACTGACCACTGTATCAGACAGGGTTGTCCGCAGTCTCATGTACTGAGACCTCCCTGACAGGTAGTCAGTCAACGGAGGAGCTGACACCCATCCTGAGCACGTTGTCATTCATCAGAAAAGGACTGTATTAAAGGCACTGGAGAAAAAAAAAACAAAAACAAAAAAAAAACAAAAAACAATATCATCAGAGCCTTAACACCATCCACATGTGAGTGAGTCTGCTGTAGAAGATAGATTGTATCTTCCATGTCTACATGGCACTGATAGGCAAATTGTAGAGGATTCAGGGGTCACCAGGTCATATTTTTAAATGTAAACATGGATTCAGATGTAAATGTCAATAGTGACATCATGGCAAAGCCACATTCCATCTCCATGGCAACGAATTATGTATCAAAGCACAAAGCGCAGGTCTCACGTTATAAGTGTCAGGTCTCAGGTCCTCATTTGAACAAACACACTGATAGAGACAGTCTACGTTTACTGGAGCTCGTACAATCACTCACTTTTACAATGTCTGCATCAGTTTCCTCAACAATCACCTGCCCTCCAGCAGAGGGCGCCCACCCAAAGTTAGGGAACTACACCTTTCTGAAGTTTCTTGGGGAAGGAGCATGTGGAAAAGTTGCCAAATGCTTCAACTCCAAAACCAAAGAAGTGGTGGCAGTGAAACTGTTTGAAGATGATGATGATATGGAAGAGGAGCTGGAAGTTATCCAGCATCTGGGGAACATTGATCCAGACGAGGTGAATATCATCAAGTACATCGAGCACTTCACGTGTGAGAAGTACCACTGCATCGTCTATGAAATACTTGACTGCAGCCTTGTGGACCTGGTCATGGGCCGTCCTGAACCCTCTCTGTCACTGAGTGAGCTGAGGACTGTTGCCCAACAGCTCCTTGTAGCTTTTGAAGCACTGAAGGAAGCTCAGGTCTTTCATGGTGATCTGAAAGCTGACAACATTATGTTGGTCAACCACCAAGCGCAGCCATTTAGAGTAAAGCTGATTGACTTTGGCTGTGGAGGTCACCTCTCAGAATTAGAACAGGGCACGAATATGATGTGTCTGGCATATCGTGCTCCTGAGGTGGTCCTGGGTGCTCCCCTGTCCGAGGCCCTGGACATGTGGTCCCTGGGCTGCTTGCTGGCAGAGGGCCTCTTAGGCTGCGACCTGTTCTCTTACTCATCCAAGTATGACCACCTGAGGACCATTATCCATCTCCTTGGACAACCCAGCAATGAGATGTTGCAGAGAAGTGTTTTCGCAGATAAATACTTTCTCCAGACAGGCAGCCAGTGGAGATTCAAGAGCCCCACCGAATATCAGGAGACAAACCAGAAAAGCCCAAAGGTCTCTGAGTGTGAACTGGACGAGTTTTCAGATCTCGCAGAAGCCATAATGTTAGAGACTAATGACGAGGATGAAGATGCTGTCTTGGACCTGGAGGTTTTCCTTGATTTTGTTAAAAATCTTCTCCAGGTTGACCCAGAGAAGAGGCTACCTGTTGACCAAGCCCTGAGCCATCCATTCATAACAATGGAACACCTGAGTTACTCTGACAGTGAATATGTCCAAAGTGCCTATGATCTTATGGCAGTAACCCTGAAGACCTCCAGATCTGCTCCTGTGGAAAATCCAGCTCAAGATGATCCAGAGCAGAACCTACAGTCCTCTGCAGCTTTACTTGAGAGGCCAGGGTACTCACTGACCTTTGAAGATGTGAGGTCCCCTCCTGAGTGCCACAACAACACGTCCTCTGAACACGAGCAACCTGAGAAAGCTGTCTGGCCCTGCAACATCTCATGTTTTCAGGTGGACCATAGTGATGAGGTCAGCACCAGTCTGAAAGAGGAGCTTACATCTGAACATGAACAGGCTCAGATCACCTGCCGTCCAGAGGAAGCTGACTGTACCCACAGCCCTCTGATTGAGATTGACGAAGGCTGTTTCAGGGGAAATAATGCTGTTTCCTTCATCACTGAGCCTGTGGAGGAGAATAATGTGAAGGCTGACATCTCCGTTAGCGACTCTTCAAATGATCTGAAGTCTGAAACTGCAGATAATAGTGGGCACAAAAGCGCCTCCTTCTGGTCAGGCATGAGGAAAAGGTTTGGACGTGTCATAGCAGGTATACGTCGAACCATGACCCGTATTCGCCGTTACATCACCTCCAGGAGGCGCTAAATACATCAGTGATCTTCCTATTTCCTTCTTTATGTATTTATTTATTTATTTATTTGAGACAGGGACAGCGCACAATTTTCACATTAACCTTGACAGGAGAGATGCATTGTACATCAGGTTGTAGCATCAGTGCTAATTTCCACCTGTAGTCCCTGGACAGGTTCATTGATTGATTGTATTTAACTGACCTTGACTATCAACTGTTCTGGAGACCTGTAGCATGTTGGGTAGGCCTAGGGACTACAGATGGAAATTAGCAGTCTTGCTATAATCTGGCATATTTACACTGCAATGTTGTTCATTAATGTGCACTGTCCCTATTCAATAAATAAATAAATAAATAAATAAATAAATAAAGATGCCACTGCAAACTTATACACAATTTGTTGTTGTTGTTGTTTTGTATTTGTTGTGGGTGTTACTTTATGACTTTATGTTTTTAAGTTTAGTTTTATGTTGATTATTGTAATTTGTTAAATGTTGATTGTTATATTTTTTAAATGTTATATTCTGTTGTCTTTAATAAAACTGTTCATTAGCAATCACATTCTTGTAGTGTAATTAACAATTTATGACTTCATATTGTGTGTGGTAAAAAGTCCATCCATCCGTTTATCCATCTATTTTCTTACGCTTATCCGGGGCCAAGTCGCGGGGTCAGCAGTCTAAGCAGGAACTCCCAGACTTCCTCATCCCGGACACTTCCTCCGGCTCCTCCGGGGGGACCCCAATGCGTTCCCAGGCCAGCCGAGAGACATAGTCCCTCCAGCATGTCCTGGGTCTTCCCCGGGGCCTCCTCCCAGTGAGACATGTCCAGAAAACCTCCTGAGAGAAACGTCAAGTCGGCAGATGCTTGAGCCACATCAGCTGCTCCTCTCAACATGGAGGAGCAGCGTCTCTACTCTGAGCTCCTAGTGTGTGACTAAGCTTCTCACCCTATCTCTAAGGGAGCGCCTAGCCACCCTACAGAGGAAAGTCATTTCACCTGCTTGTATCTGTGATCTTGTCCTTTCGGTCATTACCCAAAGCTTATGACTGGTGAGGGTAAGAACACTGATTGTCCCTCTTCACCATAATGGTCCGATACAGCGACCGCATCACTGCTGACGCTACACCGGCCCATAAAAATTCCTACAAGTGGTATTTAAGTGAAAGCCGACCAATATCTTTTGATAATTACAAATCGAAAAAGATAATGTGTAAAATGTTTCAGTTCTATAACACAGTTGACTAGAAATTGACCTTAACATCGCACTAAAGGTAGCCAGGCTGGCACCACCTAGTGCCTCCACTCAATTTCATTTCTCTCCAGCGACTAGGTCAGAAATCAGAATACACTAGACAGTTCACAAAAATCCTGGAAGTGTGAGTTTGGGCACCATCCAGTCAGCGAAGAGCCATACATTCTGTGCTGGCAACGATTCCCGAGATCGAGTATTTAAAGCTGAAATAAAGAGAATGTTTGGTTAATTTCATCAAGGGGAAAGACATAATTGTCCTTCTTCCTATGGGATTTGGGAAAAGCTTAATGGCGCATTACATATCCAAATAGCAATGATTGGTTAAATGAAAAAAAATACCCGCCTACCATCAAGCGAACGAATTCTAACACTGCAAGGTCAGACCAGCTGAAACCAGCTGATGAATAAGGCTACAGTAAAGGTGCACTATGTAACTTTTCTGGTGGACAGTCTGCCTGCCACTTTTCTCCGTGGAAATGTTAATGCTTTTTCTGGAATGTTCCACAGTATGACACCAAACAAACGAGCAGGCGATGTCACCATGTCGCTATAGGTCAGATCTGTGGATAGGCGAACTGACTCTTAATGGGTCTGGTGAAAAGGCTTTTGTGTGAACACTTGGACCTGCTGGTAATGTGATCCCATCTTGTTAGCGGCGGTAATGGACAGACTTCCTATGTGTGCGAACGTGATAATTTGTCCTGGGGCTGTGCAGTAACATTAGAGAAAAGTGGAGAGAGGCCATTTTGTCCCTCCCTTAGTAATCAGCGCTAAAAGGCAAGAGGAGACCAGACAACCATAGAGTTATAATAATGAGACACTAAATACATTTGAGTCATTATGCGCGTTATATGCACACAGCAGGGCTCCAGGGTGGGCGGTCATTTAGAAACGAAGCAGTTTAAACACGCACAAAACTCAAAATAGCAGATAAAAAGACCAAGACTAAATTAAAACTTAAAAGGCTTGTACTCCATTTTGGTGTGTGAATGTGTGGATGGTTCCTTGATGTAACTCGAGTGTCTTAAAGATGGAAAAGCGCGATATAAAAATGTGACTTGTGACTCGTTTACTTGGTTAATTCTCTCACTCTGATGCAGAACCATGGCAAACAACTAGGGATGTAACGATATCTAAATCTCTTGGTACGATTTTATCACGATATACATCTCACAGTAGGATATTTATTGCGATATTTTGTAGAGGCTGATATAATTGTAGATAGGACATGTCCCTGCTTTTAAAATACCTTGGCAACATTTTGGTGTGAATTATTTCCATCATAATCCCAAGAATTCAAGTAAAAACAATCAGATATATATAGTCGTTCCCTATGTTTATAAGCTGTTCCTACTATAAAACCATGCATTTAAGCAAAGAAACTCGTGAGACTTTTGACGATACGGTATCACGATATTTCGGGTATTGTTACATCCCTACAAACAACTGTCTGGATTTATAGTTACAAGCAGTTGTTTCCACTTGGATCTCAGCCACTAACATCTGCTTGGGTTAAACTGTCCCTGGATGTTGCTTGTTTGTGGTTCACAGCCAACAAAATGTCTTACTACTTTTGCAGTATACTGTATTAGAGGATGTTACTGCTTTGCCACGATTGCTCCAGAGTAAAGCACCTGGAGTACTCTTATGTCGTTATGGAGATGCTACTAGACAAGATTAGTTGAACAAAAACTGTAAATGGATAAAAGTAAAATAGTTGTATGGTGTTTAAGTCTATTTTCTATTATTTATTTATTTATTTATGTATTTAGCTTATTGAGTGTCTATTTCTATTCTCATGCTGTTCTTAAATTGGACTTTCTTGCCTGACAATACCGTCCTGTATATGCATTATACAGGAACTGAAGGGATGGCACTGTCACCCAATGGACTTTCTCCATTGTGGGACAAATAAAGGTTCTCTTAAGCTATACGTTCAGACTGCAGGGCTTAATGCTCAATTTGGATTTTTTTTGTGTGTGAAATCTGATGTTTTTGTGAGGTCTGTAAAGGTCAAGTTAGCTCTTATATGCATTAACATACAGTCCATGGCATTTAATAGCAAGGTTATGTGTAACCCAGGTATTTTCTGTTCCTGGCCCTCTCTACCTAATATTTTGGCCGCCGTTGTTCTAAACTATCGTGAGACTTCGCGCACGTATTGCGAGACTAATTGCGCCAAGATCTTTACACATGGCCCCGCGCCTGCTACCATTCAGTCGTGTGTTGTGTCGGTCCCGGGTGTGACTGAGCTGCTGCAGGTAGGCGATTATTGCTCTAAAAACTCACTGTTTCGCTCTAAAAGTATATTAAATTAACTCTTATGCCATCAACTGCCCTAGATGCCTCTTGCCTTAGCGACGAAGTGCTGTCGTGATCTTATGTATGTGGTTAAACTAAGTGGAACTGGTGAGTTAACTTTGTTGTTGCAGCTCGGAGCTAATGCTAATGCTAATGCTAATGCTAATGCACTCCGAATAATACACTTAATATGGACCTGAGAGCTGGTGCTGGCACTAGCCTCACTTGTTCGCATTCACTTACATGACCGCTTTTAAAGGCGATATGTATATATATTCTGACTAATGCAATTTATTCGGTTTTGTACTATATTGACAACAGATAATGATTGATATAACCCTGTTATATCAATGTTGTTATGTCAAACCCTGTTTGAGTAATTAAAAATGACTTAATACGTATGGTTAATGGGAAATATTTTTCTATGAGTATTCTTGATATTGACTAATACTTATACATGTACATGGATGGAATAATTATTCTGATTTATTATGACAAAATGTTATGATGTTTGAAAAATGTTTTATAGTGACTTAGTTCTACTTAAATAATTGTATTACTCACTGCTGGTCCTGTTTTGCACAGGCCAGGTTCCAAAACTGGACTTTCCTGAAACTGGACTCTCCTGAAACTGGACTCTCAGACACTGGATGGCGAGCTAAGGCCTAGAGCCCGAACCAAACTAAGAGTGCAAGCATCTGCCGGTGCGGTAGGAGGCGTAGCAGCCGCTCAACCTCACACACACTCACATACCCACTGCCCCCTGCTGTGGTCACTGGGCCCTTATTGACTCTGCTAGAAATCACCCACCTTACCATAACCTTCTCCGGAACTCTCTCTTTTTTTTTTTGCCTTTCACATGACCTCCGTGTGGATTATATTAACTTTTGTTACTGCTCATTAGCACTCAGACTAAGGACTATGATGCATTGAATCCCTCATAGACTCTGAACTTAATCACAAGAATGTGCACATCTGTAAATATTGTAAATACTGTCTGTTGGTACACTGTAAATAATAACACCACAACTAAGCACTACAATCTTGTGTAAGTGTCTTATTAAACACCTTCCTTCCCTCCGAGCCGAACCCTGTCTTCTGATCTAGCCATTTACTATTACTATTGTTGTTATTATTACTACTACCACTATACCTCCTATTGTGGCATTGTATAAGTGCTACATATGCTTTTATTTTGGCGAGCAGAAGTTATGGTAAAAACGTTACTTTAGTATAAAGAAGAGACGCAAAGTAAACACAGCAACGTTAATGGTGAAAAGTTATGTAAAAACCCTAAAGATAGCAACACTCGACAGAGGAACAAGGTTTGTTTTATTTGTGACTGTATATTTAAGTTTCTTGTTATTTGTATTAAATTAATGTTAAACTCTGTAAATGAGCGGTGATACGGTGATCATATGATAATTTCTATTATTTTCTTCTTGTCTAGCTCTTACGCTGGTTCTATGACCCGGCAAGGAAAAGATTAAAAGTAATTTAATCATCAGTTCTGGGCTTCTCAATTTGACTGGATGCTACAAGGTCGTTCACATTTCCAATTAAATGTGACTTGTATATGATCTCCAGTGTGAATTTTAAATGCCCCAAAAATGTCCCGCATGCGCATTGGAGGACACGAGGACGTCACAGGTAGCGGGTGTGCTAAGTGTTTACAGAAGTTGCCTAAACTCAAGGCTTGTCTCCCAAAATATGGTCCAGTTCTTCGTAAAATGGACAGGTTACACATCCACGGCCGCTTCATTTGTTTGAGTCTTTAGCTTCCTTGTATTTGGCTCGTCCGGTTCAGATAAGACCCCTTCAATTTGGCCTGTATACAGTGATCCCCCCAAATATTAATGAACTCACTAACCTTGCTTTCCTTCCATTGACTAGACTCTGAGCCTGACGTGTAGGTGGGATGAATGTGACCTGACCGTTCAGACTGAAGTCGCATGTCAAAAGATCAGATACGTATCGGTTTTAGAAGCACATATCCAAGTGGTCTGCGTTGCATGTCAAAAAATCGGATCTGTGTCATTCAGACTGTCATTAAAAGATCAGATACAGGTCGCATAGGGGCGAATAAATCGGATTTGGGTCACTTCAGGCTGCAATCTGAACATAGCCTTTGATAAGTTTAACGCCATAATGTTGAGCATGCAGGTAAAGCATCTCAACTGAGACAAGCAGTTATTCAAAGCAAATGACTCTAGATATATTACACATTTTGAAACTTAATAAAGATGGTCTGCCAAACCTTTAAACTGTTAAAACTGTCCTGAGAAAGGTGTCATACAGGACAAAAACACCTCACAGTTGTGGTTAATGTTGTATTAAAAAGTGTTGATGAATGTGGTCACAACATCGCCGCACTTAATAAGCCTTATAAAACCGCTCGTGTTTTTCTCACTGTGCTTCTTTTAGTGACAGACACAGACTTCCTGCGTTCTTATAAGGGCAGAATAGTTGGACGGATGGAGCAGACTGGCGCTATAATAGGCAGTGGCACAGCAGCGGGCCGTAGCTCGTCCAAAACCAACAGTGGAGCAGAGGCTCGTCTGGAGTGGACTTTAACAGGGATCAGAACAAGGAAGAAAGCCGGTCTGGAGAGTTTAACAGAAATAAATGGCAAAGCTAACTATCCAAAATACATTCTTAAAGTTGTATTGCACTGAACCAACAAAATGCACTGATAAAAATACAATAAAAACAGATTAAAGTCATAAAATGTGCTGAGGTGATGGTTATGAGACTTTCTGGAGGTGGGAAGTCAACTACATGATTACACTGAGACAAAGTTAAACTCATAATTCAGAACATTCTCCGTGAAAATACAATACGTGAACATTATAGCCAGAGGAACAACTTTTTCATGAACACCAACCCTCCTCAAGGCCAAGTAAGAGTCAGGTTTATAAAGACGCAAGCTCACTCACAGTAAGCTTACTCATGTTTGTTTGTTTTTTTTCTTTTCTTCAGTGCAATAAAAAACATCCATAATGAAAAAACATGATTTTATTGGAGTCTAACAATTGTTTATCTTTCCTTGGTCATGTTTGGTCGTAGGTTTTGTCTGCTTTCACAACTTCGCAGACTAAACTTCAGTGTTTGTTGTGAATAAAACTATAATCCACCAGGTCACAATAGTCAGACATAACTGTAGTCAAAGGCTGGTGTAATGACAAAACATGGTCATTGTCACTGCAATCCCTCTTCTGTGCAGGGTTCTTGTTAATAAATTGTGCATACATACAAAAAACGTATGAGTATTTGTGGTAAATTTGTAAAAGTAAGTTTGTGGAAGTGTTTGTTTTGTTCTTCCATACGCTTTTAAGAAGAATTCTACGTAAAGATGCAAGTAAAATCGCTCAGTCGTCCAGGTAGAATCCATGGCAAAAGGAGAAATTCAATTTGTCAACTGGTCAAAAGATTATTTGGTTGAATACATTTCACAGCTCATTCAAGCTTTTTCTTCAGTTCTGGTCAAAACACTGGTGGATACTTAATATCTGTCTGCAGAGAGGAGCTAACTACACTGAAACTACTCCGAAACTAACACACCTACTTGTTTACAGTTTCTGTTAGTTAGTTAGGCCTATTGAACTTGCACTGAATGTGGGGTCTTATTAGCAGAATCATTCAGGGCCATAAGTTTTGCTTTCACACCTGGTTATCCTTATTGTTTTCTTTGCTCTTCCCTTCAGACAGATATAAGGAAGTGTCCACTAGCGTTCTGACGTAAACGTAATAAACTTTTTAATAAACCAAATAAACTTTTACCCAGCTGATAAATTAAATTTCTCCTTTTGCCAATTCTACTTAAAGTTTCATAAATGAGGCTCCAGGTGTCATCCATAGTAAAAAAAAAAAAAATGTTTCAGAGGTAGTAATTTGATCTGTGCTTTTGAAATCCACTGCAAATAGGGCAAAATTACTTCTCTCTTAGGGTTGTGTAATGAAACAAACTTCAATTATGATTATTGCTGTAACTGTAAACAAAAGTTGTGTAATCTACATTATTACAGCGATAAATGGTCACTTTTTTATACAGCGCTTTTCTACCTTCAAGGTTCTCAAAGCACAATGAACTTAAGTGTGTTCATTGTGTGTATATGTGTCCATAACATGACGATTTTACTAGTGATGGGCAAATGAGACGGATTTCCGAAGCACGTCTTGTTCTTTCTGAAACAAATTGCTCCGAAGCACTGCCTCGGAGCTCGTCTCGCAGCAGCCGCTCACGTGACCAAAGTGTGGAAGTGTCGGTCCCTCCCCCTACTGCTTCGCTCTGCGTGTCAATCTCTTCAGTGTATCGAAGCGTTTCATTGGCTCAGCGAATGTTCCACTCTGCAATTGCTTCAGAGTGTTCAGCGCACTTCCGTGGTTTGACAAGTGCAAAACTGCTACAGTATAAAAGACGCACCAATATTTCTTAAAAATGTTGGGTAGTGAGATGTTTTGTGTGACGTTAGTGGTGATTTTGGCGACTTTTGGCATTTGTTTCATTTTCCATGGCATCTACAAGTGGAAAAAAGCGATCTATGGTTTGGGATCACTTTGATCTAATTGCACCTAACAAGGTCACCTGTTTTCTTATTTACAGCTGCTATTTATGTTGCTCTTTACATATTATTTTAAATCATCATTATTATTGTTGTTGTTAGGTACGGTGTCGCTCTGCACACAAGTATTGTCTTACACTAACAATACTTCATCGATGCTGAGACACCTGCGCGCCAATGGTTAAATTTGTCCACTAGAGGTCAGTGTTTCTCCGAGGCCTCAGACACGTCGAACCAATTGAGACAAAACTGCGACTGAGGTGTCAAAGCTTCACGAGGCTCCATTCGCCCGTCACTAGATTTTACCAAAACAGCAGACTGACAACCAAATGAGCTTTTTCTTTTCTTTTCTTTTTTTTCCCTCTCCTCTGTACTGCCTAGCTTTCAATGTCATTATTATTGTCTGGATAATCAAACGCATCCATTATCACATGAACTTCATTTTATCTCACATAAACTATATGAAAAGAGCAAAGAAGGACACTCAGAAGAAGAATACCTTGAAAACTGAATAGGCTTTTATAAGCACGGCAAATATGAAAGACGTGTTATTTGAACTTGAAGGATACCAAGACCGTTATAGGCATTTTACACGGTGATCTGCCTGTATCATTTCTTTTGTCGAGGGAGTCTGAATACATTTTAAAACGGAGCTACGGGTCAGATCCTAGACGCGCGCACTTCACTTTGAACCAATCACACGATCAATCTCTCCCAGATGTTTTGTGTTCACGATTTTCAATGATCAAAGCTCGGACCGTGCGTTTCCTGACCTGCTCATCAGACGTCATACATGCAGGTTAGCGCGGGTTATTTTAGCGGATAAAACACTATCACAGCAGGGAGTCATTAGCATAAATAAACCAGGAAATGAATGAGGGAAGGTAATGACTTTCCTAAAGGGACAAGTCTATATCGCATGTTCGTTGTAATTAATTAAAGCTTGAATTCAGTAGAACAAACCCGCTGAGGATGTGCTTTGATTTAGCTCCGTATTAAAGAGGCTATCAGCGTAATTGTTCACTAGAAATTGTTCATTAAGTAAAAACCGTATTTATATTTGACCTTTTCGAGCTTCTTCCTGTTCGAGGGCCACGTGTGGATATAGGGAAACACAAAACTATCCAAGTTCTCATTCACGCACTGTCGAGATTGAATGTAAAAAAATAAATACATACATACATACATAAGTAAATATATAACAGCATAAATTTATGAATAAATATATGAATAGCAAAGATAATTGCAAAGGTTTTTCAAGCAGTTGCTGAGTTCTTCTAGGGTTTGAACCATGTCTGAGAATGGTCAAAATGTTCTATATGTGTTCACGCTCTCACTGTCCTGGTTAAATAAAAGATAAATACCATGTTTTTCGGACTATAGGTCTTTCTGGAGTATAAGTCGCACCAGCCAAAAAATGCGTAATGAAGAAGAAAAAAACATATATAAGTCACACCGGACTCTAAGTCGAATTTTTGGGGGGAAATGTGTTTTATAAAATCAGAGACCAGGAACTGACATTTCAATAGAACAGAGAACAACAGACTGTTAATGTCACATATGAACAGTTTGCCAAACTCTCCATCTCACTCCAAATCACTAAATCCATTCAATTCTTCATCCTCAGTGTCACTTCTGAGCAACTCCACGACCTCTGGAGGTAAACAGAGCGCTGCTTCCTCTGCTCCGTAGCTGTCGTCAGACTCAGCATCAGTTCCAGTTAGAATTATTTCAGCCTTTCTGAATCCCGACAGGATGGTTTCGGTGTCACTGAAGTCCAGGCTTTGTCGATCCATCCAAGTGACTTCCAGGAAAGTTGCATGGTGCATCCTCCTGGTTCCCGTGAAGCTGTGTTCTCCATCCCCGCTTTCCGTCAGTCCCTCACAAGTTTCTCGCTCACTCCAAACTTTCTTTCTGCTGCTCGATTACCGTTTTCGGCTGCATATTTCATTACTTGTAGCAGGACACATGCAGGAGACATGCGCAGTAGAACCAAGTGACAGCGGTACAGGAGTAATAGAAGCAGCAGATATTGACACGCAAGTCTAGAGCCTCTCGCGGCTGTCAGGGTGAAAATTTTGATATATAAGTCGCACCAGAGTATAACTTGCAGGACCACCCAAACCATGAAAAAAATGACAACTTATAGTCCGAAAAATATGGTACTGATGTGGTAAATAATGTCTAACAGACTGTCTTTCTATCCTTGTGAAGAGAGTTGTGTTTTGCCAGAATTCAGTTATCATGCCTACGTAATGCCTGTGGATCTGCGGCTGAGGATCTGCTGCTGCGGGAGGCTCATACGGGGTTAAAAGTTATGAAATGTAACTTGGTGACTTCAGTCATTGCTCTTTTTAAAGGGATAGTCTCGTATGGGCTCCATTTCATTTCTTGTCTTTTCTTCAGCACAAAATGTAATTAAAATATATAATCTCTCACCAGATCTAAATTAACTAGAATATAAATCCTATTCTTTGAAGCTAAGGCTGCCTCGTCATATTTTTCTATTGCATTTATTTAACTTACCAATTTTACTTTATTTTATTCTTATGTCCATGTTAACTGTCTTGAAGTTGAAGCTCTTCTGTGTTTTTCAAGTCCATCTACACCAGAAATGCTCAAATCCTTTTCTTTGACCATTTCAACTCAACATAAATCATAGTTTTACTTAATACACTTAAACCAAACTAATTCACCTTTCAGCGCCCTCTGCTGGCTTTCTGTAGACACATTTCTTGTCAAAAAGATTTCAGGCATTTCACACATAAATTAGTTGAAGGTATGATTCAGAAAATCCTACGACCGAGCCAACCACCGAAGTTTGAATATGACATAACATAGGACCTTTAACTAAGAGCTAAAACTTTTCAGCTCCTCCAGCTATAATTACATTTCCAAATTTCTGGACAGTATTTTGACCAAAGTGAAATTGGAAGTGGCATCTCTCTGTCAGATTTCCTCATTAAAGCCCACAGTGAGTGACAGTGTGGGTCTGCGCTGGGCTAACTATGGACTCTGGCCGCAGGTTGTATGTATATTTCAGAGGGGCTGTCAGAAAGTGTCTGTATGACTCACCTGAAAAACAGATTCCAAATCTCAGAGTTACTCTCCTGGTTAAATAAAGGATGCTGAGTAAAGAGCGGGGGCCTCATTTAGAAAACTTTACCTACAATTCTTATTAAAAGTGTGAGTAGGAACAAAACTCCAACTCACTCACGCCACATCTCTCTCAGCAATGATCATTTTCTAGCCAAGCTGGTGCCACCCAGTGTCTCCGCTCAATTTAATTTCTTTCCAGCGACTAGGTCAGGAATCGTAATACATTAGACAGTTTCGCAAAAACCCCGGAAGTGCGAGTTCAAGCACCAGCCAATCAGCAAAGAACCATACATTTTGTGTTGGCAACGATTCCTGAGATCGAGGATTTAAAGCCAGAATAAGGGGAATGTTTGGTGAATTTTATCAAGGGGAAAGACGTTATTGCCCTTCTTCTTAGCAGATTTGGAAAAGCTTAATATACTAGTTATCCCATTTAGCGGCGCATTACATACGTCACGACCAAAGAGCAGCGATTGGGTAAATAAAAAAAGTACCAGCCCACAGTCGAGTGAATGAATATTAACACTGCGAGGTCAGACGGTTTCTACGAAGTGAAATGAAGTGAAACCGGCTGATGAATCAGGCTAGTATCTCAGGTAAGACACTTAAAAATAATTAAAAATGATTAAAATTGGTAACATTTTCAAAGTTAAAAAGGTGATGTTTCTTTAAAATTTCACAGTGGTGTCAGTGTCTGGGCTTTTTGTCAAGGACCTTAAGAGTCAGTTTGTGTAATGAACAGAGCAGTGATTGGTTAAATGAAAGAAAGTACCCGCCTACTGTCGAGCAAATGGATCTTAATGCTGTAAGGTCAGACGGTTTCTACGAAGTGAAACCGGCTGATGAATCAGGCTGATCACCTTCTACCTCATTGCTGAAAGTTTTAGGACCGGACTTCTCATTTCCACGTCAAGTTGTCTCTTTATAAATCACAACCTTAACATGAAAAGTCACGTACGAAACAACATAAGACCTCTGACATTATTCAACATGGTGACTTATAGAATGTGTTTTATTTGGTATGTATTTTGATGAGAATTGAAAAAAAAAAAAAAAAAAAAAACTTAAAAGGACAAAGGAAGTTGTTGCTACTCATTTAAAGCATTGGTTTTCAAAGTGGGGTCCTTGTGACATGGATTGGGGGGCCTCCAAAACTTGTAATATTAATGATCATTACTTAAATACTACAATTTTGTAATATATACAATCCCAAACATACTGTATATAGCCTAGTCATATATGGAACAGTGCCAGTGGAAAAGAAATGTAGTTTTATACATGGTTTCAGGCTACGTTTATATGATGATGGTCTGAACAGAAGACACAAAAGCTGCATCGCGTCTTCAATTTTTATTCCACGTTAAGACGAGCGTTTTCAGGAGGAAATCTGTGTGCATACGGTGACGCAAAAGTCTGTGGAATTTGATTGGGTATGCGTGCCAGGCGGCTCGGCGGTGACGTATGTGACGTAAACGCGTAAATGACGTGAGCAGATCTGACCAGAGTTTTGCGTCTTGGACAGTGTAGACGGAAACGCTACAGCGGAGCGTATTCAACTTTTCCACTCTGGAGGGTGGTTTCAGATTTTTGCATTTTTAAGCCCCAAAAACGCCACCACCATTTAAACAAAAGGAACTTCTGATAAAATATTTTGTCATTTTTACCCACAAGTGTAAACAGGTCCTAAGCTTCTTAACAGTTTCATTGTGATGCGGCTTTGAGGATTGGCAGGAGGTCCTTAGGATACTTTCATATCAATAAAAAGTTCTCAGCCTCAACACATGTAAAATATGTCTTGTTTTTTTTACTTGGTTTGATAGAACTGCCTGTTCATGTTGCGAGGGCCCTGATACGAGCCCTTGTACTTTTTCTTATTTCATTTCTGTATGTCCAGCTTCTGATAAAAGAGAACTCTCAATCTCATGGACATGTAAAATATGAATGGAAATCTGTAATCTGCCTATTTTTTGTCAAATCAACCATTCTCAGAAGAATCTAGACAAATCTGTATTCCAAATCCACAAATAAAAAATAACCCGCCCAAAAAAACAAAAAAATCCCCCAAAAATTTGACTTGTTTGCCCGATTTCAAGTCCCAAAATCTCATGTAGTGAGATTTGCTTCAGCTCTGACACGGGAATTGTCAAGACCCAACAAATGCTCAGGCCTGTTCTTATATTTACCCCCAAAAATGTAGACCGAATTTAAAATCTGACTTTCCTCTGTGCAGAGCTTGTTCCCAATTTAAATGAGAGCACAGAGATGATTAGACGACCACAGAGCCCAAAACTTCAGAGACTCAGCTTCACAAAGAGTCCAGCCATTTGTCTGAGCTCAAAGAGTTCAGAAACAAATTTAGTTTGAACTGAAATTGATTTTGGTGTTTAAGGAAAAATAGACCTGTGGTAAATATGTAAAACAGTTGACAAAAAAAAAAAAAAAAAATGTTGGATTTGCTCACCCAGAGTCCAGGCACCGGCGCAGAGAGTACGAAGCTCCGCCCCCACAGGTACGAGAACAGTCGCTCCAGGGTCCCCAGGCGTCCCACCCGCTGTCCTGGGACGAGTCTGGATCTGTCACATCTGAGCGAGGAAACCTGGAAACCTGCAAAAACAACACAAAACAACCACATATGTTCATACACTGTACATAAAATAGACTGAACATTATGAGAAAAGCTTAAAAAGGTAGAAAACACGGTGGATAAACTTGTATTACATTTAAAAGTATAACATTATGATTTCAAAATATGACACAAAACACATTTCTTAATTAAAAATAAAGCTGGCACCCTAATTAAGGAGACAAATTCAAAGTTGCCAAGGGAACATTCACAGTTTCACATGATTAAAATTTTACCAAACGGTAACAAACCCTAAATTAAATCCAACCCAGGTCTAACAGAGGACTGCAAGTCAAGTAGATCAGGTTTAGTCCTGGTTTAGACCTGACTTAGTCTTGGTTTAGATCTGGTTTAGACCTGGATTAGCCCTGGTTTAGTCCTGATTTAGATCTAGTTTAGTCCTGGGTTAGACTGCTTCATTCCAGATTTAGTCCTGGTTTAGTCCTGTATTAGACCTACTTTAGTCCTTGTTTAGTCCAGGGTTAGATCAGATTTAAACCTGGATTAGACCTGCTTTAGTCTTGATTTAGTCCTGGTTTAGTCCTGGGTTATACCTGCTTTAGGTTTGTCATTCTTGATGGTAAAAAAAGTTTTCAAATCCCACATTTCAGTCCAGATTTAGTCCGGATTCAGTCCTGGTTTAGTCCTGGATTAGACCTGCTTTAGTCCTGGTTTAGTCCTGGATTAGACCTGCTTTAGTCCTGGTTTAGTCCTGGATTAGACCTGCTTTAGTCCTGGTTTAGTCCTGGATTAGACCTGCTTTAGTCCTGTGGTAGTCCTGGTTTAGTCCTGGTTTAGTCCTGGTATAGTCCTGGATTAGCCCTGGTTTAAATTAGTCATTTGTGATGGTAAAAATTTTTTCAAATCCCACATTTCAGTCCAGATTTAGTCCAGATTTAGTCTGGATTTAGTCCAGATTTAGTCCGGATTCAGTCCTGGTTTAGTCCTGGGTTATACCTGCTTTAGGTTTGTCATTCTTGATGGTAAAAAAAGTTTTCAAATCCCACATTTCAGTCCAGATTTAGTCCGGATTCAGTCCTGGTTTAGTCCTGGATTAGACCTGCTTTAGTCCTGGTTTAGTCCTGGTTTAGTCCTGGATTAGACCTGCTTTAGTCCTGGTTTAGTCCTGGTTTAGTCCTGGATTAGACCTGCTTTAGTCCTGGTTTAGTCCTGGTTTAGTCCTGGATTAGATCTGCTTTAGTCCTGTGGTAGTCCTGGTTTACTCCCGGTTTAGTCCCGGTTTAGTCCCGGTTTAGTCATGGTTTAGTCCTGGTTTAGTCCTGGTTTAGTCCTGGATTAGTCCTGGTTTAAATTTGTCATTTGTGATGGTAAAAAAGTTTTCAAATCCCACATTTAGTCCAGATTTAGTCCAGATTTAGTCCGGATTTAGTCCAGATTTAGTCTGGATTCAGTCCTGGTTTAGTCCTGGATTAGACCTGCTTTAGTCCTGGTTTAGTCCTGGATTAGCTTTGTCATTTGTGATGGTAAAAAAAAAAGTTTTCAAATCCCACATTTGAACATGTGTAAAACCTCCACAGAATCTTAATTGGAGAGTGTCAGTCTTCATCTCCTCCACAGACTCTCCATCTGCCTGCAGGGCCTCCCACTGAGCACACTCCTCACCAAAACCTGTTCAGGACCCAAGGGAATGAAAACTACAGAAAATCAATCTTTATAACGATGTCGCTCACAACTTCAAGACAAATATCACCAAGTTACGTATTTATTTTGGAAAGAATAGGCAATGTATGTATGTTTTTGCATACAGCATCTTGCGAATACTGTATTTATTTTGGTCTTCAAAATAAAAAAAATAAAAATGCAATGTTTCTTGAGAGTCTGTCATCTGCTTGTCTCCTTGGAGATGTTATTGCTCATGTCTAGTTTTAACTTTAGCAGATGGTGCCAGCTGTGGTACTGGTCAGATCTTTGGAGAGGCAAGCCTTCTCTTAAAATCTCTTGAATAACATGTCCATATCTGTGTTATTCATCGTACTTTTGAGCAATTAAAAAAGCCCATAATTAACATGCCGGATAGATATATTTAATGCTGTACTGTGGAATATGCCGTACACACAAGTCGTCCCTGGACTCCCGACCAGAAAAGTTGCACAGTGCACCTTTAAAGCAGAGTTATCTTTCTCTATTAGTAAATCTGACAAAATCTAGGGAGACATTTGGAAACATGTGATGACGACTTCCGGTGGGCTCTATTTGCAGTAGTAAGTCTGACAAAATCTAAGAAAAATCAGAAAAGTTACACAGTGCACCTTTAAAGCAGAGTTATCTTTCTCTGTTAGTGCCTCTGACAGCCCCTGTGTCTCTCGCTGCATAAACCGTGGATACAGAACTCTGCGGTGGTTAAACAATGGTCTGGTGCAGTGTCCTGGGGCAAAGCTGTGGAGCGTCTCCCCTCAGGCCTGTGGTATTTCTGCTGCAGGTCTGTGCGGCTGCAGGTCTGTTCTGCTGCAGGTCTGTGCGGCTGCAGGTCTGTTTCGTTGCAGGTCTGTGCGGCTGCAGGTCTGTTCTGCTGCAGGTCTGTGCGGCTGCAGGTCTGTTTCGTTGCAGGTCTGTGCTGCTGCAGGTCTGTTTCGTTGCAGGTCTGTGCTGCAGGTCTGTGCGGCTACGGGTCTGTGCTACTGTGGGTGTGTGCGGCTGCAGGTCTGCGCCGCTGTAGGTCTGTTCTGCTGCAGGTCTGTGCGGCTGCAGGTCTGTTCTGCTGCAGGTCTGTGCTGCTGCGGGTCTGTGCTACTGTGGGTGTGTGCGGCTGCAGGTCTGCGCCGCTGTAGGTCTGTGTTGTAGGTCTGTGTTGTAGGTCTATGTTGCTGCAGGTCTGTGCTGCTACAGGTCTGTGCTGCTGCAGGTTTGTTTTATTGCAGGTCTGTTTTATTGCAGGTCTGTGCTGCTGCGGATCTGTGTTGCTGCAAGTCTGTGCTGCTGCTGGTCTGTGCTGCTGCGGGTCTGTGTTGCTGCAGGTCTGTGCTGCTGCTGGTCTGTGCAGTTGCAGGTCTGTGCCGCTGCGGGTCTATGTTGCTGCAGGTCTGTGCGGCTTCAGGTCTGTGCTGCTGCTGGTCTGTGTTGCTGCAGGTCTGTGCTGCTGCTGGTCTGTGTTGCTGCAGGTCTGTGCTGCTGCAGGTCTGTTTCGTTGCAGGTCTGTGTTGCTGCAGGTCTGTGTTGCTGCAGGTCTGTGCTGCTGCAGGTCTGTTTAATTGCAGGTCTGTGTTGCTGCAGGTCTGTGTTGCTGCAGGTCTGTGCTGCTGCGGGTCTATGTTGCTGCAGGTCCGTTTCGCTGCAGGTCTGTGTTGCTGCTGGTCTGTGTTGCTGCAGGTCTGTTCTGCTGCAGGTCTGTGCTGCTGCAGGTCTGCGCCGCTGTAGGTCTGTGTTGTAGGTCTGTGTTGTAGGTCTATGTTGCTGCAGGTCTGTGCTGCTGCAGGTCTGTTTTATTGCAGGTCTGTGCTGCTGCAGGTCTGTTCTGCTGCAGGTCTGTGTGGTTGCAGGTCTGTGCTGCTGCAGGTCTGTTCTGCTGCAGGTCTGTGTGGTTGCAGGTCTGTGCTGCTGCGGGTCTGTGCTGCTGCGGGTCTATGTTGCTGCAGGTCTGTGCTGCTGCAGGTCTGTGCTGCTGCTGGTCTGTGTTGCTGCTGGTCTGTGTTGCTGCAGGTCTGTGTTGCTGCTGGTCTGTGTTGCTGTGGTCTGTGTTGCTGCAGGTCTGTGCTGGGTCTGTGTCTGTCTGCTGCAGGTCTGTGCTGCTGTCTGTTGCTGCAGGTCTGTGTGCTGCTGGTCTGTGCTGCTGTGGGTCTATGTTGCTGCAGGTCTGTGTGGCTTCAGGTCTGTTCTGCTGCAGGTCTGTGCTGCTGCGGGTCTATGTTGCTGCAGGTCTGTGCGGCTGCTGGTCTGTGCTGCTGCAGGTCTGTTTCTGCAGGTCTATGTTGCTGCAGGTCTGTTCTGCTGCAGGTCTGTGTTGCTGCTGGTCTGTGCTGCTGCAGGTCTGTGTTGCTGCAGGTCTGTTTCGTTGCAGGTCTGTGCTGCTGCTGCAACAAAAGCTGCTGTTATCTCATTAGCTCAGTGCTAACGTGGCTAATGCCCAGGACAGAGCTGGTTTATGTGCAGAGGAGCATGAGCCGACTCCATGGTCCAAGGAAACTCACAGGTCAGAGTTTTCATTTCCGAGTGAAAACAGAAAATCATACTAAAGATACACTGTGTAATCTGGTTCTGCTTGTCTCATAACGTTATAGCTTTGAATACAATCTTCCAAAACGTATATATTTAAACTTGCATATTATCTTCATTAAGACAAGCAGGTAAAGCCATGTCACGGGCCAGATCTGTGGAGAGGCGATCCCACTCACAGTCTGCAGGTTTTAAATGTCATCCATCTATAAATTCAAGAAACGTCCGACTGTGTCTGTTTGTCTGTTCCACCCATAACTCTCAAACCGCTCATCCGACCGATCTCAAATTCAGAGGGTGTCTTCCTAACGGGACGGGTGTGTGCAGTGCTGATTTTCAGGTTGTTAGGACAAAAAAATCCCAAACATCTGGTAAAATTAGTGATTCATTTTAAATACTAGTTTTAATACAATCTTGTGTAATTGAATAACACAATATATATAAAAAAAATAAAAAAGTATGTCAGTCGTACTGTGGAACATTCCAGGACATGCAATTTTATCTCCATGTTGAAAAGCAGGTCAGACCCCCAACCAAAAAAAATAATAAAAAATGACATAGTGAATCTTTAATCCTTGAGAGTAAATGAAGAATTCCCTTTATGACAGTGGAATGTCAAACATGGCAACGACTCAAGGCTGTTTTATAATCGCCTGCCTGGTTCAGTGACACGGTGATGGGGGCACTATGTTGTATTAAGTGTAAAGGTGCACCAGTCTGTAACCTGTTTGTCTCCATGGAGATGATATTGCTTTCTAGAATGTTCCACAGTATGGCATTAAACCTTAATCTAAATCTAAACTAGGACTAAACCAGGACTGAACTGAAGACTAAACCAGGTCTAAACCAGGACTAAACTAGGACTAAACTAGCACCAAACCAGGACTAATCTTGGACTAGAACTAGGTATCGCGATGATTTGAGCGAATTTGCATGAAGAAAAACGAAAAACCCACCACTTCAATCCAGGTTAAAAATGCATTGTAAGACACGTTACTGACATTTGTACCGAGTAAAACATTACAATTTGTATTCTGTAATGCCGAACATTACTGCCTTACAGCAAAAAGCAACGCATTACAGTAATTCTTGACTTTTATAACACGTTACTCCCAACACTGCCTATTATACACAGAGACGTTGGAATCCAGAATGCGTTTTGAGTATTGGTAACACTTTATAATAACTACACCTTATTTAGCCTTAATAAAGCATGAACAAAGACTTAATTAATAATGATTCACGGTTAGTAACTACTTAATTACTACCTGAATTAGCATTTAACTTGCACTTAATTCTCCTGTGCTGTAAATAGTAACTCAATACTTCTTAATTACTCATGAACTAACCATTTGCATGTTTACAAATGTATATTTAAGTTCACATTTGAGCATTTATTAATGATTAGTAAGCTATGAGAGAATGATTTACTAATAATGCAATGCAATGATAATTCAGGCAGCTGTTATCTGTTAGTTAAGTTTTTCTGAGAGCTTTTCTAAAGTGAAGACTAATTATGTTTTATTAAGCATTTGTTAAGGTTGGTCAAATTCCAGAGAAACAATAATGCATTACTAGTAAATCATTCTCTTATGGCTTACTAATCATTAATAAATGCTCAAATTTGTACTTAAATATACATTTACAAATGCACACACAAATGCTTAATTCATGAGTAATTAAGTAAGAAATAACTATTTACAGCACAGGCGAATTAAGTGCAAGTTAAGTGCTAATTCAGGTACTAATTAAGTAGTTACTAAGCGTGAATCATTATTAATTAAGTCTTTGTTCATGCTTTATTAAGGCTAAAAAGGTGTAGTTATTATAAAGTGTTACCTGAGTATTTATTACCTCATAAACAGATATCAGAGCGCAGCACAGAGGACGGATGAGACCAGTTGGAAGAAATAAAGATGAGAACAAAAACTGCAGCTGTCCAGCCCTGACCTTCAACCACAACTGAGTCACGGGAAAGTGCGCGGAAGTGCGTAATAACATCGTGGAGATAAACAGGTTGCGGACGCTCCACCGGAAAAGTTACAGAATGCAACTTTAATGAGAGAGAGCGGTATGGGCCGGTCACGGGCTGGTGTTTTTTGCTCGATTTCTGCTCGGTGTTTAATCTTTATCAGGGCCACGGGAGCACAGGGGCTTTTCCTCGTGTGTGGCCGAGCTGATGCTTATTCAGCTTGTGTTGTACGATTCCCCACGTTAACACACGAGAGCGGCACAGGCATCGATCCAGACGCACACACAACGCTCCTGAACAAACGGACAGAGAGGGAGAGGGGGATGGAGGGAGGGAGAGGGGGAGAGAGGGAGAAGGAACAAGGAAGCAGAGGGGGAGAGAGAAAAAGCGGGAGAGAGGGGAAAGAGAGGAGGGAGAGGGAGAGATGAAGATGGAGAGACGGAGAGAGAAAGAAGAGGGCGAAGGGAGAGGGGAAGAGGAGGAGAGGGGGAGAGGGAGTGAGAGAAGAAGAGAGAGAGGAAGGAGAGGGGGAGAGAAGAGGGAGATGGAGCAAAAAGGAGAGAGGGAGAGAGAAGAAGAGGAGGAAGAGAGAGGGAGGAAGGATGGAGCGAAAAGGGAGAGAGGGAGAGGAAGGAGAGAGCGATAGGAAGGAGAGAGGAAGAAAGAAAGAGAGAGAAAGGAGAGAAGGGAGAGAGGGAGAGAGGGAGAGAGGGAGAGAAGAGGGGGAGAAAGGGGGGAGAGAGGGGGAGAGAGGGATGGGGGGGACGGGGAAAGGGGGAGAAGAGGGAGGGAGGGAGAAGGAGCAAGGAAGCAGAGGGGGAGAGAGAGAGAGAGAGAGAGAAGAAGAGAGAGAGGAAGGAGACGGGGAGAGAAGAGGGAGATGGAGCAAAAGGGAGAGAGGGACAGAGAAGAAGAGAGGGGAGGAGAGAGAAAGAGGGAGTGAAGCAAAGAGAGAGATGAAGGAGAGGGGAGGAGGAAGAGGGAAAGAGACAGAGAGAGGGAGGAAGGAGAGGGGAGAGAAGAGGGAGATGGAGCAAAAGGGAGAGAGGGAGAGAGAAGAAGAGGAGGAAGAGAGAGAAACAGAAAAAAGGGGAGGAGAGAGAAAGAGGGAGTGAGCGAAAGAGAGATGAAGGAGAGGGGGAGAGAGGGAAAGAGAGAGAGGAAGAAGAGGGGGAGAGAGGGAACTAAGGGGGTGAGGGAGCAAAAGGGAGAGAGGGAGGGAGAGGGGAGGTAAAGAGAGAGGGGGGGAGAGAAGAAGAGGGAGAGAGAGGGAGGAAGGACAGGGAGAAAGGGAGAAAGAGGAGAGGAAAGGAGAGAGCGATAGGAAGGAGAGAGGAAGAAAGAAAGAGAGAAAGGAGAGAGGGAGAGAGGAAGAGGAGAGGGAGAGAAAGGGGGAGAAGGAGAGAGGGGAGAGGGACGGGGAAAGAGGAGAGAAGAGAGGGGGAGGGAGAAGGAGAAGGAAAGCAGAGGGGAGAGAGAGAGAGACAGAGAGAGAGAGAAGAAGAGAGAGAGGAAGGAGAGGGGAGAGAAGGGGCAGATGGAGCAAAAGGGAGAGAGGGACAGAGAAGAAGAGGAGGAGAGAGGAAGAGGGAGTGAGGGAAAGAGAGAAATGCAGGAGAGGGGGAGAGAAAAAGAGGGAGAGAGAGGGGAGAAGGGGAGAGGAGAGGCGGATAGGGAGAGGGAGTGAAGGAGATAGAGAAAGAGGGAGAAATGGAAAGAGATAGGGAGAAGGGGAGAGAGGGACCGGAAGGAGAGGGTGAGGGAGAGGAAGAGAGGGAAAGGGGGAGATAGGGAGAGAAGAAAAGAAGGAGAGAGGAAAAGAGAGAGAGGAAGGACAGGGGGCGAGACGTAGAGGGACAGAGAGGGAGGAGAGGGGGAGATGGAGAGAGGGAAAGAGGGGGAAAGAGAGAGAGAGAGGAAGGAGAGGGGGAGAAAGGGAGAGCATTGGGTGAAAGGGACCGAAAGAGAGAGAGGGAAAGAGAGAGAAAGGGAGAGAAGGAGGGAGGGAAAGAGAGGGGTGTAGAGGAAGATAGGGAGAGAGGGAGTGGAAGGAGTGGGGGAGAGAGGAAGAGGAGGGGAAGGGGAGCGAAAAGGCAGGGAGGGAGAGAGGGAAAGAGAGGGAGAAGGGAGAAAGAGGGAAAAGGGAGAAGGGGGGGAGAGAGAAAGAGAGAGAAAAAGGGAGAGAGATAGAGAGAGAGAGAGGGGAAGAGGGACAGGAAGAGGAGGGGGTGAGGAAGAGAGGGAAAGGGGAGAGAGGGAGAGAAGAAGAGGGAGAAAGAGGGAGAGAAGAAAAGAGGGAGAGAGGAAGGACAGGGAAGAGAAGGAGATTGGGAAAGGAACTAGAAAGGGAGAGAAAGGAAGAGGGGAAGAGGGAGTGAAAGGGGGAGAGTGGGAGAAGAGGAGAGGGAGAGAGTGTGAGAGGGAGCAAGAGGAAGAAGGAGGAGAGAAAGAGAGAGGGAGAGAGGGGATAGGTAGAGGAGAGGGAAAGGGGAGGATTGCCAGCCCCAAGGTCACCTGCGGATGGCGAGCTGAAATCAAACCTGCCAGGCATGTCAGAAATGTTAATTCTAGAGGAGGCGCATAAATAACAGGTGTCAGAGGAATTAGAGCAGCGTCCAGGGCACTCATGGACAAGGCTGAGCCGTTTCCAACCGAGACCAGTGTTCTACTAAATGTTCAATGCTCACTCTGACTGGGATGGCTTCATTTCACTACGGCAAAAATGAAAAGGTGCTTAAATTAAAGAGCCTGTAATTCCTAATAATGCAGGATTACTCAAACATGTGTGAAGGAAACAAAACACAACTCACAACAACATTACCGGTCAAAAGTTTTAGAACACACCTGATTTTATTGTTATTTATTGCAATTCAAGTCATGCAAGTCCATGCTTGAAATGGTACAAAGGTAAGAACTGAACAGCCAGAGGTTAAAAAAAAAAAAGCATATATAAAAGATAACAAAATGTAAGTCCAAGTTCTGCCAAAACTACCTCAGGAAAAAAGAACAAGATGGTAAAACTTGAAAACATGGAGTGTCCAGCACACAGTGTCCAGACTTAAACCCCATCGAGCTGGTTTGGGATGAACTGGACAGAAGAGTGAAAGACAAACAACCTACAAGTGCCACACATTTATGGAAACTTCTGCAACAGACTTGGGAAGAACTTTCTGAAGAATATTTGATTTCTATTGTAAAAAGAATGAGCCACGAGTGTGTTCAGCTGTTATATCTGACAAAGGTGGACACTTTCATGAATCAAAAGTTTAGAATATGTTTAGTCAGTAAAAAAAGTGTGGTGTTTTAAAACTTTTGACCGTTAGTGTAAGTTTTTGAGGAGGTAACAACATTATAACACAGCTTAAAACTCAAAAAGAATCCATTTTGTGTAATATAGGACCTTTAAATATGCACTATGTCCTTCACTTAATTATATCCATGGGGATTTATTTTATCCATTTATTTATTGGAACAGGGACATTGCACATTAATCAACACCAAACAATCTAAATACGCTTTAATTAGCTGATTTGGTCTCATCAGTATCCATCAGTAATCCTTTGGCCAACCTAAAAGTGAATACAGGTAAAAATTACTACTCTGTTATTGTTTTGCCTGGAATATTCTGTAGTATGGCATAAAAACCAGACATCAAACTCAGGCTCGGGGGCCAAATTTGGCCCGCGATATAATTATATTTGGCCCACAAGATCATATCAAATATGCATTAGAGCTGCCCACCGGCTACAGATATAGAGCTATAGAGACATTATTTATTTAAAATGTTGTTATTATTTTATGCTTGTTTTTAATTGTATTATTATTATATTATTATTATTATTATTATTATTATTATTATTATTATTATTATTATTATTATTATTATTATTATATTATTAATATTATAATAATATTATTTATTATTTATTTATTTATTTTTTATTATTTTATGATTGTTCTGGATTCAATGTTTAAGCAAAACTATTATTAAACATTTATTTTAATAAGAAAAGGTTTAACATTACATATCTAAAAAGAAGAGAAAACATGCAGATGTTGTTGAAATTTTTCAATAAATATTTAGTTTGGCCCATGACTTAGTCCCAGTTTTTAATTTTGGCCTCTGTGAATATGAGTTTGACACCCCTGCATTAAACTATCTTATCTCCATGAAAACAAGCTGCGGGGGCCACCAAGTAAAGGTACGGATCAGATCTATGGAGAGGCATCCCAAATCTAAGTAAGAATGCATGTTTTTGTTGTTTGTTTTTTTTGTGTGTGTTTGTTTGTCTTGAAATAAATGCCTAGTTGAATACATGTAAGAAAGAGAAGTTTAATGCATAACTGTGGAACATTTCAGGCAAAGGAATTACATGCAAATCAAGTCAAACTCTTATAAATACATTTCAAATTTAGAGATTTTTTCCCACAATTTTCTTTTTTCGACGTTCATGGGTTAATGAATAAATCTTCTCGAGTGTAACCAAAATGCTGGCACAACACTACTTCTGCCGTCCAAGAAACTGTCAGTGTTTCGGATTTTAATAATGTTTAACTTTTTAGGGTTTTCAAGAAAAAATCTACCCCAAAATAATTAACTTTTCGCAGTGTTTGTGGTTTTAATCCACTAAATTAAACTGGTACACATTTGAGCTGATTCATTATCGGTGAAGTGATTTGAGTAGTCAATAAAAACACTTCAGGTCCGAGTCCAGGTCCACTTTCGTTTCCTAAAGCCTCTGATGAGCTCTTTGGTCCCTCTTTCTCTCAGCGCTGTGGTGTAACGGTGCCGCGTGCTCAGTCTGAGGTGACTTCACTGACCCAGGAGAAGCCAATTTTCCTATTTTTGGGGACAGAGAGCCAGAAAAACCTGCCAGTTTCCATTGCAGCGCTCCGTCCGGCCGCTCCTGTCTGCAGTGTGGGCGCTTTCATCTGGGCTTTTAGCAGCAGATAAGATGGCAGCGGGGTCAAAGGTCACGGGCACTGAAGCAGATACAGTAGAGCCTAGACTAAAAGGGAGCGCGGAGGATCGGGGCGGGGCAGGGCTGCGATAGTTTTTGTGCACACGGACAAAATAAACCTTAAAATACCAAAGGTGCGTTGCTGGATTTGAGCTTTTACTCGAGAAGTGTTTGCTCTGCTTGACCCCTCCGTCAATATTTTTATTGGGAAACCAGGAGCAGATATTGGGGGCATCTTGAGGCGATAGTGGCTCAGGGGGTGGAGCAGTCACCTCATAACCAGAAGGTGTGTGGTGTGATCCCAGAGAATGAAAATGAAGGACCCCACTTTGAGAAGCTTGTATATTATAGTGATGGGCAAATGAGACGGAGCTCTGGAGCACGTCTCGTTCTTTCTGAAACAAACTGCTCCGAAGCGCTGCCTCGGAGCTCGTCTCGCAGCAGCCGCTCACGTGACCAAAGTGTCGAAGCGTCGGTCCCTCCCCCCACTGCTTCGCTCTGCCTGTCAGTCGCTTCAGTGTATCGAAGCGTTTCATTGGCTCAGCGAATGTTCCGCTCTGCGATTGGTTCAGAGTGTTTCAGAGCACTTCTGTGGTTTGACAAGCTCTAAACTGCTACAGTATAAAAGATGCACCAATATTTCTTAAGGTAACACTTTATAATAACTACACCTTACTTAGCCTTATCAAAGCATGAACAAAGACTTAATTAATAATGATTGACGCTTAGTAAATGCTTAATAAAGCATAATTCGTCTTCACTTTAGAAAAGCTCTCAAAAAGACTTAACTAACAGATAACAGCTGCCTGAATTATCATTGCATTGTATTATTAGTAAATCATTCTCTCATAGCTTTACTAATGATTAATAAATGCTCAAATGGTTAGTTCATGAGTAATTAAGTATGAAATAATTTCGACTAACTATTTACACAGGCAAATTCAGTGCAAGCGTGAATTAAGGTAGTAATTAATTAGTTACTAAGCGTGAATCATTATTAATTAAGTCTTTGTTCATTATTAATTAAGTCTTTGTTCATGCTTTATTAAGGCTAAATAAGGTGTAGTTATTATAAAGTGTTACCTTTCTTAAAAATATTGGGTAGTGAGGAGTTTTGTGTGACGTTAGTGGTGATTTTGGCGACTTTTGGCATTTGTTTCATTTTTGATGGCATCTACAAGTGGAGAAAAGCGATCCATGGTTTGGGATCACTTTGATCTAAGTCCACCTAACAAGGTCACCTATTATTTACAGCTGCTATTTATGTTGCTCTTTACATATTATTTTATATCATCATTATTGTTATTATTGTTGTTGTTAGGTAGGGTGTCGCTCTGCACAAAAGTATTGTCTTACACTAACAATACTTCATCGATGCTGAGACTCCTGCGTGCCAATGGTTAAATTTGTCCACTAGAGGTCAGTGTTTCTCCAAGGCCTCAGACACGTCGAACCATTTGAGACAAAATTGCGACTGAGGTGTCAAAGCTTCACGAGGCTCCATTCGCCCATCACTAGTATATTATAAATCTTTACAAGCTGCGACTCCGGTCCGCCACGCCCTTTTGACCACCATTTGAACTGGTCCCATGAGGCAATCCTCAAAAGCTGTCATGGCCTATTTAAATAATTATATGACATATTTAAATTTGCTGCAGAATTTTCATCACCTGACAAGCTCGAGATCAAACAGTGACAGTAAATGCACACACAGAGTTCTCTAGTGCAATTAAGAACAGCAAAATGCCTCGTGTTGAAGTACAAAAAGGTGACAGAGAGTGCAGAGTTTTCAAAGAACAGTGGGCGACCGGTAATTTTTTTATTCAGTGCAAGGACTGTGCAGTTTGTCTGATATGTAAAAAACAGTGTGTTGGTTTTCAAAGAATATAATCTGCGTCATCAGGGTCAAACAATTCTGTTATACGGCCAACCTGACCCCGACCCCCATCACAGTCAGGAGCGATAATGTGGCCCCCAGAGAAAAAAAGTTTGGTGACCCCCGAACTAGAGTATAATAATAATAATAATAATAATGCATTAGTCTTACACAGCAACTTTCAAGATGCTCAAAATCGCTTTATAATTTTGTGCATTATTCATTCATTCCACAGCTGCCCTGGGGCGGACTGACAGAAGAGAGGCTGTGAATCTGTGCCTCCATCCACCATCAACACTCACGCACACATCACAATCATACTAAGCAATGTGGGAGAAAGTCTTGCCCGACAACATTTTTTTTTGCCATTGGCGCCCCACTGTGTCATCTGGTATTCTCAGTAGTCTCCCGTCCAAGTACTAACCAGGCCCAGCCCCGCTTCGCCTCTGAGATCAGACAAGGAGATTTAGAGTATTAGCCTATTGTACAAGTACATGGCCTCAGATTGTCTGACAAATAGCCCTGTCACAATAACACATTTTGAAGAGCGATATATTGCTGAAGTAAATATAGACGATAAATGATAATACCGAAACCAAACCTTAGAGCAGAATTATCCTCCCAAAAATATTCTAAATGTACAAAACTGTAAATAATAGTTGTAATAATAATGGTAATAATAAAACTGCTTTGTTGACACTCCACATACAAAATGTTCGTTACCTTTTTCGTCCTTCCTGTGTATCAATACTGCCTATCGCCTTTGACAGAGGTTTGTCACACAGATATGATTCCCTTTTGCATTTTGGAGTTCGCAAACTTCCCAAGCCCGTTTTCCGCTGTTAGAACATCCAACAACCACACAAATACGATGTCCGAATCCCATAACTAAAACATGACAATATCAGAACCAGAAACAAAAGCGATATGGTTCAAAAGACTTGAAAAGATCAGCTTTGACGATAGACGCATCCCACTGGGAAAAGTAAAAAATGGTGGTTTGACGCTCACTTTTTCGGAGGAGCCTTCCCAGCATGCACTGCGCGATGACCGGAAGTCCAAAATTCGGGATGCATGTATTGGTCCCACATTTGTTGTTCATCTTGTTGTATTTTGTGACTTTATCTGAACTCTGTCTTAGTTTTTGTTCAGATTTGATTTATTATGTGTCAAGTGCGAGTGAGTGAGTGAGTGTGTCGTGTCGATTTTGTTGTTTTGATGTTTATTTGAATTTATGTAGCCCACTTTCTGCCCTACCGTATCTGTCTTTTGTTGTTGTAACTATGAGGACCCTACGGAAGCCGAGAGGGGTCACAACAAACGCAAACGCCGCAACTAATACAAATGCGACAACACAACAAAAAGCCACAACAAACCCAAAAAAAAGCCACAACAGAAATGGTCGCAGGACTCTATTTTAATGCAAACGCCGCAACAAATACAAACGCCACAACAAAAATGCAAATGCCCCAACACATTAAAAAGCCACAACACATCAAAAAGCCACAACGGAAGTGACCGCGGAGACTCTATTTTCCGACGGACCGATGAAGCAGCAAGTGAAGAAGAACTACAATGTGAAACGAGTAATGATAAAACAATAAATTACTTTTACTTGCGTTTCCAACTTCTCCGTTCCTTTACTTTTCACGTTGTAGTTCTTCTTCTTCACTTGCCGCTTGATCGATCCGTCAGAAAATAGAGTCCCGCGGTCACTTCCGTTGTGGCTTTTTGATGTGTTGTGGCTTTTTTATTGCGTTTGCATTAAAATAGAGTCCCGCGGTCATTTCCGTTGTGGCTTTTTTTGGTGTGTTGTGGCTTTTTTTTGTGTTGTCGCATTTGTATTTGTCGCAGCGTTTGCGTTTGCTGCGACCCCTCTCGGCTTCCGTAGGACCCCCTTGAAAACGAGACGGCGAGACGTCTCAAGGGGCTTATCCTCCAAGACAAATACATTCAACATTCAAACCCTTTACCGTGATCTGACCCTTAAAGTCCTGCAGTTGTTAAAAAAAAAACCACAGTGACATCGTACTGGACACATTTCCCCCACCGTCTCTTGATGAAGCAGCCCTGCCACACAATAAGACAAGACGATTAATGGGATTTCAATTATGATTACAATTTTGCAACAAACTAATTAACAGGAAACAATTACAGAGCAGCCCGTCGTGTCTCTTCATTTATAAAGTGGGAGCACTAAACACTAAATTACGTGTAATAGTCCCGGACACAGCCGTTTGAGCCGAGACAGTAACGCATCCATCACAGGGGACACGTCTTTATGAATAATCTGTCACCTCCCGCTGTTTACACTTGGGCCGGTAATGTTTCACAGTGTGGCATTAATCTTATTGCTTCCATTTGGTAAATTACAGCTTTCTATAATTGTTACAAAATACCTGCATTAGTATAGTGGTCACCTCTCCACAGATCGGACTTGTAACTTGGTTCTGTGGTGTTATCTGCTTGTCCCCGTGGAGTAGATGAGTTTAATGCCTTACTGTGGAACATTTTGAGCAGAGGGATAGCATCTCCATGGAGACGAGCAGCATCCAAAAGAAAAGTCACAGTGCTCCTTTAAAAGAATAATACATATGGCTTGGATTCACATTACGCTTTGCAAATTTCGTTTCTCAGTGCGATTAATATTAGTCCATAATTAACTCAACACATTCAGTGGTATTAATGAGGCAGACTCCAGGAACATGACTGCCAATCGGGGTGTAGTGAGCGTGGTAATGCAGGGGTACGCCGTCCACCCACTTCTACTGACGTGAGATATAAAAAAAATAACATATATATAATAGCTACAACTTAAATGTCAAACTGGAGCAATTGGCAATGATCAAAACAAACTACACAGGCTCGTGATATCTGCAGTACTGCCCTATAGTGACCTGAGATATGAGGGGACCAGGACTAAACCAGGACTAAACAAGAACTGAACCAAGACTGAGTGTCGGGACAGGCCTGAAGGTGTGCCCGCATAGATTGTCGAGTGACCCGCAGGAGAAAGAACCAGCGCAGAGCTTCATGTCTCACTGGGCAAAGCGCAACCGTCGCCCAATGTGTCCTGTGGGGATAACCTGCTCCACGGGCTTGGGGTTCTCTCTCTCTCTCTCTCTCAAGTCCAGTTAGTCCTGGTTTAGACCTGGTTTAGACCTGGTTCAGTCCTGGTGTAGTCCTGGTTCAGTTCTGGTTTAGGCAGAGTGACCAGAGGAGCAGTGAGGGAGGACTGCATTATTCCTCATAGAAAAACTGCATTTGGTCAGTGTGTTTTCTCCGTCAGAGCGTCTCATCAGTGGAACTCTGTGCCTGAAGCCGTCAGAACATCTCCCTCATTCTCTGCTTTTCAAAAGAATGCTAAAAAGTGGCTTTTAGAAATGCAAAAGTGTGAACACTAAAACTTTTACTGTATTTTTGTAATCTTATTGTACATTTGTGTAATTTTTGATGTGTAACTTTTAAGTGTATTTTCTTTTAGGATGATGCCTTTTTGACATCTGGACTACCGATGCAAATGAGCTCTTATCAGCGAACTCGGGCACATTTACATTGTTTTGATGTTGATTAATGTGCATTGTCCCTTTTCAAATAAATAAATGGTAAATGGTCACATTTTTCTATAGCGCTTTTCCACCTTCAAGGCACTCAAAGCGCTTTACAACAAGGAACCACTCACCCATCCACACACCAGTGTACGCAGACACTGTGGGCAAGGTGGGTTAAGTGTCTTGCCCAAGGACACAACAGCAGCATTCATCTGTGGGAGCTGGAATCATACCAGGCAACCTGTGGGTCAGTGGATCTGACCGCTCAACCTGTGATGTTTATGTTGAGAGCTGGATTTGAACCGCCAACCTTCAGATCAGTGGGCGAATGCTCTACCAACTGAGCTACTGCCGCCCACAATAAATAAATAAAATAAAATACCTGGAGTCCTGGTTCAGTCCTGGTTCAGTCCTGGTTCAGTCCTGGTTCAGTCCTGGTTCAGTCCTGGTTCAGTCCTGGTTCAGTCCTGGTTCAGTCCTGGTTCAGTCCTGGTTCAGTCCTGGTTCAGTCCTGGTTTCAGTCCTGGTTTAGTTCCTGGTTAGTCCTGGTTCAGTCCTGGTTCAGTCCTGGTTTAGTCCTGGTTCATATGTGTTGTTGTCTGTAATTTATGTTCTGTAAGTGATTATGAACGGTGTTAATGTTAATAACATCGATGACGTCACGAATCGCGTACCCCCCACTTAAACCATTGCTGCCAGTGGTGGACAAGGTTTCAAACGAAGTCACATGAACAATGACAATGTGAAATCAAAACACTTTGGTCCAGAAAACATTATCAGTCTAATGTACTGACCTGAGGAGCTAGAACTTATACTGCCTAAAGGGAAGGAGTCGACCCCGAAACTTGTCTTGGACTCTATTCACGTTACAACACAAACCAGGAAGACGTTTGGAAATATGCGATGAGAACTTCCGGCGGGCTCTGCTCTTGTTGTTAATAAGTCTGACAAAATCTAGGAAAAAATCTGAAAATGATCCCGTTTTCTTCAGTTTCTTCTTTTTCCGTTACGATCGGCTAAACAACAATTACAACCATATCTCAGTTTTCCTAATTTCCCCACTGACACACAACTCCGAGCGCACTGGGAGCACAAACTCAAGAACGGCACATACATATGCAGTCTTCATTTTACTGCTGTTGACATTTTCTTCAATGAGTTTTATCACATCGGTATCGGTAGGCGAGTCCAGTGTCGGTAACTACACCAACTACACCAAACAGAGTCTATTATTTTGGCTTGTTCTGCTCTCTGCCTTTCCCTCACAGCTGTTCTGTACCTGACTGACAATCTGTCTCTCTCACCACAATCAATCATGTTAAGGTTAAAGTTCACTTTACTGTCCCAATATGGAAATTTGTCCTCTGCATTTGACACATTGTCCAGTGTCGCTGGGGCAGGAGCAGGGACCGACCAGAGTGTGTTTGTGCTCGTCTTGGTCAGAACAACACGCACGACGCTTAAAACACAAGGAGGGTGACGTGACTGCAAAGTACTGATACTTTACAGTGCGACCAGTGTTTCCCTTTTGCTCTGGTGATGATCAGGAAGCATCAGAGCAGCAGTCGCATTTCTTCTGGTGCAAACGCTTTTCATGTGTTTGCGTTTGCACACACAGCTGATGTTTCATATCCATGACCAGAGACGAACAAGGGCTTTAACTGATCTGTTTTATAGGCGAGCCCGCTTAATAATGCATGTTTTTCCAAGATATTTTGAGTAATATTTGCAACTGTGATGAAATAAATGCTGCAGGTTTGAATCTAATCCAGGTGCTGCCCAGAGGCTTGGCGTAGTTATGATGGCACTTGATGGCGTATTTATGCGGGCTGATGTAAACAAAAACTTTCTTGAAAACGATGTTATGTGCACAATATTATTTTGGAAAACGGAGGGAGGGAAATATTTGTTTCTCAGCATACGGGTAAACATAACATGAAGCAGCGAACCACATAACAATTCCACCACTCTTGGCTGCGACTTTGAACCCACATGTTCCTTTCTTGGGACGTTGCTGCCGCTGCCCCACAAAACGCCAAAAACCTCGTCCTTCTCCTTCTCAATCTCCTCCTTAAAACAAATAACCTATAAATGTTCTGGCTCTGGTACAACAGCAACTTTAAAATCTCCAGATGCTCAATCCTCGCGTTCATGTGACGTTGTCCTGTCCTCCAATGCACATGCGGGACACTTCTGAGGTGTTTAAAGTTCACACTGGAGATCACCTACAAGCAGTGTTGGGAAGGTGACTTTTAAAATGTATTCCCCTACAGATTACAGATTACATACACCAAAATGTAGTCTGTAACGTAATCCATAAAGTTACTTAAAGGTGAGTAACGTAATCTGAATACTTTGGATTACTTGATTTGCTGTAGAGAAGCAAAGACGAGGATATCGTAACATAAGATGTTTTGTCTGCTAAAAGAAAATAAAAACCCAAACTTTACTTAACCAAATTTAAAATATTATTGATAGAAGAGAAGGAGACACGATCCCCACAGCATGGTTTAGTCTTGTTAAATTCTGTTTTAGTCCTGGTTTAGACCTGGTTTAGTCCTGATTTAGTCCTGGTTTTATTCTTGGTTTAGTCCTGGTTTATATGTAGTTTAGACCTGGTTTTAGTCCTGGTTTTATTCTTGGTTTAGTCCTGGTTTAGACCTGATTTAGTCCTGATTTAGACCTGGTTTTATTCCTGGTTCTAGTCCTGGTTTTATTCCTGGTTTTAGTCCTGGTTTAGTCCTGGTTTAATCCTAGTTTAGTCCTGGTTTAGTCCTGGTTTAGTTCTGGTTTAGATCTAGTTTGGACCTGGGTTTAGACCTGGTTTAGTGTCCGGCAATGAGTGGAATTACTGGGAAAAAAAAAAAAAAAAAAGGGTTTAGCCCAAAATGTGAAAACAGGAAAATAGCGCCGTGTAATCCATTTATTTCACCAAAGTAACTGTAATCCAATTACCACTCACTGAAACAGTAACTGTAACTGAATACAGTTACTCATAATTTGCACTCTGATTACGTAACTCCGGTACATGTAATCTGTTACTCCCCAACACTGTGTACAAGTCGCATTTAATTGAAAATGTGAACGACCTCGCAAAAAAATACGATTTCACAAAAAAATCCAAATTGAGCATTAAACCCTGCAGTCTGAACGTCGCCTAAATAGACTATATATACAAAACCCTATTTCCTGAGTCATATTCATCCTTCAGTGCCTTAAAATGCAAAAGTTTTATCACGTTACAAAATACCCAACAGCATTTTGAAGTCTGCCTAAAACAGTGAGACGAACGCGCAGCATTTGAACAAGGCATTTCATAGCGGCAAAGGAAATCATTAACTTCTCTGCACAAAAGCGTTGACTTCAGAGCTCATGTGGTTTTTAAAAATGTCTCAGCACCACAGATCAGCAGCCCTCAAAGTACGCTGCATCTGCGGTTTTTCTTCTACTTTATTTCACTGTTTGAGGATATGGCATTCGCACAGTAAAAATGTATCATGAAAATATTCTAAAACTACATATTGGCAGTGTTGGGAAGGTTACTTTTAAAATGTAATCCCCTACAGATTACAGATTACACACCCCAAAATGTAGTTTGTAACGTAATCCATTAAATTACTTAAAGTGAGTAACGTAATCTGATTACTTTGGATTACTTGATATTGTCATGTTTTTTTTAAACGACATGAATGTAGCAACCACATCCTGAAAATTCTTGTTTGTTCTCTTCAAATTGTCTGAGCCCAAGTCTCCATGAATAAGCAACTGTTTGCTGTAGAGAAACAAAGACCACGAGATCTTAATATAAGAGGTTTTGTCTGTTAAAAGACAGAAACAAGATCAGCCTTTCCTTCACCAGATTAAAAAATATTATTGATAGAGAAATTATTTTTTATATGAGATCACCTTAAATTATGTCAACCTACTGTTAGGTGTGTCGTGTGTTTAGACCTGGTTTAGTCCTGGTTTAGTCCTGGTTTAGTCCTGATTTTAGACCTGGTTTAGACCAGGTCTAGACCAGGTCTTTACTTCTGGTTTAGTCATGGTTTAGTCCTAGTTTAAACCTGGTTCAGTCCTGCTTTAGTCCTGGTTTAGTCCTGGGTTAGTCCTGTTTTAGTCCTGGTGTTAGTTCTGGTTTAGAGGCGCACAGGAGGAAGTGCGGTTTACGCGAGAAAACACAGTCCACACGCGGCGCACGAGACGTCGGTGTCCGCGCTGTAACTACGGAAGGAGACGTGGTCCGCGGGTTCTCAGGTTGATGACGATGATGAAGGTGTGTGTTTGTGTGTGTTTGTGTGTGTGTGTGTGTTTGTGTGTGTTTGTGTGTTTTTGTGTGTGTGTTTGTGTATATGACAGTAGTGCAGATATTATGAGTCTATGCAGGTTGTTTTCACCAGTGCCAGTAGCTCCGGTTTCACATTTAAGTTGTAGGCGATTTTATATTTGTTTTTTTTATATATTTATCTCACATTGGGAGAAGAATTTCCAAGACACAAATGCGTTTTTACCAATGCACTGCTGCTTCCACTGTGTGACTGACACCGCCAACTTTAACATGACGTTTACATCGCTCTTATTGCCGCGTTCTGTTAGGGCTTCAGGCAATGAGTGAAATTACCGAAATAAAAAAATAAATAAATGGGATGTAGCACAAAATGTGAAAACAGGAAAATACTGCCTTGTAATCCACTTATTTCAGCAAAGTAACTGTAATCCAATTACCACTCATTGAAACAGTAACTGTAACGGAATACAGTTACTCATAATTTGTACTCTGATTACGTAACGGCGGTACATGTAATCTGTTACTCCCCAACACTGCATATTGGTTTTAAGGTGAAACATAACAAGCAAAACTGTTTTTCCCAAATATGTTTAACTATTTAATTCAGTCATCTTGCATCCATAGAGTTATATGAGAAATTACAACATCACAGAGACTAAAGATTTAACGATATCCAAATCTCTCAGTACGATATTATCACGATATTTATTGCGATATTTTAAAGAGGCTGATAACATTGTAGACAGGACACTTTTTTTGCTTTTAAAATACCTTGACAAGATTTCGGTGTTAATTATTTCCCTCATAATCCCAAGAATTCGAGTAAAAAACATATTTCTTCATGTTGTCTGCGCTGAAATGAATCGTGGGATATGTAGTTCCCTGTGTTTATAAGCTGTTGCTACTATAAAACCATGCATATAAGCAGAGGAACTTGTGATTCGATATATCGTGACATCTCACAATAATATCGCGAGACTCTTGACGATACGATATCACGATATTTTGGGTATTGTCACATCACTAACAGGGACATAAGGAAGTATCATCGACATATATCAAACTTCTGAAATCTTGTACTAAACACGATTTTGACAAAACATATATAAGGATTTTTTTTTTTTAATATCTAATTCCAATTAAATAATATGTATATAATTCCTATAAGGTTTTAAGTCCAAAATATTAGCCGTATTTTTTATTTATTTATTTTTATTTATTTTTTGGAACATTTTCAGTCAGGTCTAGTTTACTCAAATACTAAATAAGACATCAAAAATCTCCTCTGTGCATTTCTTAGTACAATGTGCCAACAGAAAGAAGCAAGAATTTTACACTTAATCTTACGCTCTTTTCATTTTTCTGTTTCAAATGTCCCAAAAATTGTCAGATGTCATTTATCTTCCACTTACATTTCTCAGTTTAATGTCACCTCATAGGAGTTATATTTACACTGTCATCTTCCCTTGGCACACCACCGATGTATCATTGTCTAAATCGTGGTGTAATACTGTCTAACCAGAGCCTACTGGCCTTCATAGTCTCACCACACTTGATATTGTATATAAACCTAATCTTTAGGAGGCATAGTCCAGGGGCTTGAACACCCAAACATCAGTATTTTCAAAAACAGCAGAGACGGAGCTGCTGGTATCCATGTGACTACGGGCGCTTGTGAAGAAGGGTGCAGTTCATTGAGAAAAAGAAAAATATCAGGCACTCACATAGTCATAAAATATTTAAAACCCTTTATTGTGAGATGGCAGCTAGCATTAAAAACCCAAAGAAGAAAAAAAACTACATTATTTTTCAGACTATAAGATGCACTTAAAATCCTTTTATTTTCTGAAAAATCTACAATGCGCCTTATGTATTCATTCTGGTTGTGCTTACTGACCTCGAACTGATTTTATGTGGTACACGGCGCTCAAAAATCTGTCAGAATGTTTTAGTACGACTTTGGTGAGCTGTGAAACCACACCGCTTGATGGATTGTTGGAGCATTAGCTACCGTTAATAGTCAGGAGCCTCGCGGAGAACACACATATTCCACTGAGTCGTGTCCTTTAGTCCAACAGAAGCTGAACTGCATCATCGCACAAGGAGTGAGCTGTTTTTTTTTTCAGCGCTCATAGTTTTGTGAAATTAGCCATGTGGTTTTAGGTTTTGTTTCTGTAAAATGTAAACAAATGTGCCTAAAGCTGCATTAAACACATTATTACTCAATGTATATTTGAGATCTCCTCGTTGAAAAAAAAAAAAAATATATTATTATTATTATTAAACTATTATGATAATTATCCTCCCACATTCACATTCATAATCCACATTCACCAAGACAGGGAGGCAACGCCGGGCGAATTACGCCACGATCTGGAAATGGATCGTGGAAGCCTGGGCTAAAATATCAGTCTCAAGTGTCGTCTGTTTGTTTCGCTTAATGCACCTTATAATCCGGTGCACTTTATATACGAAAATAGATGAGAGAATTCAACATTATTGATATTGTGCCTTATAATCCAGTGTGCCTTATAGTCTGAAAAATACGGTAAATCACTATGCTCACTTTTGAAATCATGTCTCCAGCCTTTTACTTCCACCCTTTCTTGGACAAACTGAAAACTCCTACTCCTACTACGGTTTTTATATATTTTTTTAGACTTAAATTGCCTGCATTTATATAAAAGCATTACAAGATGAAAAGCTTGTAATACATTTTTTTTCTTACAATTATGTAAGTAACCTCTAAGTTTAAGTTCAAGAGTTTTTCCTGTTCACCTGCAGCGTCTCACCTTAACCAGATGATTCAGACATGGACTTTATGAAGTTTATTTGCCGTATTTAAAGCCTGCGTGGTCCTTTTCGCCGCGCTTTGTCTGACCTTTCACAAACATTTAAATAAACAGACTGAATAAAAGATGAGTTTAAAGAATTATGCGCAGACAATGAGGAATTTACTATAGTATGAGAAGCAGAGGTGCAGGGTCAGGCGAGCTTAAACACAAATATATTTTAATTCATGCTTTTATTACCTAAACAATTGGTCGCTTTGTCTGGAAATTTTCACAGTATGGTATTAAACCTTTCTGTCTTCACTTTTGATAAACTGAATTTTCAGTGTTTTCAGTCTAAGGCAAGAAATATTTGTTGGAATTCCGAGCCAAGAGATTTGACAGTAAAAATTTCAGTGGTGGCAAAGTTACAAGTATTAGATCATTATGTCAGAATTTGTGCTTCAATGTACCGAAAAATGATACTTCAACCTTGCCAGCCTCCCTTTTATTTCTATCCAAAAGAACATATTTTTAGAGAAAGGCCTGCAGAGTTGTCAGTTGCTGTCTTGTCCTTCAAAAACAGAAGTGAAAAGATCAAAACAGTGTGTCCACCATTTTGAATGTTTTGATTTGTAGTACCTGTAGGTGGATCTGTTTTGCACTGGAATCAGACATGGCATCCCGTACTCATGCCAAACCCAAAGACAAGATGAAACTTCAACAATAATCATAATCAATAATCAACGTTCTGGAGCTTTCTGTCATGTTATGAAGTTCCCTCGTAAGAAATATGCCCGAAGTGGTTCTGTATGTGATCCATGTATGTTTGAGTCAACTTGCCGTCGCTCCTGTGCCCTTGTCAAATCCCAATTATGGTTAACAGTAGAACTGGGGATGATTAAGAAGTTGCTGATATGGTATATCTGCAGTGTTGGGAAGGTTAGTTTTAAAATGTATTCCCCTACAGATTACAGATTACATACCCCAAAATGTAGTAACGTAATCGATTAAATTACTTAAGGTGAGTAACGTAATGTGAATACTTTGGATTACTTGATTTGCTGTAGAGTAGCAAAGACTAGGATGGTTTAGTCCTGGTTTAGACTTGGTTTTAAACCTGTATTAGATCTACTTTAGACCTAGTTTAGATCTAGTTTAGACCTGGTCTTAGTCCTGGTTTAGACCTGGTTTAGTTCTGGTTTAGAACTAATTAAACCTGGTCTTAGTCCTGGTTTTGACCTGGTTTAGATCTAGTTTAGACCTGATTTAGTTCTGGTTTAGTCCTGGTTTAGACCTGGTTTAGACCTGGTTTAGACCTGGTTTAGACCTGGTTTAAACCTGGTTTTAGACCTGGTTATAGACCTGGTTTAGACCTGGTTTAAATCTGGTTTAGAACTAGTTTAGATCTGGTTTTTGTCCTGGTTTTAGTCCTGGTCTTAGTCCTGTTTTAGACCTGATTAAACCCGGTCTTAGTCCTGGTTTAGTCCTGGTTTCGACCTGGTTTAGATCTAGTTTAGACCTGGTTTTTGTCCTGGTTTTAGTCCTGGTTTAGACCTGGTTAAGATCTAGTTTAGACCTAGTTTTAGTCCTGGTTTAGATCTAGTTTAGACCTAGTTTAGTTTCCGGCAATGAGTGAAATTATAAAAAAAAAAAAAAAAAAAAAAAGTGAGCCTAAAATGTGAAAACAGGAAAACAGGAAAATACCGCGGTGTAATCCATTTACTTCAACAAAGTAACTGTAATCCAATTACCACTCACTGAAACAGTAACTGAATACAATTACTCATAATTTGTACTCTGATTACGTAACTCCAGTACATGTAATCTGTTACTCCCCAACACTGTATATATCTCGATACACATGCCACGATATGATATGATCTCGATACAGGGAGCTTTCAATTTGATACAATTCAATACAATATGTTTCAGATTAATTTCGATATGCTGTGGTCCTTCGTTTATCGCGGGGGTTACATTCTAAAAATAACCCGCAATAGGTGAAATCCGCGAAGGAGTCAGCTTTATTTTTTACAATTATTATATTTTAAGGCTGTAAAACCTCTCACCACACACTCCATACACTTTTCTCAGACAGGACAGTTACAACACTTTTTGCGTCCTTCTTAAAACTTATTGCTGCTGTCGTCATTATGTAATTTTAAGATAAATTTATTCCGTAATGGCGCCTACAGCCACGTAACTTCTACCTTCCTTCAGCGTGTCCAGAAGTCCAACTTTTTGTGCGATGGTTTGCATCTTCCTCTGTCTTTTGGGTGCGACCGCAGGAGCCTTTATCGGTGCAGAACGTTTCGTCGACATTGTGGGTTTTGTCGGGGAGAAAATTTGCAAACATACAGCACTTTAGAATCACACTGCTAGAGATGGAACATTTATGTAAATTTAACAAGCTGAATGCATTCTGTTCTGTACAGGAGACACGGCACGGAGGAGATTGATTGACAGTGGTCTGCAGTCTTCTTAGCCAATCAGGACGCAGGGGGGAGGAACACAGTGTCAAAAGGTGAACCGTGTTATAGTGAGGGAACAATGTGGTTCAATAAAAAAAATTAAGCCTGACATCACTGCTGTCCTTGTTAAACCACTTCTTGTTGAAAGTTAATATGAAACACGCCAATTTGACTCATCAAAACAGTGAAAATGTCAAATGTGTTGCACAAATGAGTTTCCTTCCTCCAAACAAGCAACGAAACTTTAGCGCTGTAACAAAATAATTTAGTAAAATATAGCAAAAAATATTCTGGGCGATATATTGATACAGCAGCCCCGCTGATACTGTATCATCACATCAAACGCTACGCAATATATCGACATTTCAATATTTTGCACACCCTTAGTTAGCAGTACGATCCTGTCCAAGGCTCCACCCACAAGCCCACGTCACCCATGCTCCCACGCAGGCCATGTTACATAAATATACAAAAGCATGATACAAAAACTACATTACCACTTCTCAGAGCTGATGTGATGTGCAGTGGAAATGTGTGATGTGCAGAACGCAGATGGATTGTGTTGTGACAGTAATCCAGAAACTTTAACTTCTTGGGTTCTTATTAAAGACGATACAGTAGGAGGTGTATTTACCCTGCTGACATGTTTCGGCTGCAAACCGTCGCCTCCCGTTCTTCTGAAGACGATGAGCATAACGAGTTAACAGGGTAAATACACCTCCTACTGTATTGTCTTTAATAAGAACCCGAGACGTTAATGTGTTGTGATAGCGCGCTGAAGGGGAGACTCAGAGCAACAAAAACAAAACTGAAATGTTGACAGCGCTTTTAGCATTTTCAGAACAATAAACGATAACACGGTGATCAAAATATGTTATGTGTTAACAACTGACACCCCGTAGTTACACTTTATTAACCGCCTAGTGCCGCCGCTCAATTTCATTTCTTTCCAGCGACTAGGTCAGGAATCGGAATACACTACATGGTTTGGAAGATCCCCAGAAGTGCGAGTTCGGGCACCAGCCAATCAGCAAAGAGTCATAAATTCTGTGTTGGCAACAATTCCCCAGATCGAGGATTTAAAGCCGGAGCAAAGAGAATGTTTGGTGAATTTTATCAAGGAGAAAGATGTTATTGACCTTCTTTCTACAGGATTTGGGAAAAAGCTTAATATACCAGTTAACGGTGCATTACATACGTCACGACCAAATAGCAGCGATTGGTTAAATTTTAAAAAAGTACCTGCCTACCGTCGAGCGAACGAATTCTAATGCTGCGAGGTCAGGTTTCCACGAAGTGAAACCGGCTGATGAACAGTGTTGGGAAGATTACTTTTAAAATGTATTCCCCTACAGATTACAGATTACATACTCCAAAATGTAGTTTGCAACGTAATCCATTAAATTACTTAAAGTGAGTAATGTAATCTGAATACTTTGGATTTTAAAATTACATGAATGTACCAACCACATCCTGAAAATTCATGTTTGTTCTCTTCAAATTGTCTGTTGAGCCCAAGTCTCCATGAACAGGCTTTTGTTTGGTGTAGAAAAGTAAAGATGAGGAAAAAATAAAAAGTCCAGTCTTTCCTTAAGCAAATTAAAAATATTATTGATATAGAAATGATTTCTATACAAGATCACTGCTGCTTTAAATTATGTTCACCCTACTGTTAGTGTCATATTGTTTAGACCTGGTTTAGTCCTGGTTTAGTCCTGGTTTAATCCTGGTTTAGTCCTGGTTTAGTCCTGGTTTAGTCCTGGTTTAGTCCTGGTTTAGTCCTGGTTTAGACCTGATTTAGTCCTGGTTTAGTCCTGGTTTAGGTCCTGGAATTAGATCTGGTTTAGTCCTGGTTTTGGTTCTGGAATTAGATCTGGTTTAGTCCTGGTTTAGTCCTGGTTTAGACCTGGTTTAGACCTGATTTAGTCCTGGCTTAGTCCTGGTTTAGGTCCTGGAATTATATCTGGTTTAGTCCTGGTTTAGTCCTGGTTTAGACCTGATTTAGTCCTGGTTTAGTCCTGGATTTGGTCCTGGATTTAGATCTGGTTTTAGTCCTGGATTTGGTCCTGGATTTAGATCTGGTTTAGTCCTAGTTTAATCCTGGTTTTGGTGCTGGATTTAGATTTGGTTTAGTCCTGGTTTTGGTCCTGGATTTAGAGCTGGTTTAGTCCTGGTTTAGTCCTGGTTTTGGTCCTGGTTTAGCCTAAAATATGAAAACAGGAAAATACCGCCGTGCAATCCATTTATTTCAACAAAGTAACTGTAATCCAATTACCACTCACTGAAACAGTAACTGTAACTGAATACAGTTACTCATAATTTGTACTCTGATTACATAACTCCGGTACATGTAATCTGTTACTCCCCAACACTGCTGATGAACCAGGCAACACTTTATTGTCCCCATAGGTAAATTTGTCTTGTGTATTTGACCTCAAGAATGACCCTGGAACCTTTTTGTGTAGAAGTGTAAGACCCGCCTCTTAAAGGTTGTATAGAGGATTTTTTTAAGGGAAGAGAAATTCAGCGACAGTCCTTGTGCGCATTCAGAATTACTGTTGAAGTGACCTGTTTAGAAGTAATTCAGCGACCGACGCGTCAGTTTTTAGACCCTTCGTCTTCTTCGGTTGCGCCATCGCTGGACGAGATCTCCAAGAATCACCTCAGTTTGGCTTTGCTCCTTTTCGTCTTCTCTTCTTCTTTCAGCGACCTCAAAAACTGACTTTCTTTTGCGGCGAACCGGTCGTGGATTCTCGTCCGCCGTCGCGACAAACTTTGTGCGAAATGCGAGGAAGCAACAGTTCGAAAAAGCCTCTAAGAACCGCTGCGTAAACCACGAAATCCCCGCGCTCCGACGAGCCAGTTATACAAGGGAGTTTGATTGACAACCTAACAGCCAATAGAAAATGAGGGAGCCTCGTTTTCTATTGGCTGATGTTTATCTGGCCTCAACACGTCCACAGTTGATAGATTTTTATTTTTATTTTTTTTGGTCATCATAATTACAAAGCTGCTGCGTCTCTGTAATGGTATTTTAATCTTTCACTGACAGTTTGAAACAAAAAAAAAATCCTCCATACAACCTTTAAAGAAATCCATTCTCTAGTCTAGTATGAATTGTATTGGTAGAAATATTGTGCCGTACACTTTAAAAACTTAAGCACGCGATCGTATTGACAGCATCACCGGGCCAACGGAAACACACAGAACGACAACCATTCACTTTCACATCAGTTCACTACAAATCCATTTTCCAATTTCCTAACAAATGCAAAACTTGGAGCAGAAACTCCACTCCGTCACACAGAGAGGACAGGCCCACTGCACATCAGGAAGTGCCTCTTTTTTCTATTATCAAAGTTTTCTCGTAGATTTCCTCTCGGTAGCTCACACACCACAATCGCAAGTCCAAATCCTGTTAGCCCCTCTTCACACTCCGCCCCCTGCTGAGTCTGCGCCACATTCTCCCACTTACATCACTTTGTTTACTCGTACAGAGAAGAGAGAGAGACAGACAGACAGAGAGAGAGAGAGCTAGAGGGATTGAGAGAGTAAAAGAAAGAAACAAAGAGAAGAAGACGGAGAGCGAAAGAGAGACAGAACCAGAGAGAGGAAATGGCCAGCAGCTCCTCAGATAGAGGCACAAATAACAGTGCGCTGAATGGGATTAAGAGCGTGAGCACGAGTGCGAATGAATGTGCAACACAATCTCCTGCTGATGAAGTCTTCTTAATGTGTTGTGGAAATAAAAATGGGGCCAGTTTCTGAATCTGTTATATCTGGAAGCGTATGTTAGAAACCACCGCTACAGGGACAGTAATTGATTGGTTGTATTGACTTTCCCCGCAATTTGAGTTTTCAGAAATGCGTTTTGTTACACTGTGGAACAATTGTAATACAAATTAAGATGATAAGATAAGATAATCCTTTATTGTCTCCCATGGGAGAAATTTGTCTTGGGACAGGGGTAACATGTTTTTCAAAAAACAGGACAACACAACACAAAGCAGCACATAAAAAACACCATAAAACAAAGTAAATATGAGACCAGTATGACCACGAGTTGCACCAACACGACCTTAAATTATCCTTACAGGCAAGCTGCATTCTTCTGTCTATTAATGATTGCACATTCCCTAAGCCTATTGCAGTTTAGTTATAATTATTGCACATTCCCTAAGCCCAGTTTTGATTGCACATTCCCTAAGCCTACAGTAATTATTGCACATTCCCTTAGCCTTGGTTGTATTGCACATTCCCTACCCTATGTGCAGTTTTGATTTCCCGTTTTGACTGCATTTCAGAAATGCGTTTACATTTTTGTTTACACTGTGAGAACAGTATTGTATTTTACCTGTACAAGGTAAAAATTCTACTGGAAGAACGTCCTCAATGTTTACAAAGCTTCCTGTAGTCTTTTTAAAGGTTCAGTATCGCACAAAATAGACTCTTGTGAGCTTTAAGCCATGGGATGTAACGATATCCAAATCTCTCGGTACGATTATCACGATCTGCATCTCACGGTACGATATTTATTACAATATTTTAGAGAGGCTTTTGTAATTGTAGATGGGACAAGTTTCTGCTTTTAAAATACCTTGATAAGATTTTGGTGTGAAATATTTCCGTCCTAATCCCAAGAATTCAACTAAAAAACATATTTCTTCATGTTGTTGTACAGAAATGAATCATGGGATATGTAGTTCGCGATGTTTATAAGCTGTTGCTACTGGAAAACCATGCATTTAATTTGATATATTGTGACAGATATTATTGTGAGACTTTTGACGATACGATATCACGATTTTTCGATTATTGTTACATCCCTAAGAATGCTGTTATGTCGTCAGAAAAATACCTGGAGTTGTGTTTTGTTGTTTGAGTAACTCTTTATTATTAGTCTGTCTTCATCTCCAAAGCTTGAAATGTTCTTTTCTACCTTATGATATCATGAAGTTTTAGTTTTCAAGTTAACAGCTCCTTTTACCTTTTGTTCAGTTGGGTTAAATTGGCAATTCCAGGGCTCGTGTAGCTACCCTGGTTTTCTTTGCAATAAAGGACTTCACGCTCCCCTACTGATGATCATGTGTGCCCATATTTATTCTCAATAACCTTCAACTCCATCGACACACTGAAACACCGTGAAAACTAAAATAAGGACAGACAGAGAAAATGTCTCATTTTTACATAAATACGTTTAAATAAATGCAGAATTGAAAACAGTATATTTACCATGTTCGCGTAATCATCACCAGTGGTAGTTAAGTATCGTTTCTTTAAGTTTGATGTTCTATTTCCAGCTAAACTCTGACAAGTCTGAAGTCATAGTGTTTGGTCCACAGAAACAAAGGGACAGTGTCAGCAGTCACCTCCAGTCTCTCTCTCTAAAACCTTCATATCAGGCAAGAAATCTCGGGGTAATAATGGACTCAGACTTGAACTTTAACAGTCACATCAAATCAATAACATCTGCAGCCTTTTACCGTCTAAAAAACATAGCAAAAATCAAAGGTTTACTGTCTAAATCAGACTTGGAGAAACTTATCCATGCGTTTGTCTCCAGTAGGTTAGATACTGTAATGTTCTGCTCACTGGTCTCTCCAAACGAGCTGTGAGACGCTGCAGAACATCCAGAACATCCAGAACGCTGCAGCTCGGGTCCTGACTCGAACTAGGAAGTACGAGCACATAAGTCCTGTGCTCAGGTCTCTGCACTGGCTCCTGTGCCTCAGAGAATAGACTTTAAAGCAGCTCTGCTTGTGTACAAGTCTCTCCATGGCCGAGCACCAAAGTCATCTGTGACATGTTAGTGTCATATGAACCATCTCACACTCTGAGGACCTCAGGGACCTGGCCTCCTGCTGGTGCCCAGAGTCAGAACTAAACAAGGGGAGTCAGAGATTCAGCTTCATGGCAAGGCAAGTTTATTTGTACAGCACAATTCGTACACAAAGTAATTCAAAGTGCTTTACAGAATAAGAAATACATTAAAATCATTATAAAAACAAATCAAAACATAAATAATCATGAAGATTAAAATTTAAAAAAGAGAGACATAAATTGGAGAGAAAGAGTGCGCAGAATGAAAACCTTTCAGTTATATGCACAGTTAAACAGAAATGTTTTGAGTCTGGATTTAAACAGCGTCACAGAAGAGTCTGTCTCACATGTTCAGACTGTTCCAGGTTTTAGCTGCATGAACCTGAAACGCTGACTCCCCTTGTTTAGTCGTGACTCTGGGCACCAGCAGGAGGCCGGTCCCTGAGGTCCTCAGAGTGTGAGATGGTTCATATGACACTAACATGTCACAGATGTACTTTGGTGCTCGGCCATGGAGAGACTTGTACAAGCAGAGCTGCTTTAAAGTTTATTCTCTGAGGCACAGGAGCCAGTGCAGAGACCTGAGCACAGGACTTATGTGCTCGTACTTCCTAGTTCGAGTAAGGACCCGAGCTGCAGCGTTCTGGATGTTCTGCAGCGTCTCACAGCTCGTTTGGAGAGACCAGTGAGCAGAACATTACAGTATCTAACCTACTGGAGACAAACGCATGGATAAGTTTCTCCAAGTCTGATTTAGACAATAAACCTTTGATTTTTGCTATGTTTTTTAGATGGTAAAAGGCTGCAGTTTCATGCAGCTAAAACCTGGAACAGTCTGAACATGTGAGACAGACTCTTCTGTGACGCTGTTTAAATCCAGGCTCAAAACATTTCTGTTTAACTGTGCAAATAACTGAAAGGTTTTCATTCCGCACTCTTCTCTCCAATTTATGTCTCTTTTTTTTAAATTTTAATCTTCATGATTATTTATGTTTTGATTTGTTTTTATTATGATTTTAATGTATTTCTTATTCTGTAAAGCACTTTGAATTACTTTGTGTACGAATTGTGCTGTACAAATAAACTTGTCTTGCCTATTTCTGTGTTTCTCTCTACTATTTCTTCACTACTATTTCCACTCTGTTCACTTCCAGTTCTGACACATCTGAATATTTGAACAAACTAAATAATGATTTTCTCTGACTTATTACCATGAAAACAAACACACTGATATTATCTTCAGCTACAGCTCAAATTATCCAACACGGTGGAGCACTTAAAACACAACGGACTCCACGCACTCCAAAGGAAGTAAAAATGATGAAGACCAGGTTAGTAGAAACATGTTGTCTTTGGCCATTTAAATAAAGGCCTTTTAACTATATTTTAACTATTCTTTGGAGCGCCTGGAGTCCATTGTTTTTCCATGAGCACCCTTTCCCTGCTCCCACTGATTGGAACAACTGCAGCAAACAGCCACATTTGTTTTTTTTCTGTACAGTGGAGCACTTCCTGTATTGCCACATGACATCACAAGGTGGAACAGAGCTTAAATATGCAGGGTTTGTGTGTTAAACATGCGTGAATGAAACAAAACACAACTCTGAGTGTGTTTGTGATGAGGAAACAACATAAATCAGATAATTTCGTAATATGTGCCCTTAAAATTGAACCGGGAAAACTCTTGCTGTTTGTCACCTGTCTGTCACCTGTCAGCCAATCACAGCCTATCGTGTCTTTACCTCTCAAGAAGAAACTGTTTTGCTCCACGTTACCATGGCAGCAGAAGTGTTCGTCTTCCCGCCAGCTTACTTCCCAGGTTCAAGTTAAAAACAGCAACCCTGAGATATCCCTGCTTCAGCGGGAATGTCCCACACTATGGCATTCCTGCAGTATGCCAACAAACCATCTCCATAGAGACAAGCAGGAGGTGAGAAGTTAGTAGTCAGATCTGTGGAAAGGCAACTTCGCTCAGAGTAAAAATGTTTGTAAAGAGTTTTAACAGATGTAGACAAGTGTTTCATATTGGCCACATTTCACATGATGTTTTTTCATTCCGAATTAATTGTTCTGAATTAAATAGATTTGAATTTAAATATTCTCCTTCGAGTTTACATGGGAAAACACCTTAAATCGGCTTTATTTAAGTCTGCTCACCTCTAGTAGTCAGGAAGGGATCCGATTGGACAGAGACACGTATTTATTTACATCGACCGGAAGAAAACGCACTTCAGCTGCTACTGGTTTTTTGTCATCTCGGTTTGTCGTTACCCCACGGACACAAACATGATCCAAACTTTTTCCGCAGTTGTTCCGATGATAATAAAGCAGCAGCTGGAGAATTCCCTCATCACGCTTTACGTCTGTCAGCTAAAAAGGAGAAGGGAAGAGTGTCGGAGAAGGGCGGAAGAAGAGAAACTGAGTCGACCGCTGCTCTACCTCAGCCCACTCCCGCATCCCGCTCGCAAATCCAAAGAGACGTGGATGAAAGTCCGAAGCCGGGACTGGTGGAGCCGGATCGTCCAGATCACGTCAGCAGAGCGACTCAAGGAGCATACGCTGAACGACCGGAATTATTTTTAAGAAGAATAAACGTTTACATGATCGAGGAATAAATTAACTCTGCTTTAAAATCGGAATAAACCACCCACTTACATCGGATTTAAATTTTATTCCAAGTAATCATTTTCATTAGGAATTAAGTGTTTACATAGTTTTTTGTTTTTTTTGTTTTTAAAGCAGAATACATTTTTATTCAGAATTAAATACTTTTTATTCAGAATTAAAGCTCTCATATAAACGTGGTAACTGTGAAACAATTCAGACAAAGCAAAACTACCTCAATGGTGCTGATAACTTAAAGGTCCATTGCGCAACTTTTCAGATGATAATGCTTTTTTCTAGAATGTTCTTAATAGGAAAAAGCTGTCTATCTCAAGGGAGACAACTATAAGTGTCATTACAGGTCAGATCTGTGAAGAGGCAACCCTATAGACACAAAGAATTACTGTATTTTTGAGCAATAGAAACACCCATAATGAATAAATGCTAGATAAATGCGTTTAATGTCATACCACGGGACATTCCAGTAATAACATCTCCATGGAGACAAGCAGGTGAAGCACCCTCTACTAGAAAAGTTACACAGTGCACCTTTAAATCAGAATCAGAATATACTTTATTATCCCCAAACGAGGAACTTGCTTGGTCAGACTGGCGCAGTGTAAGGCTAAACTGTGATTGGTCGGTGGAGTCTCTCGTTTGGACTCTGGCCTCGTTAGCAGTGATTAAGCTCATTCAGCTACAGCCAGTCTCTCTGTGGGAGTCCTGAACTGAAAATGTCACCGAGGCTCACACACTTCCACCACTTTCACCAATACAAACACTGAGGATTCTAAAGGTTTGGACCGAAACTGAAAACCCCCCCTCGCTATCGTGAGCTGCAGATATCCACGCCGTTTTATCATGGCTTTTGTTACGCTTTGGAAAGACTGTAATACACATTTAACAAGAAGAACATCCTCAGTATTTATAAATCTTCCTGTAGCCTCTTTAAAGGTCACAAAATCGACTCTTGTGAGCTTTAAGTCATGTTATAAGGTTGTTGCCTCCCCAAAAAACAGACCTGGAGTTGTTGTTTGTTTCATTCACACGTCTGAGAAATCACTCAACAACAATTTTCGTCCAGACACGTCATTTCCGTGTCCACAAGTCTTCCCTATCCACACAGCTTTGAGCAAATTTGTTTATGTTTTACAGGAATGAAACTTAAAACAACATGACTAATTTGCATAAACCAAGCGCTCAAAAAACAGCTCACTCCTTGTGCCCTGACGCGGTTCAGCTTCTGTCGAACGTAAAAAGGACATGACTCAGTGGAATATAAGTGTTCTTTCTGTGACAGAGGGGTGGTCTGTTAATGGTGAGTCTGTTCTGTGTAAGTAGTTCTAGCTACGCTGTTTCCCGTTTGTGGTTGTGGTTTGTTTAAACTGTTTTCTGCAATAGCGTCATATGGCGAATGTCACGAACCCAGCGAATCAGGAAGGCGTAAGTCACAGTGACGGGGTCCAATAAGGACGCAACTACAGCTCCTATGTCAGTGTATCAACGTTTTCAGGCGTCCACACAGTGCCGGATCAGGTCCATACTCAGATGAATTCGTGGGAGCTGGCGGCACCAGATCGTTCTCTCTCTGGAGCCGTTTTCCATCGGATTAGTGTGAACAAACACTGCATTCACAATGAAAACGACTCCAATATGTACTAGTGAGGATGAGGCATACATCTCCAAAGCTCAAAATGCTCTGTTCCACCTTGTGAAGATTGGTAATTCCAGGGCTGAAATCATTGCAAATGATTCTAGTGAAAGTGTATGGAGTTGAAAAACACACTGAAGCGCTTCTTGTATTACCACATGACATCACAAAGTGGAACAGGGTGTTTTCACTTTGAGAGAAGAGCTCAATGTAAATATGCTGAATTTTTGTGTTAAACAAGTGTGAATGAAAAACACAACTCCAGGTCTGTTTGTGATGAGAAAACAACATTATAACATGGCTTAAAGCTCACAAAAGTAAATTTTCCTTATTTTTAAGGCTGTGCAATTAATTGAATTTCAATCACAATTTCGATTTGGGTGTCAAACGACTCATATAATCGAGTTGAAATGATTTAACAAAACATAGAAATTGTAGAACAGCGGGATATATAGTTTATTTTGGATACATTTATGTTTTTCTATGCCTTATTTCATGTTCAAAGTATATTTTATTCATTTTATGTTTTATACATCGCAAAACTGCTCTATGGTACATTTTTTTTAAAGTTTTGCGTAAATTGTCAATAACAAAGTGTTTTTTGAGAGAGAGAAATGCTGAATAAATACATCACGTAACAAAAAATACAGTGGTCCCTCATTTATCCTGGGGGTTATGCTCTAAAAATAACCCGTAATAAGTGAAATCCGTGAAGTTGTCAGCTTTATTTTTTTTACAATTATTATATCTGTTTTAAGGCTGTAAAACCCCTCCCCACACTTTATACACTTTTCTCAGACAGGACAGTTACAACGCTTTTTACATCCTTCTTAAAACTTAATGCTGCCGTCGTCCTTATGTTATTTTCCTCCTTCTTTATGTAACAAATTCTGTAATGAAGCCCTACAGCCGCGTAACTTCTACCTTCCCTCAGTGTGTAGAGATGTCCAACTTTTTGTGCGATGGTTTTGTGGGTTTTTTCGGAAGGTTCCATGCGTGTCCTAAAAAGAAGCACGAGAGAATCCGAGAGAACAAGCCACTTTATTTCGTCATTTTCCATTGAGAGGATTCAAGTTGATTACCATGTACAACTGTCACCCCGGAACAACGCCTCAACTTCCCAACTCAAAATCAGGGGTAGCTTTATACTACATCTTGACAAAACATTAACTTGTTGAGTTAGCATATACAGCAAGAAAATGAACAATACTGCTGACCCAGTACACCTTATCATGGGTGGGACCATGCCACGGGGACCACACATGTCAGTTTTGCTGCTCCTTAGCACTCAAGGTCCAGAAAACATATTCTTTATGACACTCCAGTACAGAAATACACGTTATGTAGACCTACAGATAATCACACGTGTGTTTTTCCACCCTGCTGTCATTCTAAAGTCCATAATGTTAGGTGAATTTAGCATGATCAGCACATAATTTCCCACAGTTTGCATCTTCTTCTGTCTTTTGGGTGCGACTGCAGGAGCCTTTGTCAACACAAAACGTTTCGTCGATATTGCGGATTTTGTCAGGGAGGGATAGAGATCGAACATATCTGTAAATCTGGCAAAAAAGGAGATTGATTGACAACGGTCTACAGTCCCTTGGCCAATCAGGACGGAGGGGAAGAAACACAATATGCTGTAAAAAAAAAAAAATCTGCGAAACAGCGAGGCCACGAAAATGAAATGTTTTTTTTTTTCCGTAATCGTGCAGCTCTACGTATTATAGCACCTTAAATAATAGAAACAGTATGTAATATGTAATTTCCATCTGCTCTTTTATCATCATTGTAAACGTCTTCACAGCAAAGCGCAACAAAGCACTGCCAGACCAGTAATGTAATAGCGCTCTGAAGGGGGAGTGACTTAGAGCGGAGAGCAAAGGGGGGGGGGCTTGTTAAATATATGAATATGTTGCTTTTGGCAAATTGAGCAAATCCAAAACAATAAACGGCAACATTGCGATCTAAATATGTTACGTGTTATAGTAATTACTCCTACTGCTATTACTTCTCATTTTTCTCCGTTTTCATGCAGTGGTCCCCAGCGTTTCGCCCGTTGCATCGTGGTAATTTAATCTGCGCGCTGGTTCCACCTCTCCAAATCCAAACTGAGCCGACAGGGACCCGACCACCTCTTTGTATTCAACTGACAGTAATTAAGAATCAGGATGTGAGGCCAGGCTGATACTTACAGGTAATCTTGTCTGCGCGGCTCAGGGTCAGATGAGGACGTGGAGCGTTTAATGCATATTTCCCACAATCCCCCGGGGCTGTTCTTAATCACGACCCTGACAGGAGAGATGATGCGTATTTGCTCTGAGGAAAAATAAGGGCCGTGTAGGATAAAATATAGGTGGAGGTGGAGGTAGAGGAGCAGCCATGGGAAAGCTGCTGCTCCACTGGGTTTGGTAATATTTCAGGTGAGAAGAGGTCACTTTAGGTTTCCAGGTAATGTAAGGTTAATTAGTGTGTAGTGTAGTTTATGTGTGCTTAACGACAGTGTTTGTGTTTACGTAAAGTCTCGATCGCAATCAAGAGAAGAGTGATTAAAGCTTCACAAAACACGATGTAAAGAATCGATACCAAAGCAATCTGTGTGTTTGCTTTTCAAAATTAAAAAAATGAAAAAAATAAAAAAATAAATAACACAACTATTTTTTTCATTATTTGTCTCCAAAGCCAAAATGAAAAAAACAGATAATGATTTGTTTTTTCAGTTTTCGATTTCGTGTTTAAATGAATAATGGAAAAAACGGATAACGGCCAATAAAGTCCCATTTCCGTGACTTAAACTGCGATGCTGGACTTTTGCGCCACATATGGACTGAACCAGGACTGAACTAGGACTAAAACAGGACTAAAACCAGGACTAAACCAGGATTGAACCAGGACTAAACCAGGACTGAACCCAGGACTGATCCCAGGATTGAACCAGGAGGATTAAACAAGGACTGAACCAGGATTAAACCAGAACTGATCCCAGGAATGATCCCAGGATTGAACCAGGAGGACTAAACAAGTACACCAGACTAAAACAGGACTAAACCAGGCCTGATTCCAGGACTGAACTAGAACTAAACAAGGACTGAACCAGGACTAAACTAGGACTGATCCTAGGAATGATCCTAGGACTGAACCAGAAGAACTAAACAAGGACTGAACCAGGACTAAAACAGGCCTAAACCAGGACTAAACCAAAACTAAACCAGGACTGATCCCAGGATTGAACTAGGAGGACTAAACAAGGACTGAACCAGGACTAAAACATGACTAAACCAGGACTGATTCCAGGACTGAACCAGGAAGACTAAACAAGGACTGAACCAGGACTAAACCAGGACTGATCCTAGGAATGATCCCAGGATTGAACCAGGAAGACTAAACAAGGACTGAACCAAGACTAAAACAGGACTAAACCAGGTCTAAACCAGAATTGCACTAGTGTAGTCCTAGTTTAGTTCTGGTTTCCACCTGGTTTAGTCCTGATTCCTAGTTTAGTCCTGGTTTAGATGGATAGCTACGGTACAAGAAATTATAAAAATCCGCACCAAAGAAGCAAACAGACAGAATCCACTGAAAACAAGTTCATCCTCATCCTTTAAAAATGAAAAAAATACAAAAAAATTATAATAAAAATGCCAAATCAGCCAAAGATTTCATGAACCCCCCTGCAGTACCTCTGTGAACCTCCTGTTCAAGATCTCTGATTTAAAATATATCAATTAACCTATAAATATAAAAATACAAATGATTCTTCTTATAGTTGCAATAGTGATCCAAAAATACTTTTACAAACACTTGCATTTACTCACATTTTACTGTACTTTAGGTCAAATAACAGTAATATCTTTGGAGCTGAGTATATAATTATAAACAATAATACAGTTTCTAACCATAACTCAGAGTGATTTGAAGTAAAGGTGCACTATGTCACTTTTCTGGTACGGGGTCCACCACAATTTTGTTTCCATTGAGATATTACTGCTTTGTTGCTATGGTATTAAACTAATCTATTTCATTTAAAGGTTGTATGGAGGATTTTTGTTTTGTTTCAAATTGTCAATTAAATGTTAAAATACCATTACAGAGACGCAGCAGCCTTGTAATTACGATGACCAAAAAAAAAAGAATGAAAATCTATCAACTGTGGACGTGTTGAGGCCAGATAAACATCAGCAAATAGAAAACAAGGCTCCCTCTTTATCTATTGGCTGTTAGGTTGTCAATCAAACTCCCTACGTTTTTAGTGTAACTGACTCGTCGGAGATTACGCGGTTTATGTGGCGGTTCTTAGAGGCTTTTTCAAACTGTCGCTTCCTCTCAATTCACACAAAGTTTGTCGCGACGGCGGACGAGAATCCACGACCAGTTCGCCGCAAAAGAAAGTCAGTTTTTGAGGTCGCTGAAAGAAGAAGAGAAGGAGAAAAGGAGCGAAGACAAACTGAGGTGATTCTTGAAGATTTCTTCCAGCGACGGCGCGACTGACGCAGGCGAAGGGTCTAAAGACTGACGCGTCGGTCGCTAAATTACTTTTAGACATGCACTGGATGTAAACAAACGTGATTTCTAGAGTAAAGAGGCGGGAGGAGGAGCTGTGGAGAAGGAAGGCGGTGTCACACATGCACAAGGACTGTCCCTGCACAAAAATCCTCTATACAACCTTTAATTTACTCAATTACAAATGTTTTAATGCTCTAAAAACTACAAAAAAGCATGCATTCTCACTGTGATTGAGCTCACCTCTCCACAGAACTGACCTGTAACTTGATCTGGGGGCTTGTCTCTGTGGAAATATATATGTTTAATGCCATACTGTGGGACATTTTAGACAAATTAACACCATTTTGATAAAGACAAGCAAGTGGCAGACCATCTATCAGAAAGTTACACGGTGCACCTTCAAATTAGTGAAAAGGCTCGGCTCAGTGCTAAAATCTGGGAGAGAATAAAAACTGCTAAACTACAAACTCAGTGGTAGATAAATTAAATAAATGAATGCAGAGTCGGCCAATTAGGACGTGAGGTCTGGTCTGAACAAGGCTCCAAATTCAACCATACAAAACTCTCTCTGCAACAAGCTCATTAAAATGCCCATTCAAATCCAGCAGAGACGGGGAATTAAAATATAACTCAGGCTGTTTATATGTTGAAGCTCAAGTGTACCATCAAACTCCAAACATTTCTACTTAAAAAAACACATATTTTACTTTATTATTCAGGCATTTTGTATAAACCTGTAATACTTTTGAATGCAGGACTAGACAGGAGTACTCAAACATGCTTGAGTCAATTAAAATACAAGTTAATGATCAGGGAACAACATTTTAACACGATTAAAAGCTTATAAAAGTAGATTTTTGAAGCCATGATATGTAACGTTTTTACCCAAAAATAAAACCAAACTTATTTTATTCTTTTTCAGATTTAATTGTACAGAAACTTGTGCGTGTTATACTGAGAAAAATGTTTGTGAGTGGGGCTTGCATCTCCACAGACCTGACTCTTAATTGGCCTGCAGGAAGTCCTTCTTCAGCTTGTTGCCACGGACATGTGGTTCCTTTACCAATAATAAAGTGTAAAACTTCTTTATCTCTATGAATAATTTTCTGAAGTATGCTTTTAAGTTTCTTTTCATGGAATCACACAGTTGACTCTCCACCTCTAGAAAGTTACATACTATCACTTTAAAGGTTTTATATTACAGTGGTCCCCAACCGTTTTTGTGCCACGGACCGGTTTTATGTCCAACAATATTTCACGGACTGGGAGAGGTTTTTTTCGGGACAATATTTTCACGGACCATTGGCGTATAGGAGGAGGTGCGGTGGTCCACGCGGCGTATGTGAGAAGATGTGGTGTGGGAGTAGATGCAGTCTGCGCAACATGGTTTAGTCCTGGTTGTACTTCTGGTTTAGTCCTGTTTTAGTCCTGGTATTAGACCTGATTTTAGTCTTGGTTTAGTCCTGGTTGTACTTCTGGTTTAGTCCTGGTTTTAGTTCTGGTTTAGAGCCTCGGGAAACATGCAAGAAGACACGGTCCACATGCCGTATGGGAGGAGGGACTGCCGGAGCAGTGTATGGGAGTGGGGGTTTGCGCTTTCACAGCCCGGTACTAAACAACCCATGGCCCGGTACTGGTCCATAATATAGCAGGGACTAGGGATGGGCATGATTAATCGATTAATCGATAATTGATCATTAAGAATTTCATCGATTACGTTCATTTTAATCGACAAACCGAATGTAGGTTGCTGTGCGTAGCCTGACCAAACAGGGGTCCGTACATGTGTCTCTCTGCACTCAGAAGGAGCGAGACACAAACAGTCGGTCAGTCTGCAACGCAAATGCGTATTTAACAATGACTTTGTACAAGAAATTCCACGCTTTCCGTTGCGTTCGGGCAAGTGTGAGTCCATGTGCACAGTGTACAAAGCAGCACATAAAATGTTTCGGTGTCACAAAAAGTTTTGCCAGGTGAGAGTCGCGCAATGTCGATGACGAGTCCCCACCTCCCTCCCTCCTGTACGGTGTCCTGGTTTTGACAAACGCAAATATGGTCACACTAACCTGTATTCCACTGAGTCATGTCTTTTAATCCAACAGAAGTTGACCGCATCAGCGACACAAGAGCTGTAGTTTTATCTTCGCTTAGTTTCTGCAAATTAGTGATGCGGTTTTAAGTTTCGTTTCTGTGAGAGTTGCGCAAAACTGAATTAAACACATTATAATCTCATTGATTGATGTGGCTCTAGAGTCGTTACAGTTTATATGTCGTAAAGTTGAATTTATTTATGCAGATTAGTAGTGCAGATAGTAATAATAATGATGATCATTTTAATATAAACACGTTAATGATTAATCGATAATCGATCGTTAATTCTTCCGACGATCGATTAAGAAAATTTCATCAAATGCCCATCCCTAGCAGGGACCCCTGCTATATTACACAAAATTGACTTGTGATGTTTAACCCATGTTAGAATGCTATTGCTTATAAAACAAATGGAGTTGTTTTGTTTCATTCACACACTACCTTTCCAGAGTTCAAAATGCTCTGTTCCACCTTGTGATGTCATGAAGTGGTAGTTTTCAAGTTAACATCTACCATCTATCAGTAGAGTAGAGATGGGCAATCTCTACTCTACTGATCCTCATCTATTGATGAATAATAAATAATAATAATAATAATACATTTATTTTATATTGCACTTTACATAAAATAATCTCAAAGTGCTACAGGTGAAGATACAATATTATAACATTATAACATAGATCAGGAAATCGTGCAATATGAGCCCTTTAATAAAATATTGTCTTTACATTTGAAAAATATAATTCATAGTTAGGATGTAACAATAACAAAAATACTGTGAAATCATATTGTCAAAGGTCTCACAATAATATCATGGGTCATCACTATATAGATCAAATTGTCTCAAGTTATAGTGCTGCAATATACAGTATAAAAAAAAAAAAAACTCAGGAAACTACATAGACCATGATCCTTTTCAGTGCTGATTTTATTAAGAAATAGCTGCACTTTAAAATCTTAACTATAGCTTGGACATTGATTGGATTATGACAGAACCAAAGTCTTGTCAAAGCATTTTAAAAGAAAAAAGTTAACATATTCCACAAAATATTGCAATAAATATCATACCGTGACTTGCATATCGTGAAAGTATCGCATTGAGAAATCTGGATATTGTTACGCCCATAATAATTCACCTTTATATTTAATGACTAATAATCTCATTAAATGTCACCCACGTAAATACAGCTTGACAGGCCATAATATTTAAGTTTATAGAGACAATAGTAAAGATATGAGAGATTTGCATAGCGTTTTATGGCAGTACTTAGCCTGCATATGGCTGGTAATTGCTGTCTGGGCACTGGGCAGTCACATCTCTGTATTCATTTGTTTTGCTGTTTACATTATAGTGTATTTGGCTCCCTCCCAGGCAATAATGACGTGCAATTGGAATGCACAGTTTATCCGTCTCTTTATGGATAATGCGTTTTTCTTTCATAAGCCAGTTTTCCATTTGGGGATTAACCTTTTAAACCCAGTGTTTTCACTCAAAATGCCAGTCTAGACAGCTCTGATGGGTTTATGTTTGCAGCTCAGATTGAAGAATGGAAACTACAATAACAGAAGCGAGTGGTTCTCAATGGGTAATTATAACTTTGATTTGAAAAGTGACTACACAATTTGCCACGTAATGAATTCACTTCTTGTTGTGATTTCCCGTCATAAACACAACCGCACGCAAACACACGGCAAAACAGATGATGTGTCCTGCCCACTGGCACGACAACAGTTTGTAATGTGAGTAGCAGGATTGGATTTTGGTTCTGTTTGGGGCGTGAGAGCCTCCAGGTCAGATCTGTGGAGAGGTGAACTCACACTCTAAGAATGCAAGTTTTCTTTTTGCAATTAAAACGTCTATAATAAAAAATAAAAGCAAAATACTGTAGACTGGTTTATTTAACATTCCAGACAAAGCAATAACATCCCCATGGAGACAAGCCGGGGCGGATTCCCCCACTAGAAAAGTTACGCAGTGCACCTTTAAGTTGATTCAAAGCAAATTATTTACATTTAAAGATGATTGATTTAAATATATGTTCAGTTACCATGAATTAATTATATGAAAGAAAGTGACATATGTATTTAATTATGGTTGATATTTAATGTTTTGAGTGTGTTTTGTGTTGATTCTAGTGCAATGTTTCCCAAAGACTGGGTCGCAAAAGGTTTTTTTTTTTGGATCGCCTTGTCACGATCTAGCCAGGCTGGTGCCACCTAGTGCCTCCGCTCAATTTAATTTCTCTCCAGCGACTAGGTCAGGAATCAGAATACACTAGAACCCCGGAAGTGTGAGTTCGGGCACCAGCCAATCAGAGAAGTTTACATTCTTCATTCTGTGTTGGCAATGATTCCAGAGATCGAGGATTTAAAGTAAAGAGAATGTTCAGTGAATTTTATCAAGGGGAAAGACGTTATTGTCCTTCTTCCTACAGGATTTGGAAAAAGTTTAATATACCAGTTAGTCCCGTTAGCGACTCATTACATACGTCACGACCAAATAGCAGCGACTGGTTAAATTTTAAAAAATTACCCGTCTACCGTCAAGTGAACAAATCTTAATGCTGCGAGGTCAGACAATTTCCACAAAGTGAAACCCGCTGATGAACCAGGCTTGTCATGATCTGTATGTAGGTCTACAATATAGAGTTCTCACGTGAGAGACAAATATAGGTGTGAATTGGGATTTTCTGTGCTCACAAAAATGAGAAATCGGAATGATTGATTTTTTTTCTTGTTCTTTTTGGAGATTATAGTTGTGATGAGCAATGCAAATAATTGTCTTTATGTATCTGTTGATTATTGCATAATAATGCAATTTATTATTTACCGCATGATAATGCAATTTATTATTTATGGAAACATCAGAATAAACTTATCATCATCATTAAGACAAAGCACAGAAACACACTGAATGCTGTGCCTGATCTGCTGCTGCGCTCTCCTCCTGCACCAGGACTGAACACAATACATAAACACAGACAGGCCCTAGTATCTCATTAGAAATGATCAAATGTTAAGACATGTTTTGTATCATTTCTAAACTTTTTGTACTTATTTTATTGACAATTTTGTTCCAATATTACTGGTTCAATTGAATGTTGAAAAGAAAAAGAAATGGGCTACATTTAATGTCCAAATACGTGACTTATGGATCCTTTTATTGCTGCTTCAATGACTGTTTTTCATTGTTTAAAACTTGAGTAATACTAATTGTTCAGAGAGACACAATCACTCAGTCAACAAAATATCCTCATTAATGTTCAATAATGGTCAAATCCACCTTTATTTTGTGATTTACGAATAATGTCTATTGACTTGGGTCACGAAGGTTTGTGACTTATGGGTCCCCAGAAAAAAAAGTTTGGGAAACACTTTTCTAGTGGATTACACTCAGTTTGGATATGACTTTAAAACTGATTTTGGTTTATTTTATGCTATTAATGCTACAACATTTTGAAAACTTCCCCATAACTTCCCCAAAAGATATAATATTTTGTTTTACTTTTTACTTCTTCCCACTCCCTTTTGAGTTTTCTTTTGTTGTCATTATTGTAAGTAAAGTGTGAAAATTTAATTGAACCACCAAGATCCTTATTTTCCACCGTTTCTGTTGTGACCATATAATTTATTTTGATTATTCTGTTAACTCTCAGTAGTTTAACCAAATCAAATGCTGAAAAGTCCCTGTGTATTGTGCTGTGCCCCTGTGTGTGATAATAGGAGGACTACAGCTCTCATTAGTCTCTTCTCGCAGAACAGCAGTGGGCTCTTGCAGGTGTTCAGAGCAGAGGGACCTGCAGCTGTTCAGACGGAGCGGCAGGGTTTATTATGTGCATGACAGGTGTAGACAGGTGCAGACAGGAGCAGCGAGGAACCCAGCGGTCGCTCTGAAACCATCGCACAGAAACAAAGAAGCTACCTCTGCTCGGCCAAGCAGCTACACACTATTATACAAGTGTTTCACATTTTATGCTCTGTTTATCAGAATGTTTCACAGATATTTACAGGGAAAATGTAATGTTTGCATCAATATTCCCTGGAGGTGTGATTCTAACTGTAGGTGCTGCTCTGTCTGAAGCTCTGTTACTCAAATTTGACTTTAATCTGAGCTTCATTTTAACACAATCTGACCAGAAAGAAATGCAACAGGTGAGCTGATGTGTGCTCTTAAACAAGTCTCACACTACAGGATTTTTTGGTCTGAAACACACACCACAGACACAAGGAGATTCTTATGAGACTAACCCTGCCCTCAATTATCTTCCGACTTCCACTTGGACCTCAGACCTCGACCTCACGTTCGAGTTTAAAGCGTATTATTATGTTTCACGTGTTGGACTACGTGGATTATGAGTATGACTATTCCCTCATCTTTGCAAACGCTGCCACTTTAATGAATTTAATTTTTGTAATTTGCACTTCATTTTATGCTATGATTTCTCTTCCGTTACAAATTTAGGGATGTTAACGCTCATTAAATCATGTATTTGTTCAATATTGGCCTCACCACAACACCGACTGCCAAACCCATAGGCAGTGATACGGACGTGGTAAAGTACTACAGTAATGAAGTGACTAATGAGTGACTGAAATTGTCATTTAAACCACCAAAGTGTCCAAACACAATGAAAACACAGTGGGCGCAGCCATCTCGGAATCCTTGCTGGGTCAACTTTTTCCACCACCAATGTCCGGGTCACGCTGTCCCAGGAAAAGAGGCATGGCGCGTATGTCACTAGGCAATTTTCTTGGAAAACTGATTCAGAAGGATGATCAAACGCAGGGTTAAAATATCCAACTGCAAAGACTACACCGGGACATGGCTGCACACCACAGGTTATAAAGTTGTGAGTGTGATCGCATCGGCTGTTTCCTGTCAAGAGTAAAGCCACTCGCTTTGATACTCTTAAGTGGTCAAAAGATCAGAGCACTGCACTTCTAGTTTTGATACAAGTCAAAACTGAGTTATTATTTGTGAAATGTGGTGCAATACTTCAGACTAAGGATGGAACAATATCCAAATCTCACGACACGATATTTTCATGATATACATCTCACACTACGGTATTTATTGCGATATTTTGTGCAGGCTAATAAAATTGTGAATATGCTACTCTTGCTTTCCTCTTAAAAGGCCTTGATAAGACTTAATTCAAAGATATTTGTGATGGTTCATGTTCTGTAGTTGTTGTTTTTGCTTATTTTGGTGTATTTTTTCCTGTAGTGTAGTGTGCCTTTGGTGTTTTATATTGACATTTGTCCTGTCAGCTTGTAGTTTGAGTTTTACTTCCTGTCTGTTGATCGTTTGCCCTGCCCTAATGTGTTACACCTGTATCTGTGTGCTTATATACCCTGTGTTCTTCTCTGTCCTTGGTTGGTCCATTGTATTTGTATTTGTCTTTGTCAGTATCATGTCTGTTGTAGTTTCTATTTTTAGATTTTTACCTCCGCCAAGGAGGCGTTTGTCTGTTTGTCTGTTGTTTGTTTGTCCTTTAGCAACATAACTCAAAAAGTTATGGACTGATTTTGATGAAATTTTCAGGATTTGTTGGAAATGTGAAAAGGAAGAACTGATTTCATTTTGGGGGTGATACAGAAGAAATCCTGGATTCTGGATCACTTTGAAATTTTAGTTAACATTGTGGTAAATGGGGCCAAAAATTTTGTTTCTCAATATCTCGGTTAATTATTGACCAAACCCCATGAAATTTGACTCAGGGATGGACAATGGGATCCTCTTTCATATTCCACAGGCTGATCTGGATCTGATCCAGAAGACTGATTTGATCGCAATTTATATAAAAAATGGGGGTAGTCCTTGGCGGAGGTCTGCGCTCTCTGACTGCTTTTCTAGTTTAGATTTTGATTAGAACTGCTATTTCTTCATGTAGTTTGCACCAAAACAGAGCAAAGGATCATGGTCGATGTAATTCCCCCTCTGTTTTTTTTCAGCTATTGCTGCACCATAGAAACTTGTGATTACAAAGAAACTTGTGATTCGATATATTGTGATGGTCCATGATATTATTGAGAGACTTTTGATGATACGATATCGTGATATTTTGGTTATTGTTACACCCCTGTTTCAAACACATGATTTTTAAAGCATAAAAGATTGGCGATAAATCCACTGGAAGTAGAGTCACTGTCGCGAATCTGCAGCTTCAACTCGATCCATGTGTTGTGTGGATGTAAACAGACACATGTGAGGAACTACTCTTGCCTTTTTACTTTCAAAGAACGCCTCAAACTGGAATAATAGCGGGGTTTTGTGGACTGGGTGTCATTATGTGGAGGACAATGTCAATGGATAATGTGGATGAGACGCTGCATTTTAAATTGACCATTTTATGAGACGTAAGACACATTTCCAGATATTTTGCCATGGAAAATCATTCTGTTCCACAAACCTACAGCGGGGCACTTGTGGCTGTTGTTAAAATGGTTAAAATGGTCTGTTGTTCAAAAACTCAGACTTTCAGGTCAGGTCATACACATATGGTTAAATCCTATGTACATAAACGTCCTAAATCCTAAATTTGAAGAGATTACATTGGTCAAAATATTACCATTCAGTTCTCCGATCTCACATTATCCCTGTTTTCACTTTCCACTTACAAATTACTTTTAGACCAATCTCTTTTGTCAGAATACAATATTTCCCCAGTCGCCTCCAGGAGGGTTGGAGTGTCCTTGGTTTACTGTTCATTCAGAACTCCTGTATTGTTTGGTTATTTTTCATGTTTTGGATTGTGTGTCTAAATTGTTGTTTGTACAGTGTCCTTGAGTGCCCAGAAAGGAACCTTTAATAAAAAGCATTATTATTCATATTATTATTATTATTAAAGGTGCATTGTGTAACTTTTCTGGTGAAGGGTCCGTTCAAATGCTTTTCTCCACGGGGATGTTATTACTTTGTCTGGAATTTTTCACAGTATGATATTTAACCTTTCTATCTCCATGGGGATCAAACCAGGCCAAGTTACAGGTCACATCTGTGGAGAGGTGACCCAACTCACAGTCAGAATGCCTGTTTTTCTAGGTATTGTGTTTTGATCCTTATTTTGGAGGCAGAAGAATGTGGGTGATCCTTGATGACATAATTTTGTCATTGGTCAATAGTGGTGCTGACCCTGCTCCCAAACACCGTCAGAGAAGGAGGCGTAGGACATGCAGGGTCGCTCGCTGGGTTCACCGCCGCAGGTGCTGACCCACCATGACCAGGCACTCCCCATAGTAAGTATTTGAGTCATTTTCGTTGCGGACGTAGTGTTCATCCACACTAATCTGACGGAAAACATCTCCAGAGATGGAACAATCTGGTGCCATAGCTCCCAGGAATTCATCTGAGTACGGATCTGTTCTGGCACTGTGTGGACCCCTGAAAACGCTGATACTCTGATGTAGGTCTATGCCAAAACGCTAAGAGGCCAGAATATATGTCCATTCATATATACGGTCTGTATGTACGACCTGCAAACGTATAATCTCTGAAAAGTTTAATATGAACCATCTCCAACTCCATTTGGTTCTAAGTTTCTGTAAAACAAAACAAATATCTGCAAAGCTGTGTGGATAGGGAAGGCTTGCAGACACAAAAATGACATGTCTGGACACAAATCGTTTCCGTTGCGGTGATACAGTGATTGTTTCATTGTAAACGTAGCCTCAGCTTCTTAGTGCTGCACCAGCTCTGACAGGCTGTAGACAGTGACTGTGGACACCTGTGCTGTTCAGGTGCTACAGCTGCAGTGTTTGTCATTCAAAAAATAAAATAATAATAATAAAAAATACAAAAATGTCTCTTGAGTTGTATGGTCTTCTGTGTCCTTTATTTGAATTAATTTAACTTACTTGATGGTATTTTATGAGATTATGGTTTTGCTTTTATTTGCTTTGACATTTTTTGTTTTGTTTCAGGACTAATACGATAAAATTTAGCAGTTATATCTTTTGTTGTCTTTTTTTGGTCTGTCTCTGAGCAGAACTTTGGAAACAGTTTTGTTTAGAAAATGTGCTATATAAAGTAGATTTGGAAGTGTATTACATCAGACAAATGCGAAATTATTCTAAATTATCTACAAAGAAAAATCATTTTGTACTCTCACTTGGAAGTTTACAGTGTAAGTTTTTCAATTTTCATTTTTAATCTGCTCTAACTTATTCATTTACTGTACACCAACTATTTTATTTTACATTTTCTGGAGTTAACTGAAGGTAACTGTAGCCATCTGCTGTTTTTCACTTTTTAATATCAAATATTTATATATTTCACGAACTATAGTCTCAGTTGATTCTCTTGCAGATGTGTGGGGGATTTAAAGGTGTGTTCATGGAGACGTTATGTGTTTGCCTGAAATGTTCCACAGTATGGCATTAAGCTTATCTCCATAGAGACAAGCAGGCAGATCTGTGGTGAGGCAACCCTCTCTCAGCAAACAAGGTATTTATAATCCATAAATACATTAAAAACATGATTAAGATACATTTGATTAAATCCACAGTAATACAATTTCTGTTGAAACAAGCAGGTGGTCATTAGCCTGATCCATAAGCCAGTTTCACTTTGTTTGTGGAAACCATCTGACCTTGCAGCATTAGGACTTGTTCGCTCGACGGTAGGCGGGTACTTTTTTTATTTAACCAATTGCTGCTATTTGATTGTGACGTATGTAATGCGCTGGAACACTCAGTGGTGTCCAAGTAATTGAAGACACAGTAGCAAACAAAGCAGAGAGTGAGCATGTCTGTCAACGATCATTGTCGTTTCTGAGAGGTGAACTTGCAAATTAAAAGGTCCAGTAAAAAAATGTGATGTTTGTATCGTCTACATCCATCTCAATGCTTTGTTTACTGTTGTGCTGTACCACAAAAGGGACCCAGACAGGCGCTTGAGTTTGATGTCATGGCTTCACAGCTCTTCACTGTTTGGCCGGTGCACGGTCTACAACTTCTGAGGTTCTTGCAAACCGTCTAGTGTATTCTGATTCCTGATCTAGTCGCGAGAGAGAGATGAAATTGAGCGGAGGCACTAGGTGGCGCCAGCCTGGCTGGGTGGTCAGATCCTATACGTGAAAAGTCACACTCAAAAAAGTACTGAGCAATATGGTGAAAGAAAAATAACAGTATTTTAACTCAAATTGATCTATCTTGAAATAAAAACTAAATTTATATGGCTCTTAGTATTGATTTCATGAATATGCATACAGACACAAATAAAATAAATTAATTTTTTTTCCTCCACAGTCTGAAAAATAAACAAACAAACAAACAATTTCTCTAGACTAAACCACAGGCTTTGATTGCTTTTACTAATACTGGTATCAAATATCAGTACTGAAAAATCAGGTATTGGTTCGATAATATCTCTTCATTTGATGTCGTGGTTGGGCCTTTAATTTGATGTGACCATTTACATGCTGATTTTGACTAAACTAGCTCTAAACTAGATCTTAACCAGGACTAAATCAGGTCTAAACTAGCTCTAAACTAAGTCTGAACCAGGACTAAACAAGGAGGACTAAACCAGGACTAAACTAGGACTAAACCAGGTCTAAACTAGCTCTAAACTAGGTCTAAACCAGGACAAAACCAGGAGGACTAAACCAGGACTGAACCAGGACTAATCTTGGACTTGAGACCCCTTGAGAGCCCGTGGAGCAGGGTGTCCGCAAAGCTCGATTGTTTAGTCCTGTTTTAGTCCTGGTTCAGTCCTGGTCCCTCATGTCTCAGGTCTCTATAGGACAGACTGCAGATATCATGAGCCTATGCAGGTTGTTTTCACCATTACCAATAGCTCCGGTTTGACATTTAATTTGTAGCTATTTTATATTTGTTATTTTTTTTATACCTCACGTCGGGAGAAGTGGGTGGACGGCGTATCCCCGCGTACCACGCCCACTACACCTCTGATAAAACGACCGTATATATCAAAGTCAATACATGAAAACAGCATTGAGAGTTAAAATCATTTTTCTTCACTTTTATACAAGTTTCCCAGGGCCTCTTATATTTTCTCATATTCCAGTCTGATGCAGAACTGGGTAAACAAGTCATAAGAATCCATTCAGGACCACATCAAATATTCATGAGGTTTCAGCAGTAACACGGCTATAGGCAAATCCACTTAGCCAGGCCAAATTTATGAATCAAAGTGGCAATTAAGCACCTTGCATAAACAGGCTAATTCATTTTCTGCTGGCTAATCAACGTTTAATCCAGGCTCTCTCACATTCGGGCCTCGTGACGTCAAAACTGCTCAAAGTTTTTTAATAGGATCCAAGTTCAGATTTACAAAACCAGTTGTGCTTAGAGATCGTGGGGTCAAGGGTGAGCTAGTAACGCTTAGAGGGTCAAGATTGATCAATAATTGTGATCATTCAGGTCACAATGGTAGAAACTAAAAAAATATAATTGTTGGAATTTTAAAAGCAAAAAAAAATAATAATAATAATGTAATAATCCACCATAGTAAGCCCAAATGTGTGTGTGTTTTGTTTTGTTTTTTAATCTGGCTGTTAAAGCAGAGCCAGGCTGGTGCCACCTCGTGCCTCCGCTCAATTTCATTTCTCTCCAGCGACTAGGTCAGGAATCAAAATACAATAGGCGATTTGCAAAAACCCTGGAAGTGCGAGTTCGGACACAAGCCAATCAAAAAAGTCAGATATTCAGTGTTGTGAACGATTCCCGAGATCGAGGATTTAAAGTCGGAACAAAGAGAATGAACAACTCACTCACTTCACATCTCTCTCAACACCGATCATTTTCTAGCCAAGCTGGTGCCACCCAGTGTCTCCGCTCAATTTAATTTCTTTCCAGCGACTAGGTCAGGAATTGTAATACATTAGACAGTTCGCAAAAACCAAGGAAGTGCGAGTTCAAGCACCAGCCAATCAGCAAAGAGCCATACGTTTTGTGTTGGCAATGATTTCTGAGATCGAGGATTTAAAGCCGGAACAAAGAGAATGTTTGGTGAATTTTATCAAGGGGAAAGACGTTATTGTCCTTCTTCCAACGGGATTTGGGAAAAGCTTAATGGTTGTATGGAGGATTTTTGTTTTGTTTCAAATTGTCAATTAAATGTTAAAATACCATTACAGAGACGCAGCAGCCTTGTAATTACGATGACCAAAAAAAAAAGAATGAAAATCTATCAACTGTGGACGTGTTGAGGCCAGATAAACATCAGCAAATAGAAAACAAGGCTCCCTCTTTATCTATTGGCTGTTAGGTTGTCAATCAAACTCCCTACGTTTTTAGTGTGACTGACTCGTCGGCGCTCGGAGATTACGCGGTTTATGTGGCAGTTCTTAGAGGCTTTTTCAAACTGTCGCTTCCTCTCAATTCACACAAAGTTTGTCGCGGCGGCGGACGAGAATCCACGACCAGTTCGATGCAAAAGAAAGTCAGTTTTTGAGGTCGCTGAAAGAAGAAGAGAAGGAGAAAAGGAGCGAAGACAAACTGAGGTGATTCTTGAAGATTTCTTCCAGCGACGGCGCGACTGACGCAGGCGAAGGGTCTAAAGACTGACGCGTCGGTCGCTAAATTACTTTTAGACATGCACTGGATGTAAACAAACATGATTTCTAGAGTAAAGAGGCGGGAGGAGGAGCTGTGGAGAAGGAAGGTGGTGTCACACATGCACAAGGACTGTCCCTGCTCAAAAATCCTCTATACAACCTTTAATATACCAGTTAGTCCCGTTAGCAGCGAATTACATACGTCACGACCAAATAGCAGCGATTGATTAAATGATAAAAAGTACCAGCCTGCCGTCGAGCAAACGAAATCTAAGACTGCGAGGACGGACGGACTTCAGACGGTTTGTACAAAGTGAAACGAAGTAAAACCGGCTGATGAATCAAGCTAGTTAAAGCAGACCTATTATGCAAAATGGACTTTTTAGAGCTTTTAACCAGGATACAGTCCCCTCTCAAAGTTGTATTTGGAGTGATTCGTGCATGTTTGAGTACTTTTTAATCCTTCATCACTTTGCCAGTTAACTTCCGTTTTCACCTCCACCGCTGTATGCCCACAGCTCTGTATTAACATTATTCACCAATTGTATTTTCTTAATCAAAGAATCATAATTATTATATCATTACATCATCATATATGATATATATCTTTGTTGTGATGATGCTTACAGCGACGTCAGCTCAGCGAAATTGTTTTTGTAATTCATTCATTCATTTTATTTGTTTGAGCAAGGTACAACAAAATTCAACAACAATACCAAAAACAGGGGTATGTACATGAACATATTTGGGACCTGCTGCTCAACAGGAGTGGTATGAAGTTTAAAAAAAAAAATATATATATATATATATATATAGTGTCTTATAGTGTCCTACCCCAATTGTTTTACATAATCACATGGTTCGTACTTTTACTTTTTTTTTTTTTTTTTATAAAGTCGTAATGAAGTCGTTTTAGTTGAATGTTGCAATTTAAAATGTGCAAATTATAACATAACATCCACAAGTGTCAGAGAGCAGACACATGCATAATAATTCTTCTTAATATCACTTTTACTTTACCATTCACAATGTTTGATTTCATAAAGCTGGACACATACTATTTCTATTGGGATCTATTAGACATTGTGAATGAAAAATTCTTAAGGGTTTCACTTTTTAGTTTGGACATTTGGGGTCAATAATTGTGAATAATCGTGAAATTGTGATTTCTTAATTGTAACACTACATTTTGATATTGTGACATTAAAACACACTGGAACTAAGTGGGATTGATTAAAACTTATATAAAGTCGTCTTAATGGAAATTTAAATATTGAAGACATTAATAAAAAGTAAAAAAAAAAAAGTCTCCATGGAAAACTGCTATTATTTATGTTTCATTCTTACAGTGAGTGGGGTCTCCTCTCCACAGATCTCACCTGTACAGGGTTCCCAATCATTTTCACTGACAACATTTCAAAACTGTTCCATGAGTTTTCCATGACTTTACAGCACCTACATGTGTAGAATCTGATCAGACTTTTAGGGCTAAATATGAAATATTAACCCTTTCCACTCACCTTTTGGTTTGGTATTATAATTTTTAACATTTGGTATTATGGTTTTTTAACATTCAAAATACTGTCAGTGCATTTGTTGTCACCCCTTTTAAACAAAAGCCGCACAGGTTCGGAAATAATCATAACAGCCTAATAACAAGTGCAATTGGAGATAGCAACCTGGTCCCCCATGAGGCATCAGTGGGGGCAAGTCCATCACCACGGAAGCAGTTTATAAGGACCCCAGCCCATATTATATGGTCATTATATCCACAATGCAATGTGTCTAGCTGTACAGGCCCATGAACATTTGTGTGATATTGGTCACAAATGAGAATGTCTGAGTTTACTTTTTCTGAGATTCTAAGACCGCGCCTGTTGCTCTAGCTCAATCCTTAGCGAAGTTATGACCAAAAATGCATATTTGACCTTGGTTACCTTGATCTTCAAGTGACCTTGACCAGTTTCAACTTGTAACATCCAGTGTACCTCGGTTATGTATGTGCCAACTCGTGTGATGATTGGGTGAATATTTTAGCCCGCAGATGGTTCAGAAATTGCCAAAATTGCCTAATCCTTTATAATGGCGTGACCTTTCAATTTACCCATGGGACCTCAAATGACCTCGGATCATCACCAAACTTTTTGGGGGGCATCGGGCACAGGGGCTTGACCCACGTACCAAATTTGGTGTCAATCAGTCCATAAATGGCGGAATTATCACGGGTGGACAGACACACAGACACACAGGGTGAATACAAAACCTGGTCAACCCTTCTGGGACGAGGCAATAACTTGACAGAACACTGTAGTTTTGTGAAAGCCATACTAGAATTCCACGATTTTTTTTCCAAAATTTTCATTGAATTTACAAAATTCCATGACTTCTCTAGGCCTAGAAAATTACATTTTCAATTTCTATGACTTTTCCAGGATTTCCATGACTGTGGGAACCCCGCCTATAATAATGTGACAATGTGGCATCACGCTTGTATCCTTGGAGATAAGTATAAACAAGTATAAAACAGGTGATGCTTCTCCATATGAAAAGTTACATAGTGCAGCTTTAACCAGGCATCCACACTATCACACAGACAAAGCCTTATGAAGACAAATCCATAAAAAGCTGGTATAAGATCAGAGTTTGGAAAACTTTGAAAACAAAACCCAAAGAGTGTCCCAGCCTTTCCGAATACATCACATTCCTTTTAAAGTCAATATCTCTGTATATTTTTACCCTAATGTGAGTGACATTGAGACGTTTTATGTTATTTTTGTGTGACGCGGAGTCTAGAGAAGGTCAGGGTAAGTCAGTCAGCAGCAGTGCATTATGGGAGAGAAATCGTAGACGGTGTTTGAAGAAAAAGATCTGAAGTTGTCATGTCGCAGAGAAGAGAGGCTGCACTTCGAGGAAAGGTGCAATAAGAATGGAATATATGAGAAATGAAAAGCATTACGAGGCAATATGAACTCGAGCAGAGACATTGTATATGTCTTTATCAAATGGACCAATTTTACTTTTCTTTGCTGGAAAAACTGAGGTAATTTCCCTTGTGGGTCAATAAAGTCTAATTAAAGGTCCTACATTACACAAAATGGAGTCTTGTGAGCTCTTAATATTATAATGATGCTGGTACCTCAATAAAACATACATGGAAATGTGTTTTGTTTCATTTCATTTCTGTTTGAGAGAAGAACTCAGCCTAAATACATATATTTAACTATAAACTAGCTCTAAACCAGGTCTAAACCAGGACTAAACTAGCTCTAAACCAGGACTAAACCAGGTTTAACCAGGTCTAAACTAGCTCGAAACCAAGTCAGGTCTAAACTAGCTCTAAACCAGATCTAAACCAGGTCAGGTCTAAACTAGCTCTAAACCAGGACGAAACCAGGTCTAAACTAGCTCGAAACTAGGAGTAAACCAGGTCTCAACTAACTCTAAACCAGGTCTAAACCAGGACTAAACTAGCTCTAAATCAGGTCTAAACCAGGTCTAAACCAGGTCAGGTCTAAACTAGCTCTAAACCAGGACGAAACCAGGTCTAAACTAGCTCGAAACTAGGAGTAAACCAGGTCTAAACTAGCTCGAAACTAGGAGTAAACCAGGTCTAAACTAGCTCGAAACTAGGAGTAAACCAGGTCTCAACTAACTCTAAACCAGGTCTAAACCAGGACTAAACTAGCTCTAAATCAGGTCTAAACCAGGTCTAAACCAGGTCAGGTCTAAACTAGCTCTAAACCAGGACGAAACCAGGTCTAAACTAGCTCGAAACTAGGAGTAAACCAGGTCTAAACTAGCTCGAAACTAGGAGTAAACCAGGTCTAAACTAGCTCGAAACTAGGAGTAAACCAGGTCTCAACTAACTCTAAACCAGGTCTAAACCAGGACTAAACTAGCTCTAAATCAGGTCTAAACCAGGTCAGGTCTAAACTAGCTCTAAACCAGGACTAAATTAGCTCTAAACCAGGACTAAATTAGCTCTAAACCAGGACTAAATTAGCTCTAAACCAGGACTAAACCAAGCCTCAACTAGCTCTAACCCAGGACTAAAAAAGATCAGATCTAAACTAGCTCTAAACCAAGACTAAACCAGGCCTCAACTAGCTCTAAACCAGGACTAAACCAAGCCTCAACTAGCTCTAAACCAGGACTAAACAAGGTCAGATCTAAACTAGCTCTAAACCAGGACTAAACCAGGTCTAGACTAACTCTAAACCAGGAGAGAAACCGTAGTTTGTGATAAATAAAAAATATTTTCGACGAAGAAACCAACATTATAACATATCAGAAAAGTAAAAGTAAAACACCCTGATTTTCTTGAAGATGAGAATTCCATGTTGCTCACACTTCATGTCCTGTACACCCAGTCTGAGGCCAGCTGGTGTTTTTCAGCTGAATCGTTTCTTAAAGAAAAACAACATTTTTGAATTTCATGAACTAGTCTCAGCTGATTCTGCTGCAGATGTGTGGGGGCTCTGAGCTCCTCCAGAATGACACTGACTTCACTCTCATGTTTACACTTCTCCTCTCCTCTCACAGCGCCTACATATCACCCAGTTTCTACAACAACAGGTCTGGCATGTGTTTGGTTTGTGTAGTATTCAGACCTGTCACTGCTTGACCCAAAGTGTATCACCACGGACAATTTTAGAAAATAAAAGGAATTATCCATGCATGCAGATTATTTAAGGATTTCGTGCACAATGTTCTCACAGATGGTCTTTCCGACTGCCGATCTCTAAGGAAATGTCGTAACTTTGTCTGGAATTTTCCACAGTATGGCATTAAAACCACTCATCTGCACAACAACAGACAACGGATGATGCCAGGTCTAAACCAGGACTAAACCAGGTCTAAACCAGGTGCAAACCGAACTAAACAAGCTCTAAACCAGGTCTAAACTAGAATTAAACAAGGTTCAAACTAGATCTAAACCAGGTCTAAACTAGGATTAAACCAGGACTAAACGAGCTCTAAACCAGGTCTGAACTAGGACTAAACCAGGACTAAACCAGGACTAAACGAGCTCTAAACCAGGTCTGAACTAGGACTAAACCAGGTCTAAACGAGCTCTAAACCAGGTCTAAACTAGGATTAAACCAGGACTAAACGAGCTCTAAACCAGGTCTAAACTAGGATTAAACCAGGTCTAAACTAGGATTAAATCAGGTCTAAATTAGGATTAAACCAGGTCTAAACTAGCTCTAAACCAGGTGTAAACTAACTCTAAACCAGGTCTAAACTAGGATTAAACCAGGACTAAACTAGCTCTAAACCAGGTCTAAACTAGGATTAAACCAGGTCTAAACGAGCTCTAAACCAGGTCTAAACTAGGATTAAACCAGGTCTGAATGAGCTCTAAACCAGGTCTAAACTAGGATTAAACCAGGTCTAAATTAGGATTAAACAAGGTCTTAAACCAGGTCTAAATTAGGATTAAACCAGGACTAAACGAGCTCTAAACCAGGTGTAAACTAACTGTAAACCAGGTCTAAACTAGGATTAAACCAGGTCTAAACGAGCTCTAAACCAGGTCTAAACCAGGACTAAACCAGGACTAAACTAGCTCTAAACCAGTTGTAAACAGGACTAAATTAGCTCTAAACCAGGTCTAAACTAGGATTAAACTTTTTATTTTTTAAACATGCACAATGTTCTCACAGATGGTCTTTCCAACTGCTGACCTCTAAGGAAATGTCATAACTTTGTCTGGAATTTTCCACAGTATGGCATTAAAACAACTCATGTGCACAACAACGGGCAATAGTTGATGCTTCCAGGTCAATTTACAGGTCAGATCTGCGAAGAGGTGAGTCCATTCAAAGTAAGAACTGAGAATAAACTGAGAATCAAATTGAGATCCAATCGTTTCCAATTGTTAATGATAAACATGGGTCTTTTTAAGGCCTTCAGCCAATCGTCCGCATGTGGTTTGGAGCAGAGTTATGGGAAGCAGGTGTGTGAAACATCTCCAAAGGTTGAGAAGAATGACCGAGCCAAGATCCTGTGGGACTTCCAGATACAGACCGACAGAATGATAGTGAACCAACTAGACAAAGTGGTGCTGGATAAGCAACAGAACAAAGCCGTGGTGGTGGACATCGCAACACCAAGCGATGGTAATATCAGGAAAAAGGAAGACGAGAAACTAGAGAAATACCGGGGCTCAAGGAGGAGCTGGAGAAGGTCTGGAAGGTCAAAGCATCAATGGCGCCGGTGGTGGTCAGAGCATTCGAGGCTGTAACTCCCAAACTGAAGGAGTGGCTACAGCAGATACCAGGAAAAACTTTAGATATCTCAGTCCAGAAAAGGGCAGTACTAGGAAAAGCAAAGATTCTGCGCAGAATTCTCAAGCTCCCAGGTCTCTGGTAGAAGACCCGACCTGGATGAAGGTAAGAAAGACACATTTTATAGATTATATATACTAGGGGTGTCAAATTATCACGTTCATTGTGATTAATGAATTACAGTCATATTTAGCGTGTTCTGTTTTTTAATTGCGTTAATCTTATTTTTAATCTCTAACTGTTTCTGTATGCGAACTGCCTTATTATAAAATCTGTTTTTATATGTTGTTAGGACACAGTCCCACACTGTACAGTCCTGCTCCGCTCGCTCCCGCAAAGAATTGTAATTTTCATTCCCGTACTCGCCGCATCTGTGATAAACCTGCACACGTCTGATCTCTGAAAACATCGTAACACAGACACAGAACAGATTCACCCACACCATCAACATCCCTCTGTCACAGAAAGAACATCTGTATTCCACTGAGTCGTGTCCTTTAGTCCAACAGAAGCTGAACCGCATCACCGCACAAGAGCTTTTTTTTTTTTTTTCCTCCGCTTCGTTTATGCAAATTATCCATGCAGTTTTAAGTTTCATTTCTGTGAGATTTGCGCAAAACTGCATTAAACACATTATAATGTCAAACGGGCTGATGTGAGTGTTCATGGTTTATAGGTTGTAAAGTTGAGTTTATTTATGCAGATTAGTAATAGTAATAATGATGAGGATACTTACATAAAAGCATTAATGACAGTATGAAAATAATGTAATAATGAATTCAAATGAAAATACCTCAAATTGAAGCTTTTCTCAGCAATTTTCAGATGAGATTAAAAATGAGATTAATTACAGATCATAATTAATTAATCTCTCTTTTTTTTTAATCACTTGACAGCACTAATATATACACTACTGGTTAACAGTTTTGGAACACCACACTTATTCCATTTTTTTACTGTTTACTGTTGACCAAAACATATTCTTAACTTTTGATTCATGAAAGTGTCCACCTTTGGCAGATATAACAGCTGAACACACTCATGACTCGTTCTTTTGACAACAGAAATCAAATATTCTTCAGAAAGTTCTTCCCAAGTCTGTTGCAGAAGTTCCCATAAATGTGTGGCACTTGTAGTTTGTTTGACTTTCACTCTTCTGTCCAGTTCATCCCAAAACCAGCTCGATGGGGTTTAAGTCTGGACACTGCGCTGGACACTCCATGTTTTCAAGCTTTACCAACTTGTTCTTTTTTTCCTGAGGTAGTTTTGGTAGAGTTTGGACTTGTGTTTATTATCTTTTATCTTTTTTTTTTTTTAAACCTCTGTCAGTTCAGTTTTACCTTTGTACCATTTCAAGCTCTTCTTTGGACTTGCACGACTTGATTTGCAATAAATAACTGGAAAAATTAGGGTGTTCTAAAACTTTTGACCGGTGCTTGTACAGTATATGCTGCAGGACACGGAGGAGAAACACTTTTGGCTCTTCCTCTCCTCAAAATGCCCCGAAACAGATCTGCTGACCCCAACTGACCCGTCCTCTTGTTAAACTGCACTGAGACCTTTGACTGAAACACAAAGGAGAAACACAGCGTAAATATTGCTGCAGCAAAAGTTAAATTTCTCTCTCTCTAATGCCCCGTAAAGCGTCTTTAGTGTATTCATGCATTATTAACTCTGCTCCAAGCCGCGTGCTTTTACTGCAGATGATTGGCTGTAGACCTCTAATTAAAAAGTCTCAAGTTGATCATTAATAATCGGAAAAAACTGGATCTCAATTCGATTCAAACCTGATTAAAAGGACAGCCTGAAGCGAACGGAAAACATACTTAGATGCCTTTAGTCTTCATATTGTTATTATTATGAATACTACTACTGCTAAAAGTCCTCCTTAGACAATCTACACGTAATTACTTTCCATATTACACTAATCTTGGAGGCTAAAGTCCCTAAATCTCCATGTATAATTACGAGGCTTTGTTCAGAATGGCACTTGGGTGGATTTCATTTAAAAGCACATTTACTCTGATCCCTGTGTCACTCCAGGGGGCCGGCTCTTTCTTACACACTGTTTTCCCCCCATTTCGCAAAGCCTCTCTCCAGATCTCAACAACCTGCGAAACAGCAATTTTGCTCTTCATTGACTTTTAATTATATTTCGTCTCCTTAGCAGCAAACAATCTGACGTACCTGCCCCGGGTTGAATCGGTGCGGTGCTTTAAAGCGCTCTGGCGGATGTGTGTGTGCGCGCTGGAGCTCACAGCCAAAGTCTCTCCAAGGAGGACAGCACTGTTTGCCCATTAAAATGAGATCTGAAGCTGATTCATGGCATTTGCATTCATTTACTTGTACATCCGAATGTGAGCCTCTAAATCCCAAAGACTTGTGACTGGTGCAATCAGGGGAGGTATACGAGATTAGACCCAGGGCCTGGGAGAGGAGTGAAGAGAAGGAGGGGAGGTGAGGCTGTCCTGGAGTGAACTATGGGTAAGTAATATTTAATGCTTTGCCTGATAAAATAGAGGTTAAACAAAAAGATAGGGAGACAGAATATACAGATATCTATGTTTATATAGATAAAACGCGGCTTAGATTGTACAAAGGTTTGTGCTTCTGCCTCACTTCCTTTGATTTGTGTGGAGTGGAGTTTGCGTGTTCTTAATATTTTACTGCAATAAACAGAAATGTATCCATAATTAACATGAGTCAAATTTACTTTGCATAAAACTTTAAGCAATTGTCCTCCTTAAACTTGCATTCTAGACTGTATGATAATTAAAGGTCCTATATTACACAAAATTAACACTTGCGGAGATTGACTTTTACGCTGGAGGGGCAAACATTTTAACGCACTAGACTAGAGCACTAGATTCATGAATTTAAAGTGCGTATTGCGATGTTCACAGTAAGGAAACGCCTTACGCACAATGAAATTATGGCTTTACTGTCCATACCGCTGTGCACTATAACTGTTCTGTGACGTTACACAGAATAGTTTTAATGTTTTTACACATACAAAAGTACTGTTCATAAGCCAAACTACACAGCGTATCACACATGATCAGGGGTGTAGTGGGCCGTGGTTCGTGAAAACAAAATAAACAAATATGTCAATGGTGAAAATAAACTGCATAGGCTCATGATGTCTGCACTACTGTCCTATAGTGACCTGCAACATGAGGGACCAGGACTGAATCAGGACTAAACCAGAACTGAACCAGAACTGAGAGTCGGGACGGGCCCGGAGGTGCACCCATGTAGACCATTGGGTGACAGCGGGATAAGGGACCAGCACTTAGCTCCGCGGCTGCCGTCACCCGATCGCACTTTGCAGACACCCTGTTCCGCGGGCTCGGGGTTCTCCCTCTCTCTCTCTCAAGTCCAAGATTAGTCCTGGTTTAGACCGAGTTTAGACCTGGTTCAATCCTGGTTTAGTCCTCTTTTAGTGTTGGTTCAGTCCTGGTTCAGTCTTGGTTTAGTCCTGGTTTAGGCCTGGTTCAGTCCTGGTTCAGTCTTGGTTCAGTCTTGGTTCAGTCTTGGTTTAGTCCTTGGTTCAGTCTTGGTTCAGTCCTGGTTCAGTCCTGGTTCAGTCTTGGTTTCAGTTCTGGTTCAGTCCTGGTTCAGTCCTGGTTGTCTTTCAGTCTTGGTTCAGTCCTGGTTCAGTCCTGGTTCAGTCTTGGTTCAGTCCTGGTTCAGTCTTGGTTTAGTCCTGGTTTAGTCCTGGTTAGTCCTGGTTTAGTCCTGGTTCAGTCTTGTTCAGTCTTGGTTCAGTCCTGGTTCAGTCCTGGTTCAGTCTTGGTTTAGTCCTGGTTCAGTCCTGGTTCAGTCTTGGTTCAGTCTTGGTTCAGTCTTGGTTTAGTCCTGGTTCAGTCCTGGTTCAGTCCTGTTTTAGTCCTGGTTCAGTCCTGTTTCAGTCCTGGTTCAGTCTTGGTTTAGTCTTGGTTCAGTCCTGGTTCAGTCCTGGTTCAGTCTTGGTTCAGTCCTGGTTCAGTCCTGGTTTAGTCCTGGTTCAGTCCTGGTTTAGTCTTGGTTTAGTCTTGGTTCAGTTCTGGTTCAGTCTTGGTTTAGTCCTGGTTCAGTCCTGGTTCAGTCTTGGTTTAGTCCTGGTTTAGTCCTGGTTCAGTCCTGGTTCAGTCCTGGTTCAGTCTTGGTTCAGTCTTGGTTCAGTCCTGGTTCAGTCCTGGTTTAGTCCTGGTCAGTAGTCCTGGTTTAGTCTTGGTTTAGTCCTGGTTCAGTCCTGGTTCAGTCTGGTTTAGTCCTGGTTTCAGTCTGGTTTAGTCCTGGTTCAGTCTTGGTTTTAGTCCTGGTTTAGTCCTGGTTCAGTCCTGGTTCAGTCCTGTTTTAGTCCTGGTTCAGTCCTGTTTCAGTCCTGGTTCAGTCCTGGTTCAGTCCTGTTTTAGTCCTGGTTCAGTCCTGTTTTCAGTCCTGGTTCAGTCTTGGTTTAGTCCTGGTTTAGTCCTGGTTCAGTCCTGGTTCAGTCCTGTTTTAGTCCTGGTTCAGTCCTGTTTCAGTCCTGGTTCAGTCCTGGTTCAGTCCTGGTTCAGTCTGGTTCAGTCTTGGTTCAGTCCTGGTTCAGTCCTGGTTCAGTCCTGGTTTAGTCCTGGTTTCAGTCCTGGTTTAGTCTTGGTTCAGTCCTGTTTTAGTCTTGGTTCAGTCCTGTTTCAGTGCTGGTTCAGTCTTGGTTTAGTCCTGGTTCAGTCCTGGTTCAGTCTTGGTTCAGTCCTGGTTTAGTCCTGGTTCAGTCCTGGTTTAGTCTTGGTTCAGTCCTGTTTTAGTCTTGGTTCAGTCCTGTTTTAGTCCTGTTTCAGTCCTGGTTCAGTCTTGGTTCAGTCCTGGTTTAGTCCTGGTTCAGTCTTGGTTCAGTCCTGGTTCAGTCCTGTTTTAGTCCTGGTTCAGTCCTGTTTCAGTCCTGGTTCAGACTAAGATTCATATTTATTTTATACAGTCCTTTTGTTCTATTGACATATTTAAAATACGAATACATTTAAAAAAGTAAATATTTGTATAGGTGGGATGAATGTGACCTGACCGTTCAGACTGAAGTCGCATGTCAAAAGATCGGATATGTATCTGTTTCAGGAGCACATATCCAAGTGGCCTGGGTCACATTTGAATAACTCGGATTGTTCAGACTGTCATTAAAAGATCAGATACAGGTCGCATCGGGGCGAAAAAATTGGATTTGGGCCACTTCAGGCTGCAGTCTGTCTACTCCTCCAAACCTCTGAAGCTGTAGTTTTCAAGTTAACAGTTTTCTTTTACCTTTAGTTCAGCACAGATTGGAAACTCCAGGGCTTAAATCATCCACATGATGCTCGTGAAGGTGTACGGAGTTTTAAAAACACACTGAAGCACTTCCTGTACTTGACATCACAAAGTGGAAGAGTGTTACCTGTTTGACTGTGCAGGGTTTTTGTGTGTTGAACATACGTAAATGAAACAAAACACATCTCCGGGCACGTTCATGATGAAGAAACATTATCAGAAAAAAGCCTAATATGAGCTCTTAAAGTACTGCTTGAAAAAAAAAACAGAGTCCATTAAAAAGCTTGACATTGCAAGAAGCATTAAGTGTGTATTTGTGGATTATTAAAGGAGATGTAAGTGTCTCTCTGCTATAATTATCACTTCAGGCCCACTTATAGACAGAGTAGCTGCAGGTAAGTGAAAAAAATAAACAAAAAGGTTAAAAAAAAAAAAAAAGTACCACATTGAAAAGAACTGAAGACAGAAAGGCGTGTTGAATACAGGATAATAAAGATGACTCAAACACGCATGAATCACTCTAATGTGAACGCTGAGCGGGTTAATGAAAAGGGGAAACGATTATAACACGACATTTCTTGAAGCCGGGGCCTGCAGACGCTTCGGTTTTGATAATGCAGATGTTTTCGTTGAGAGTTTAGTCTTTAATGTTAGTCATGTTGGTGCAGAGGGTGACTCACATTTACTGGAGTGCGTCTTTAGGAGCAGCCCTGATGCTTCAAGGTTCACGAGACTTTAGTCCCATAAACAATCCCGCAGTCTCTCGCCACATGTGTGTAAGTGCACGGCAAGATTCAACAGAGTGCTGGGCTTTTTCTTCATACACAGGTTTTATCTTTATGTTTACTTGTAGTGTATTTAGATAAAAAAAAAATACATACCTTGTTGCCCATATTATACACTATTTTCTTATCTATGTTTTAATGTTGTTTCCTCAGCAGAAACAGACCTGGAGTTGTGTTTTGTATCATTTTCACATGTTTAATACGTCAAATATCCTGCTTATTTAGGCTCTTCTCTTAAATGGAAATGACTGTGTTCCTCCTTGTGATGTCATGAGGGAATACGGAGTCAATTTTGTGTAACATAGGAGCATTAATTGTCATTTTTAAAGACTGTTTATCAATTCTATCACACTGCATGTACATTTAATTGTTGTAAATGCAATTTCTCCATAATGGGACAAAGGTCATACATTACACAAAAAGGATTATTGTGATTTTTAAACGATGTTATCATGTTGTTACCTCGTCAAAAACAGACGTAGAGTTGCGTTTTGTTTAATTCGGACGTTTGACTCATACTTTATTATCAGTCTGTCTGCATCTCCAAAGCTCAAAATCCTCCGTTCCACCACAAGTTTTCAAGTTAAGATCATCCAAAAGATTCTAGTGAAAATGTGTGGAGTTTAAAAACACAGCGGAGCACTTCCTGTATCACCACATGACATCACAAGGTGGAGGGTGTGTGTGAATGAAATAAAACAAAACTCCAGGTATGTTTATTATGACAAGGAAACAACATTTTAACAAAAATCTGAAAATATTAGGGATGTAACAATAAAGGAAATATCGTGATATCGTATTGTCAAAAGTCTCACAATAATATCGTTGTGTTTGACAATATATCGAACCTCAAGGCTCTTTTCTTAAATTCACGTTATGGTGCAGCAATAGCTAAAAGACCATGATCCTTTGCTGTTTCAGAGCAATATACATGAAGAAATAAATTAAGCACTTCTTAATAATTTGTATTATGAGAGGCTTTTTTCAAGGCATTTTAAAAAGAAAATGTAGCATATTTTGGTTTTGGTTCATCTCCACAAAATATCGCAGTAAACAGAGGTGGGACCAAGTTATTGTTTTGCAAGTCTCAAGTCTTTGACCTCAAGTCCGAGTCAAGTCCCAAGTCAAAGACAGGCAAGTCCAAGTTGAGTCTCAAATCACTGGCCCATAAATCCAAGTCAAGTCCAAGTCACCTGCTTTGAGCTTCAAGTCATTTCAAGTCTTTAAACCTAAATAACTTAGATTTTTGCAATTTATATGACTTTTAAGGTAAATGGTACTTACAAAAATCTTAGTATATTTATATATGAATTTTTATGGAGTATGCGCTTTTTAAATGTCAAGACAAGATTTTTGTGAATTTTTGTGATTTTAGTGAATCATTACAGTCAAAATAGAAATAATTCAAATTTAAGATCGCTTCTCAAGTCTTCTCAAGTCACAGGCCACAAGTCCAAATCAAGTCTCAAGTCAGTGACCTTCAAGTCCAAGTCGAGTCCCAAGTCTTAGTCCATTTTATCAATTACCAATTACCATATTATATTTATTTTGTCAACTCTCAAGTCCTAAAAGTAGTGACCAAAGTCTGACTCGAGTTCAAGTCACAACTTGCAAGTCCACACCTCTGGCAATAAATATCGCATATTGTATGAAGCGATTTGAATATTGTTGCATCCCTAAAAACGACACTATTCTGTGGGACTGTTAGACTGAGCAGACGTCCCTGTTTACCCGGGACAGTCCCAGTTTTGAACCGTGTGTTCCCTGTCCCAGCAGATTTATACAAAACCAGTGATTTGTCCCAGTTTTATACAAGAAATGTCTCTATTTTTGCCCAATCTGATTCCCGCCAACAGTAAAGAGAGGCATACATTGTTATTTGTTTAGGTAAAATTAGTGCTGTCATGCGATTAAAAAAATTGAGAGATTAATTAATTATGATCTGTAATTAATTAATCTAATTAATCTCATTTTAATCTCACCTAAAAATTGCTGAGAAAAGCCTTCAATTTGAGGTATTTTCATTTAAATTCATTATTACATTATTGTGGCAGATCAAAAGACTGATATAGAACAAAAAAAGTGACTTTATAAAGTCATTTATTGTTTAACAAATCTCTCCAAATTGGCTGTTGAGCCCAAGTCTCCATGAATAAGAAACTGTTTGCTGTAAAGTAGCAAAGACGAGGAAATCTGAACATAATAACTTTTGTCTACTTAAAGACAATAAAAAGTCCAGTCTTTCCTTAACCATATTAAAAATATTATTGATAGAGAAATGTTTTATTTATGAGATCACTGGTTTTAGTCCTGGTTTAGACCTGGTTTAGTCCTAGTTTAGTCCTGAAATGGATTAATCCTGGTTTTAGTCCTGGTGTTAGTTCTGGTTTAGTCCTGGTTTAGACCTGGTTTAGTCCTGGTGTTAGTCCTGGTGTTAGTCCTGGTTTAGTCCTGGTTTAGACCTGGTTTAGTCCTGGTTTAGTCCTGGTTTAGACCTGGTTTTAGTTCTGGTTTTAGTTCTGGTTTTAGTTCTGGTTTAGTCCTGGTTTAGACCTGGTTTTAGTCCTGGTTTAGACCTGGTTTAGTCCTGGTTTAGTCCTGGTTTAGACCTGGTTTTAGTCTTGGTGTTAGTTCTGGTTTAGAGGCTCACAGGAGGAAGCACGGTTTACGCGAGAAAACACGATCCACACGCGGCTCACGGGAGCAGGTCGGTGTCCGCGCAGTAACTACGGAAGGAAACGTGGTCCGCGCGTTCTCAGGTTAATGACGATGATGAAGAAGTGTGTGTGTGTGTGTTTGTGTGTGTTTTGTGTTTGTGTGTGCGTGTCCCCTCATGTGGCAGGTCACTATAGGACAGTAGTGCAGACATCATGAGCCTATGCAGGTTGTTTTCAGGCGATTTTATATTTGTTATTTTCTTTTATATTTCACGTCGGGAGAATAATTTCCAAGACACGAATGTGTTTTTACCTGTGCACTGCTGCCTCTGTTCTACTGGCTCTTCGACCTCGTCCATTGTGCGACTGACGCCGCCAACGTTAACATGACGTTTACATCGCTGTTACTGCGCGTGTTTTGTGTGGGTTTCCGGCAATGAGTGGAATTACCGAAATAAAAAAGTGTATAAATGTGTTTTTTTGTGTGTGTGTGTTGTTGTCCCAACAACACATAAAAACAGGTTTTATAATAAAGAAACTCACATACAGAAACACTAAAGTTAGAGATTAAAAATGAGATTAACGCGATTAAAAAACATAACGCGCTAAATATGACTGTAATTAATTAATCGCAATTATAATGATAATTTGACACCCCTAGGTAAAATACAGAAAAGCTGCTTAGAAATGATCAAAACACAAAGAAAATGTGACTATATTGACTCATATGTTCGTCATGAATTGGCTGAGTGCAACAATTTTCCTTAATTACGCACTTGATTCACAATTTTCTTATTTCCAACCAAGCCAAACTTGGGATGTCACAGTTTATTTTGAAAATCTGGTCACCCTAAGCATTTTACCATTATATTATGCTGCTATGCCCCTAAATCTTACGTCTACACTCTCAAGCATAACCTTGGCTTCCTCTCACAAACCCCAAAACAACCGGATGCTACCATGCTAAAGTGCTAACCAGCATGACAAGCCATGAAACCCAATAGGCCACCCACCCACTCCGAGCTGTCAATCAAACCTCGAACCTTTGCAAAACTGTTCCTCCGAGCTCCATTTGACAGTGTACGCGACCAGACCGTTCAAATCCCCAGCCGCTAATCTGCAAAGCAATAACCGCGCAGGCCTGGAGGAAACCCAAAGTGTTTGCGAGAAAGAGAAGGATCCTGTTGTAAATCTGCGCGTGAGAGACCGTGGGCTGCGACGGGGAGAGCGGGGCATGGTCACGTGACGGGAAAAACCAATACAAAGTCAGTTAAAGGGTTAGAGGCATAAAAGCAATACGGGCGAAAGAGAAAGTGTATTAAAAAGAGTGAATGCTGATGTCGACAGGAGATAATTTAACTAGAGAAGCAGGTTACAGTGACGGGAAAAGGAGACACTTAGAACGGCCGCTAATTCAATCAGCTGAGTCTTCATAAAGGTAAGGTGTACTTTATTGTCCCCGCAGGGAAATCCGCCCTTTTTATGTGACTCATTCATTAAAGGGACTATATTACGCTATTTTCTAACCTATAACGAGTCACCGAGCTTTAAGCCTTTTTATAATGTTGTTACTTCATCTAAAAATCACCTGGAGTTGTGTTTTGTTTCATTCACACATGTTCGAGTAACCATTTATTATTAGTCTGTCTACATCTCCAAAGCTCAAAATGCTCTGCAGGGTTCCCCCCTTTTTCATTAACAACATTTTCAAACTTTTTCATGACTTTTTCATGAGCTTAAGTGAATTTTCCATGACTTGGGGCTAAATATGATTGGTATGATAGTTTTTTAACATTCAAAATACTGTAAATTTTTTAGACTAGAAGTCGTTCTTTTTTTCATGGTTTGGTGGTCCTGCGACTTATACTCCGGTGCGAATTATATATTAAAATGTTCACACTGAAGCCGCAAGAGGGCGCTCTAGGCTTGTGTGTCAGTATCTGCTACTCCTATTACTCCTGTACCACTGTCACTTCACTCTACTGCGCATGTCTCCTGCAGAAAGAGCCTCTGTCCCGTCTGTATCATGTCAGTCGATCACACAATTACCTCTGTACCACTGAAAATTTTAAATCTAATCAAAGTTATAAAGACAACTGAGAAGATTGAACACAAATGCCCCCAAAAAGAAAATCATATTTTGCAGATTACAAGCTGCAAGTGGTGAAATATGCAGCCGATGACGGTAATCGAGCGGCAGAAAGAAAATTTGGAGTGAGCGAGAAACTTGTGACAACTGGGAGGGTGCAACATGCAACTTTCCTGGACGTCACTGGATGGATCAACAAAGCCTGGACTTTAGTGACACCGAAAGCATCCTGTCGGGATTCAGAAAAGCCGGAATAATTCTAACCGGAACAGATGCTGAGTCTGACGACAGCTACACAGAAGAGGAAGCAGCGCTCCGTTTATCTCCGGAGGTCGCGGAGTTGCTCAGAAGTGACACCAAGGATGAGGAATTGAATGGATTTAGTGATTTGGAGTGAGATGGAGAGTTTGTTAAAGTTGTTCTGTTCTGTTGTTTATGTTATAGTTTATCTGAAGAACTGTTCATATGTGACGTTAACAGTCTGTTGTTCTCTGTTCTATTGTTATTACTATAACTTGTCTTTCAAGATGAAATATCGGTTCCTGGTGTCTGATTTTATAAAATAAATTTCCCCCAAAAAGTGCGACTTATTGTCCGGTGTGACTGATATATGTTTTTTTCTTCTTCATTACACATTTTTTGGCTGGTGCGACTTATAGTTTGGACCAACTTATAGTCCAAAAAACACGGTAGTCTCTTTTAAATGAAAGGTGCATACGTTTGTAAATGATCATAATCATAGCCTAATGAGAACTTAACGCTGTAGTTGCGTGAAAGAGATACTAAAATTTCATGACTTTTCTGGGCCTGGAAAATGTCATTTTCAATTTCCATGACTTTTCCAGGATTTCCACGACTGTGGGAACCCTGTGGGACCTTGTGATGTCATGAAGCAATAGTTTACAAGTTAACACAAGCTCCTTTTACCTTTTGTTTAATAGAAGTTTTAGTGAAGGTGTATGGAGTTTAAAAACACAGTGGAGCTCTTTCTGTATGACCACATGACATTAAAAGGTAGAACAGAGAATTCTCTGTTTTCAGAACTCAGCTTAAATATGCAGGTTTGTGTGTTAAACATGTATAAATTAAATAAAACACAACTCCAGGTCTGTTTTTAAATGAGGAAACAACATTAAAATACGTATTAAATATAAAAAGTGTCAGAATATCCTAAAGCCATGTTTTCACAGTTGGAGTAACACCGTTTTTATGTTAATCAAACAATAATATTCCAGGCATTATTCATTTTCTCCATGTCGGTACCATTTTCCACCACTAATCATTCAGTCACTTACACAGTCACACACACCACGTTCACATTAGTCTATAGGTGGCTGTAGTGTCTTGCCCAAGAGCTCATGAGTAGGTTTGTGGAGGAATATTTTACACACACACGTTTTAATATTGCTCTTTCACGTGAATATTTGGGGGATATTTTTGGGAAGGCAGGATGTGTAGCGAGTGCAGAGCTCGACTCGCTCACATTTGTCACAGAGAAGAAAGCCTTAAACAAGCTCCTGTCCATCCCGGATAAACCCGAGCACCTCCTGCACCCCGAGCACCTCCTGCACCCCGAGCACCTCCTGCACCCCGAGCACCTCCTGCACCCCCATCACCTCCTGCACCCCGAGCACCTCCGAGCACCTCCTGCACCCCCTCCTGCACCCCCATGCACCTCTGCACCCCAGCCTCCTGTACCCCGAGCACCTCCTGCACCCCGAGCACCTCCTGTACCCCGAGCACCTCCTGCACCCCCACCCCCACACTCCTGCACCCCGAGCACCTCCTGCACCCCCATCACCTCCTGCACCCCCAGCACCTCCTGCACCCCGAGCACCTCCTGTACCCCGAGCACCTCCTGCACCCCGAGCACCTCCTGCACCCCGCACCTCCTGCACCCCCATCACTCCTGCACCCCCCCTGCACCTCCTCACCCTCCTGCACCCCGAGCACCTCCTGCACCCCCGAGCACCTCCTGCACCCCCATCACCTCCTGCACCCCGCAGCACCCCGCACCTCCTGCACCTCCTGCACCCCGAGCACCTCCTGCACCCCCCCATCACCTCCTGCACCCCGAGCACCTCCTGCACCCCGAGCACCTCCTGCACCCCCATCACCTCCTGCACCCCGAGCACCTCCTGCACCCCATCACCTCCTGCACCCCGAGCACCTCCTGCACCCCCACCTCCTGCACCCCGAGCACCTCCTGCACCCCGAGCACCTCCTGCACCCCCACCCCTGCACCTCCTGCACCCCACCTCCTGCACCTCCTGCACCCCGAGCACCCCTCACCTGCACCCTGCAGCACCTCCTGCACCCGAGCACCTCCTGCACCCCCACCTCCTGCACCCCGAGCACCTCCTGCACCCCGAGCACCTCCTGCACCCCGAGCACCTCCTGCACCCCCGCAGCACCTCCTGCACCCCGCACCCCCTGCACCCCAGCACCTCCTGCACCCCGAGCACCTCCTGCACCCCCAGCACCTCCTGCACCCCCAGCACCTCCTGCTGCACCCCGAGCACCTCCTGCACCCCGAGCACCTCCTGCACCCCGAGCACCTCCTGCACCCCCATCACCTCCTGCACCCCCAGCACCTCCTGCACCCCGAGCACCTCCTGCACCCCATGCACCCCTGCACCTCCTGCACCCCTGCACCTCCTGCACCCCGAGCACCTCCTGCACCCCGCACCTCCTGCACCCCCATCACCTCCTGCACCCCAGCACCTCCTGCACCCCGAGCACCTCCTGCACCCCGAGCACCTCCTGCACAGTAGCTGAAGTAGCTAAAAGTAAAAGGTAGTGTTTAACTTGAAAACTACCTCTGCATGACATCACGAGGTGGAACTGAGTAGGGGCAGTGTTGGGAAGGTGACTTTTAAAATGTATTCCCCTACAGATTACAGATTACATACCCCAGAATGTAGTTTGTAACGTAATCCATTAAATTACTTCAAGTGAGTAATGTAATCTGAATACTTTGGATTACTTGATATTGTCATGCTTTTTAAAACTACATGAATGTAGCGACCACATCCTGAAAATTCCTCCTTGCTTTCTGTATGAGATCACTGCTGCCTTAAAGTATGTCCACCCAACAGTTAAGTGTCATGTTGTTTAGACCTGGTTTAGTCCTGCTTTGGTCCTGGGTGTAGATCTGGTTTAGACCTGGTTTAGTCCTGGTTTAGTCCTGGTTTTCCTGGTTTAGTCCTGGTTTAGACCTGGTTAGTCCTGGTTTAGAGTCCTGGTTTAGTCCTGGTTTTAGACCTGGTTTTAGACCTGGTTTAGTCCTGGTTTTAGACCTGGTTTAGACCTGGTTTAGTCCTGGTTTTAGACCTGGTTTAGTCCCGGTTTTAGACCTGGTTTAGTCCTGGTTTAATTCTGTTTAGTCCTGCTTTTGCCCTGGTTTTAGTCCTGGTTTAGTCCTGGTTTAGTCCTGGTTTAGTCCTGGTTTTAGACCTGGTTTAGACCTGGTTTAGTCCTGGTTTAATTCTGTTTAGTCCTGGTTTTAGACCTGGTTTAGTCCTGGTTTAGACCTGGTTTAGTCCTGGTTTTAGACCTGGTTTAGACCTGGTTTAGTCCTGGTTTAGACCTGGTTTAGACCTGGTTTAGTCCTGGTTTTAGACCTGGTTTAGACCTGGTTTATTCCTGGTTTAGTCCTGGTTTAGTCCTGGTTTTAGACCTGGTTTAGACCTGGTTTAGTCCTGGTTTTAGACCTGGTTTAGTCCTGGTTTTAGACCTGGTTTAGTCCTGGTTTTAGACCTGGTTTAGTCCTGCTTTTACCTGGTTTTAGTCCTGGTTTATTCCTGGTTTTAGTCCTGGTTTATTCCTGGTTTAGTCCTGGTTTAGTCCTGGTTTTAGACCTGGTTTACCTGGTTTAGTCCTGGTTTAATTCTGTTTAGTCCTGCTTTTGCCCTGGTTTTAGTCCTTTAGTCCTGGTTTAGTCCTGGTTTTAGTCCTGGTTTAGTCCTGGTTTAGTCCTGGTTTAGTCCTGGTTTTAGACCTCGTTTAGACCTGGTTTAGTCCTGTCCTGTTTAGTCCTGGTTTAGTCCTGGTTTAGTCCTGGTTTAGTTCCTGGTTTTTTTTAGTCCTGGTTTTAGCCCTGGTTTAGTCCTGGTTTAGTTCTGGTTTTAGTCCTGGTTTAGTCCTGGTTTAGTCCTGGTTTTAGACCTGTTTTAGACCTGGTTTAGTCCTGGTTTTAGACCTGGATTAGTCCTGGTTTAGTTCTGTTTAGTCCTGGTTTTAGACCTGGTGTAGTCCTGGTTTAGACCTGGTTTAGACCTGGTTTAGTCCTGGGGTTTTAGTCCTGGTTTTAGTCCTGGTTTTAGTCCTGGTTTAGTCCTGGTTTTAGTCCTGGTTTAGTCCTGGTTTTAGTCCTGGTTTGCCCAAAATGTGAAAACAGGAAAATACCACCATGTAATCCATTTATTTCAACAAAGTAACTGTAATCCAATTACCACTCACTGAAACAGTAACTGTAACTGAATACAAGTTACTCATAAATTGTACTCTGATTACGTAACTCTGGTACATATAATCTGTTACTCCCCAACACTGAGTATCGGTGAGCGATATCTCGGTATTTTAACTATATGGAGATATTTTTAAAGATGAAATGATCTGACATATGTTTGTGTGTCTCTGTGCTTTCGTGACTCCTCCCCTCGCGTGTGTCTCATTCACTTTTCACTACAGCCGTGAATGATGAAAGTCAATGCCTAAGAAAAGCTTCTAGCGCCACGAACCTTTTCCACCATTTACAGACTACAGCTCATCCTCTGTCACAGAAAGAACTCACATATTCCACTGAGTCGTGTCCTTCAGTCCGAGGAGCGAGCTGTTTTTTTCAGTGCTTATAGTTTATGCAAATTAGCCATGTGATTTTCAGTTTTGTTTCTGTAAAATGTAAACAAATGTGCGCAAAGCTGTATTATATTATCAAAGGGGCTGATGTGGCGCTATAGTGATTATCGTTTATATATCAGACATGTCAAACTCAGGCCCGGGAGCCAAATTTGGGCCGCGATATAATAATATTTGGCCCGCGAAATCATATCAAACATGTATTAGAGCTGACTCACCGGCTACAGGCAGACTATAGGCGAGTTTCAGCTGACATCATTGTTATTAAAAGCCCGCGTTGCATGCTGGGAAATATTTTGGTCGGAGGCATGAAAGTGGTCAAACACAGTGCGTAACCTCGTGTATTTATCCCCGATAATGGTAAATTCCTGCTGCATTATCAGATGCACAAATAGAAGCACGGAAGAAGGAAAATGTCTTTTTCGTATTCAGAGTGAAAAGAACTGTTAACGGCGAATTAAACGGCTTTCAAACTTTCGCGGAGCAACTGTAGAAGATCCTAGCAAACTCCAACTCCAACAAGTTCAACAACACATCGAGACTCTTGGAGGTTTTCATCTTTTCTGCTGTGAATGGCCCAGGAGTTTCCACCAAGTTTTTGTCCAGGTAGTTGGCGATTCCGACCAGAAATTTGGTTTGGTCCACCTTTTGTCAGGGTTGAAAAGGGTGATTTGGCATCCGTTGATGCTTATGACCAATTTCTGGTCAAATTGTCTTCGGTCCTCTGCCGTTAGAGTGGATAAATAACCGGGATCAATACAATTTCTCGCTCCATCCGTCTTGTTGAATTAGTGTTTATTGCCGCCGACCAAAATAATTCCCAGCATGCAACGGGCGCTTTTCTCAACAATGAAACTCACCTATAGAGACATTATTTATTAAAAATTTGTGTTATTATTTTATATTTTGCTTGTTTTGGATTCAGTGTTTAAGCAAAACTATTATTAAACATTTATTACCTGGTCCCAGAAGGGTTGACCAGGTTTTGTATTCCCCATGTGTCTGTGTGTCTGTCCACCTGCGATAATTCCACCATTTATGGACCGATTCTCACCAAATTTGGTACGTGGGTCAAGCTCCAGTGCCCGATGCGCCAAAAAAAAGTTTGGTGACGATCCGAGGTAATTTGAGGTCACACAGGTCAATTGAAAGGTCACGGTGGTGGTCAAAGGTGTTATCTTCTATCATTGTTTGTGCGAATGTGGTGCATGTACATCCCGTTTTCCTTTAGAAAAAATGCATTTATAGACTGTTACTGACCCCAAGAAGAATAGTTGCTGTTTTTCAGTAGCTAATGGGGATTTAAATAAAAAACAAACAAACAAAAGCCATTATAAAGGATAGACAATTTCGGCAATTTCTGAATCATCTGCTAAAATATTCACCCAATCATCACACAAGCCCTAATCGATGGCTCACGGGGGACCAGGCTGCTCTCTGATTACACTTGTTTTAATAAGAAAAGGTTTAACATTACATATCTCGAAAGAAGAGAAAACAAGCAGATGTTGTTACAATTTTTCAATAAATATTTAGTTTGGCTCACGACTTCACGGCTACGTTCAGACTGCAGCCTGAAGTGACCCAAATCCGATTTTTTGGCCCCTATGTGACCTGTATCTGATCTTTTAATGACAGTCTGAACAACACAGATCCGATTTTTTTCAAATGTGAGCCAGGACACTTCGATATGTGGTCCTAAAACCGATACATATCCAATCTTTTGACATGCGACTTCAGTCTGAACGGCTAAAGGGCATTCATCCGACCTACACGTCATCAACAAGCCACAAACCTCAGTATTCTGCTCTGAAGTCGGTGAAAATTGTTAATGAACTCCGTGTCACTGAAGCGAAGCACATCACCACTCACCACTCTTGGCTACGTCTCCACATCCACACGTTACTTTCAATGGACGTCGCTGCCACTGCCCCACAAAACACCACGGCCAAAAACCTCGTCCTTCTCCTTCTCAGTCTCCTCCTTAAAACAAGTAAGTTGTTGATGTTCTGGCTCCGGTACGAGAGGAACTTTAAAATCTCCAGGTGCTCAATGCTAACGTCCATGTTTGGACAACTTCAGTAAACACAGAGACGTCGTCGTGTCGTCCAGTGCACATGCGGGACACTTTTGGGCCGTTTAATGTTCACACAGGGGATCACATACAGGTCGCATTTAATTGGAAATGTGAACGACCTCGCAAAAACATCGGATTTCACAAAAAAATCCAAAATGAGCATTAAGCCCTGCAGTCTGAACGTAGCCTTAGTCCCAGTTTTTAATTTTGTTCTGTGAATTTGTGTTTGACACCCCTGGTTTATATGTTGTAAAGTTTAGTAAAGTAAAGTTTATTCATGCAGAAGATTTTAATGAATAATCTGCTGCAGTGTAGAATAATATTTGGAAACAGTCGGTTTGATCTGCGCAAAGGCTTGTGGGATACTATAGCTCCTTACCACTGGTTAGGAACATTTACCTGTTAACATAAATCTGGCGTGTTTTCGTTTTTGCAGTAGTTTTTGGCAGGTTATTTTTCGAGATACAGCAAAATATATCGAGATGTACTGTATTTTTTGCTCTATATCGTCCAGCCCTAGAACACATTAATGCAATTTTCTCCAGAGTTGGACAAAGATTTTACTTAAATTATCAGGGCGCTATGTTGAAGTCTAAATAATAAAAACTATTTGCTTCACTACTGCTGCTGTGCCCTCAAAGCTAATGTCAATCCTCAGTTAAAAGTTATGCCAGTACAGTATTTGTTTATCTATCTATATTCACATATTCACATTTTTTTCTTTTTTACCTGTGCGTAGCTGAAGTAGGTTGATTGAAAAAGCCGTTATATACAGTTCTTTTTATCCATGACTCCTCTACTCCAGAATATAAAGTAAAGCGATGCTCTTCAGCGATACTATTCAGAGCTAAACCAGCGAGCAGCCTGCCAGGAGTCATTAAATGAAGTGGAAGAAAAACTAAACTAGCCCGAACACTTATTTTTAATTCATGTAATATTAGTTAGTGAATGTTTGGGCGTGTAAAAATGAATGCAGACATTTTATGTGATTAAACTTGACGTTGCAAGTCCCAGTCACAGCATATGGTGTTCCTGATGTCCAAATAAGTCTGTAGGGAGGAAGTGTAGTTTCACATCCATCACTTCTGGCTGTCATGATCTCAGATTTGGCAACGGGATTTTAAAATATCCCATGTTTGTAGTCAAAATGTATCAACAAAATCTGCTAAAAGGGACCATACTCAACCATTTTCTGATCTGTTATAATGTTGTTTTCTTATCACAAACATACCTGGATTCGTTTTTTTGTTTCATTCAGACACGTTTAACACGCAAACGCTGCATATTTAGGCTAAGTTCTTTTCTCAAACATAAAATACATACAGGAAGTGCTCCACTGTGTTTTAAAACTCCATACATCTTCAGAATCATTTGGATGATTTCAGACTTGCAATTACCAATCTAATAAATTGAAGGTAAACTGCTTCATGACATTACGAGGTGGATCAGAGCATTTTGAGCTTTGGATGTAGACAGAATAATAATAAAGAGTTACTCAAATGTGTGAATGACACAAAACACAACTCTAGGTCTGTTTTTGACAAGGTAACAACATTTTAACATGGCTTAAAACTTTAGAGTCAGGGGCTGTTTACACGAGAACGCTTGCGAGTAAAAACGACAAAATATTTTATCGGAAGTGCCTTTTGTGACGCTGTTTTTGGGGCTTAAAAACGCAAAAATCTGAAACTACCCTCCAGAGTGGAAAAGCTGAATTTGCTTCGCCGTAGCTTTTCCATCTACCGTATTTTACCGGCTATTAGGCGCTCTGGATTATAAGGCGCACTGTCATTAAATGGTCTATTTTTTTCACAAATAAACCGCACCAGACTTTAAACGAAACACAACAGTTGGATGGGTCAGTCGGACTTTGGCGCGTTCACGGTGACTCTGGGCTTTGTTCAGTTGTGGCGTGTAGGGAGGGTGCTGTCTGGGACCAACGGATTGTCGGCGTGTTCGCAGTGACTCAGTTGTTCAGTTGTGTCTAGAAGTGGCACATTGGACTCGCTTTTTCGGTTCGTTCCTCCGTTCCTCGTCGGCGTGGAGTGATGAGTGAGTCTGCGGGTGTTTTTCGCTGTGCGGTCGCTGTCTGCTCCGTGTGTGTTTGCGTGCGCTGCGGGTGGTGCGGCTTTGTAGTTTACTGAAGTCGTGCTGGGACACCCGAGAGGATTCGTGTATGGGGCGCTCTGGCTTGTAGGGTGCACGGTTGTTTTTTGATGGGGTTGGAGGCTTAAGAGCGCGTCTAATAGCCCGGAAAATACGGTACACTGCCCAAGACGCAAAACTCTGGTCAGATCTGCTCACGTCGCGTACTCATTTACATCACATACATCACCACGTAGCGTCATCACCAAGCCGCCACTTTTGTATCACCATATGCACGCTCTGCCCCTCCACGTCCGAACAGTCCCCACTGTGGAGTGTTTTAAGTATGTCTTAAGACCCACGTTTATTCTCTGGCTTTTAACACCGCGTGAGTTGTGTGGTCCTCTGTGTTTTTTATTTATTTTTATGTGTTTTTTATTGGTTTATTTATTGCTTTTCTATGATTTTGTTTTTATTTTATTTTACTGTTTTTATTATTTTAAGACTAATATTATTTTAGTAGTTTATTTTATTATCTTATTATTGTTGTTATTATTATGTATTTGTGCAGCACTTTGGAAACAGTTTGTTTGTTCCTCCCGAAAACGCTCGTCTAAACACGGAATAAAAAGTGAAGACGCAATGCCACTTTTGTGTCTTCTGTTCAGACCGTCATCATATAAACGCTGCCTCAGTTTTATGTAATACAGGACCTTTAAGTCATAAGTTTGAGCATATCTATAGGTCCTAAAACGCGCAACAGAAAATATAAGACCCATTTTGTAGCTGAGATCTTTTATTTCCTGTATTGTTTGTATCTCTCGCTGCAGCGTATTCAAAGAAGGGCGAGGAGTGTCCGTGTTTTTATCTCACAAAGGGAGGGAGCATCAAAGGTCCAAAAGATGAGAGACAAAGAGACGGACCAAGAAAAAAAACAAAACAAAACAGATCAGTCAGCAGGATGTAAGCAGAAAAGGAAGTAAACAACTGAATAATTAATCAAATACATGTATAAACAATTGGTCGACAATGTTTAATCAACTAATCATGATGAATACAGTGTAGAAAATAATCATAATCAAATTAATAAATTAAATACAGTTCATTTGTAAATCTAGAGGCCTTTAGTCACTATATTTCACTTTTATTTGGTTAAATATGTATAAGTCTCAATGTGCAATAGAAAATATGGTTTGACTAGTCGACTACTTAAACGATCTTTAGTTGCAGCCCTAATAAACAAAACAAATAAAAATAGTGTAGGGGTCATCAAACTAAGGCCCGTGGGCCGATTCTGGCCCGCCACGCCCCTTTTACCGGCCCCCCAGTCCCTCTGCCCCCCACCACTTAAACTGGCCCTATGAGGCAATCCTTAAAAGTTGACATGTCCTATTTTTTTTATTACTTTTTGGCAAATAATAACATGTCTGCATCTTGTATTTTGCAGATTTTTTTTTCAGTAAAAAAATATATTTATATGACGTATGTATATTTAATAACAATTATTATAAGACATATTTATATTATATTGTATTGTATTATAGTCGCCACATTTTCGTGACCTGACAAGCTCAGTATCAAACAGTGACAGTAAACGCACGTGCAGAGTTCTGTAGTGCAGTTACAGCAAAATGTCTAGTGTTTAAGTATGAAAAGTTGACAGACAGTGCCGAGTTTTCAAACACCGATTATTTTTTTGGTCAGTGTAAGGACAATTCTGTGATACGACCCAACCAACTCCGACCCCCCGTCACAGTCAGAAGCGATAATGTGGTCCCCAGACAAAAAAAAAAAAAAGTTTGGTGACCCCTACTGTAGAGTGACAACTTCAAACTTATGATCTTGATACAAAATTGTCTACTAAATATGATGGGTTTTGTTTGTTTTTGTTTGTTTGTTTGCGTTTTTTACGACCCTTAAAGATGCACTGTGTAACTTTTCCTAACTTGTTTCCAAGGAGATATTATTGCTTTGTCTGATTTCAAAGTATAGAATTAAACTAATCTATGTCGCATTTATTCAATTAAAGCTGTTTTACTGCTAAAATATTACAATCATACAGCGACTGAGCTCACCTCTCCACAGATCTGACCTGTGACTTGGCCTGGACACATTGTGGGCTTGTATTCATGGAACTATATGAGTTTAATGCCATACTGCGGGACATTCTTACGGAAGCCGAGAGGGGTCACAACAAACGCAAACGCCGCAACAAATACAAATGCGACAACACAACAAAAAGCCACAACACACCAAAAAAAAAGCCACAAGGGAAATGACCGCGGGACTCTATTTTAATACAAACACCGCAACAAACACTAACACCACAACACAAATGCAAATGCCGCAACACATTAAAAAGCCGCAACACATAAAAGCACAAAAAGCAACACATCAAAAAGCAACACATCAAAAAGAACACATCAAAAACCGCAACACATCAAAAAGCCGCACACACATCCGCAACACATCAAAAAGCCACAACAAAAGTGACCTCGGGACTCTATTTTCTGACAGACCGATCAAGCAGCAAGTGAAGAAGAACTACAACTTGAAAAGTAAAGGAACGGAGAAGTTGGAAACGTAAGTAAAAGTAATTTATTGTTTATTCATTATTCGTTTCACGTTGTAGTTCTTCTTCTTCACTTGCCGCTTGATCGATCAGAAAATAGAGTCCCGCGGTCACTTCCATTGTGGCTTTTTAATGTGTTGTGGCTTTTTAATGTGTTGTGGCTTTTTAATGTGTTGCTGCATTTGCGTTTGTGTTGTGGCGTTTGTATTTGTTGCGGCGTTTGCATTAAAATAGAGTCCCGCGGTCATTTCCGTTGTGGCTTTTTTTGGTGTGTTGTATCTTTTTGTTGTGTTGTCGCATTCGTATTTGTTGAGGCGTTTGTATTTTGCGGCGTTTGCATTAAAATAGAGTCCCACGGTCATTTCCGTTGTGGCTTTTTTGGTGTGTTGTATCTTTTTGTTGTGACCCCTCTCGGCTTCCGTACATTCTAGACAAAGCAATAACATTTCCATGAAGATAAGCGAGCGGCGGAAAGTTAGTGCACCTTTGATGTAATGCAGGTTATAAAAAAACTAAAATCAAACACTTCAACAGCATAAAAAACTGCCAAATTACCATGAAACTGAAATATACATACTTGAATTGTAAGTAGTCTTCAGAATTATGAGCCGCAGCCGTAAGAAACAAATAATTTATGTTGTACGGCTTTAATTATGAGAATGAATATGCGCAAAACAAACACTAATCATCTGATCCGGTGTAATATGATAATAGTTTCACAGCTGCAGTATCTGATTTTCAAACCATAAAAGGAGGAAGTAAGTCCATTTATCTCTAACTGGTCCCATCTTTCACAAACCCTTTGTCTAGAGTCTTCACTTATTTGGACACGGCGAAGTAAAGCCGGGGCCAAAACACTCTCAGACCAAAACCTATTACAGAGACGTATCAGGCTCTTTATCCCGAGCCTGTGATCAATAAAATGTTTTACAATTAGATGCAGCGGTCGCAAAGTGCTGCTACAAATATAATCTACGAGGGGAATTTCCTCATTTACAAGGAAAGAGGCATAATCTGTCTTAAACGTGATACTTTTGTTGACACACATGAATGAAAAATAAATGATCAAAAAGCATGTTGTAATGTTGTCATCTCCTCAAAAAACAGACCCGGAGTTGTGCTTTGTTTTACTTTTACTTTTAGTCAGTGTTGGGAAGGTTACTTTTAAAATGTATTCCCCTACAGATTACAGATTACACACCCCAAAATGTACTTTGTAACGTAATCCATTAAATTACTGAAGGTGAGTAGCGTAATCTGAATACTTCGGATTACTTGATTTGCTGTAGAGAAGTTTTAGTCCTGGTTTAGTCCTGGTTTAGACCTGGTTTAGACCTGGTTTTAGACCCGGTTTTAGACCCGGTTTTAGACCCGGTTTAGACCTAGTTTAGACCTAGTTTAGACCTGGTTTAGACCTAGTTTAGACCTAGTTTAGACCTGGTTTTAGACCCTGTTTTAGACTCGGTTTAAGGCCCGGTTTTAGACCTAGTTTAGACCTGGTTTAGACTGGTTTTAGACCTGGTTTAGACCCGGTTTTAGACCCGGTTTTAGAACCCGGTTTTAGACCCGGTTTAGACCCGGTTTTAGTTTGGGTTTAGACCTAGTTTTAGAACCTGGTTTTAGACCTAGTTTAGACCTGGTTTTAGACCTGGTTCTAGACCCGGTTTTAGACCTGGTTTAGACCTGGTTTAGACTTGGTTTAGACCTGGTATAGTTTCTGGCAATGAGTGGAATTACGTGAAAAAAATAAAAAGGGGGGATATAGCCCAAAATGTGAAAACAGGAAAATACCGCCGTGTAATCCACTTATTTTAACAAAGTAACTGTAATCCAATTACCACTCACTGAAACAGTAACTGTAACTGAATACAGTTACTCATAATTTGTACTCTGATTACGTAACTCCGGTAGATGTAATCTGTTACTCCCCAACACTGCTTTTAGTTTCATTAGTGATGGATAATTCCAGAGCGGAAATTATCCAAATAGTTCTAATGAAGGTGTTTGGAATTTAAAAACACATTGAAACACTTCCTTTATTACCATATGACATCACAAGGTGGAACAGAGTTGAAGAATGCTAAAGCCATTTGTTTATCTCCATAGGGACGTTAGAGCTTTGCCTTGAGTGTTTCACAATTTGGCATTAAACCTTCCAGACCATTTTAGTACAATTGTCCTCACCTGGATTTTTTACCTTAATTTTGCTATTAAAACTCCCCCTTTTATCCCCTAATCAAGTGTTATACATCCTTTTTTTTTTCAGTACAACCTGTTATTTCACAATCAGCATGCTGCAGTTGCGTCATGCAGCTGTAATTAAAGCTACAGGACCAGAAATACAAATGAACAGAAAACGGAAAATAAAATTCACACTCTTTCATACAAAAGACACAGCAAACATGTATAAACAACTTTTGTGACATTAAAAAAAAAAAAAAAAAAAGATTAATTTAGGGTCTTAGCTACAAAAGTGCAAAAATATCAAGTCTGTAAGTAAACTAAAAATATCCTTCTTGCCCTCAAAAACAACATAAAAAAGTGCATTTGCCCCATGACTTTCCTGGTGCCAGTCATGAAAACATCTCGTGTCAGGTCCAGGGCTCAGAGCCACATCACTTCCTGCATTTCCATGGTGTTTATTACATTTGGATTTGTATATTTTGAGTTAAATAAACCTTTCAAATAAAAAATAGCAAGGGATGTGCAATTACGCAGACCAAGATATGTAATTTGTCATTTATTTGAGAAAAAAAAACTGCACTTAGAACGGTCTTTTCAATCATTATGAACACAGACGCTTAAAGCAGTCGCCCATTTTGACTCACTACACTCTTTGGCAAAATTTGGGCCAATCAAAATGGACAGAGTGCACATGTTTGGCAAAAAGCAAAGCTCCTACTGGACACTTGTTTTCCCAACGTCATCACGCAGCATGTGACAAAGGATAATGCCAGAAAGCGGCAACTGTCAACTTTGGGCTGAACCAGGACAAAAACATGGCTAAAAAACAAATAGAATAATGTTTAAAATAAAATGCATGAATCGTCGCATGTTGAGGGACTATTTTCTCATATATCAATCCGCCGCTGCCAAGCTTTTTATCAAGTACAACTTGCTGCTGCTGCTCAGACAAAAATCCTTCAAATGCAAGGTTGGTTTTACTTCTAAACTATATTATCAACACAAACATTTACATCAACAGTCTGGTATAATAACAGATTTGCTTCGGGTGTTTTGTGGAGTGGGTAAGACTGTTTTTAGTGGCAGGATAACTATGGCCATTGACGTGCACTAGCCTAGCACCAGCGACCTCTGCAAATACAAGGACTGGATGGAATATTTTAAAAAGTGTCTCCACACACCAAGGGAAAAATAAAAAACGTAATATCCTGTCAATCTGGAAGGGTTAAACTTGTCTAGCTCCATGGATACAAGCAGGCGACGCTGACAAGTCATGATTTTGATTAAAAAGAAAAAAAAAAAGCCTACGTTTGAATGAATTATCCTTCAGAAAAAATACGTACTGAGTGTTTAAAGGCCCAAAGTGATGCTATAATCCATAAAACTCCCACACGGACACAATCCCTTATAGAAAACAATACATATTTCCCCATTTGCCACAACTGTCAATCTCTGAGTGCGGGCGTTTCACACTTGATTTTCTCCGTGCGATTTTCCCCTTCACGATCATGCAAAGAGGCCGTCGGAGGAGCAGGCAACGGAGCAGAGCCCCAGGGAGAGCATACAATGGGCTGAATGGAGGAAATGAGCCCTGTGGCATGCTGGGTAATGATGAGGAGAGAAGATCCCCACCAAGCCCTGCTCACACTGACGAAGTTCAAAATAAACGTGCCGCAAAAATATTCTGTGTGCATGTGAAATCTGGGGAGGTTTGACTCTTTATACACTGGAAAACGGGTTGGTTTCTTGGACGGGGAAAGAGCTGATTCAATTTATAGAGCTGAAAATCGTCTTTGACACTTTATTTTTTACATTTTACTAATTGTAGACACTAATTGCTGACTCAATTCGCAATAAAAAGAGTTAAACCATCCATATTCTAGTACACAGCCCAATAGTCCAGGATTAAACCAAGATTAAACCAGGACTGAACCAGGACTACACCAGGTCTACACCAGGACTGAAACGGGACTAAACCAGGACTAGACCAGGACTACACCAGGACTACACCAGGTCTACACCAGGACTGAACCAGGGCTACACCAGGTCTACACCAGGACTGAACCAGGGCTACACCAGGTCTACACGAGGACTGAAACGGGACTAAACCAGGACTAGACCAGGACTACACCAGGTCTACACCAGGACTACACCAGAACTACACCAGGACTACACCAGAACTACACCAGGACTAGACCAGGACTACACCAGGTCTACACCAGGACTACACCCAGTCTACACCAGGTACACCAGGACTAGACCAGGACTAGACCAGGACTAACCAGGTCTAGACCAGGACTACACCAGGTCTACACCAGGTCTACACCAGGACTAGACCAGGACTACACCAGGACTAGACCAGGACTACACCAGGTCTACACCAGGTCTACACCAGGACTAGACCAGGACTAGACCAGGAATGAACCAGGAATGAACCAGGATGAAAACCAGGTCTACACCAGGTCTACATCAGGACTGAACCAGGACTAAACCAGGTCTACACCAGGACTGAATCAGGTCTACACCAGGTCTACGCCAGGATTGAAACAGGACTAAACCAGGACTAGACCAGGATTAGACCAGGACTACAACAGGACTACACCAGGTCTACACCAGGACTGAACCAGGACTACACCAGAACTAAACCAGGACTTAACTAGGTCTAAACCAGGACTAAACCAGGAGAACAGCTTCCAAGCCGATCACCTCCACTGATATGTTTTATGTAATAAAAACATTAAAGTCTCTCTCAGCTTGGTTCTTCATTTCAGGAAAAGACCGGGAAATGGCACTTGTTTCCAGGGCAACAGACGTCCTGGCCGCCTGTCAAGTATTTTTTCCCGCTCGTCGTTCATTTGATTCAGCTGACCCGCCCGTGTGTAATCACTACCTGCCTGCACTATTCAAGACCGTTAAAACCCGCCCGTTTCAGCATCTATTTGCGAGTACCCGACCCGGAGCAGGACTCTGGACTGTGCACACAAACGGATACATCTCCCCCGCCAGCCGCCACATTCCAGATAGGAAGTGTTCATGGGCGCACGTCCAGCTCCTTCGACTGTTTCCAATTGAAATTACACTGGGAAATTGTCGTCCTTATCTCTGTAACTGCTGCTGTGAGCCTCGTCATTTTGGGTCTTAAAATATTAACACGCTCTATGTGATCCTGGTGTTTTTATTTTGACATTCTGACTGTTAATAAATTCCTATTCCTAATATGAACTCTGGCTCCAAATTCGCTCCTATAACTGCAAGCCTCGTGAGCTTCATTTGACTGGAGCTGAAGTCACACAAATATATTGCTTCATGTGTCATTTCTTAAACCATAAGTCCTGGTAACAAGTACTTCAGGGAGTGTCATTCGAGGAGTACTATGAAATGTTCTGAGGGAATCCAAACCTCATCACACACCTGGAGAAGGTGACAGACAGCAGACGGCAAAAAGCTTCCTCTTCACGGCAACACACGAGGACACAATCACGTTACACTGTACCAGGGGTCTCCAGACTTTTTCCTCCGGTGAGCTCCTTTGACAGAATGAAAATGCCAGAGAGATACTCATTTTAGGGGTTGCAAGAAATTGATATAAGGAAAGACGGCAAGCATTAGATGGGGAACAGTTACATGCCTATACAACATAAACCATTATCCATTTATTTGTGCACAGAGGTGATAGTCATGTAATTAATCCATCTTGAGTTCTGCAGCATAACACATATTCAGAAATCCCTTGACGACATACTTCGAAGGTGCTGGGAGAACTACTGGTAACTCCCGAGCTGCAGGTTCACTATAATGCAGTCGACAGGAAGTAACATGTAAAGAAGGGCAAGGCAACATGGCGTTTATCGTGGTGGTTAATTATTATGTTTTTGCCGGCTTTTGTCTGTTTGTTTGTTTGTTTGTTTGTCTGTTAGCAACATAACTCAAAAAGTTATGGACCGATTTTGATGAAATTTTCAGGATTTGTTGGAAATGTGAAAAGGAAGAACTGATTTCATTTTGGGGGTGATCCGGAAGAAATCCTGGATTCTGGATCACTTTGAAATTTTAGTTAACATTGTGGTAAATGGGGCCAAAAATTTTGTTTCTCAATATCTCGGTTAATTATTGACCAAACCCCATGAAATTTGACTCAGGGATGGACAATGGGATCCTCTTTCTTATTCCAAAGGCTGATTCGGATCTGATCCAGAAGACTGATTTTATCGCAATTTATATAAAAAATGGGGGTAGTCCTTGGTGGAGGTCTGCGCTCTCTGACTGCTTTTCTAGTTATTTCTGTTTTAAGGCTGTAAAATCCCTCACCACACACTTTTACACACTTTTCTCACACAGGACAGTTACAACCCTTTTTGCATCCGTCTTAAAACTTATCGCTACTGTCGTCCTTTTGTTATTTTCATCCTTTATGTAACAAACCGAAGATTAATTTATTCCGTAATGGAGCCCTGCAGCGCACGGTCCAGCACGGGTCCGTTTTTAGAGACCTGCACCCGTGAAGTACAACACCGCACCCGCCCGTTAACCCGAGATTATATCAAACGCTGCCTACGCCACAGACTGAACCAAAACTAAACCAGAACTAACCCAGGACTGATTCCAGGACTGAAGAGGAGGACTAAACCAGGACTGAACTAGGACTAAACCAGGACTAAACCAGAACAAAACCAGGACTCATGATCGGGACAGGCTCGAAGGTGAATGCAGGAGAAAGGACCGATGGAGAGCTCCACACCTCACGGTAAACGCGGCCGTCGCCCGATCGCGCTGCACTTCAGAATCACACTGCTAATGATCGAACATTTATGTAAATTTGAGAAGCTGAACACATTCTGTACTGTACAAGAGACACAGCACGGTGGAGATTGATTGACAATGATTTAGTCCCTTAGCCAATCATGAAACAGGTGGAGGAACACGATGCACATTCATACACGGTAAAAAAAACGGCATGCAAAAGTACACTACAAAACAAACAAACAGCGAGACCGCGAAAGGTGAACCGCGATATAGCGAGGGACGACTGTATTCCCTGTGACAATCTCTTATATTCATATCGTCATTCAGTTTGCTTATGTTTATCTGCAGTAGAGCCCTGCACTGCAACCCGGTGACTTGACGCAAAACTGTACGGCGTGGGACACATTTTGAAAGCTCATTGTGGATGCGGGTGGGAGCAGAGTCACGCAAACTAAATATGATCGTAAAGTAAAATATACAAATGATTAAAGTTTGCCTATCATGCATCATTTGTGTTGGATATTTTATTTGGCATTAAAAAAACTGTTTAAGCAGCCTGAACTTGGCAGATGTTGTCTAATCTCACATTTTAGACAATTCCTTTCCGCTTCTCCATGTCTGATAGATCTTAAGAAAGCAAACATACCCATCTTGCGGGATTTGCGGGACAAAATGTCGCAAATGTGGGCAGGAGTGGGAGCGAAAATTACAATTCTTTGGGGCGCAAGTAGGAGTGGGACTGAAAACTCTGTTCTGCACAGACCTTTAATCCTCAGACACTTTTCCCCACAGTAAAAACTCTCAAAAGCAGAATGACTTTAGTTACTTCCCAATAACATATAAAAACACTGACATATTGCCAAACCTTAATGTAAAGCAGGTAAACAGAAAAAAAACAACAACTTTTAAACAAATATTAATTTAATATTGCCAAATAAAAAAAAAAAAAAGAAGAGAAATAACTCATTGCATTCCAGTCTGTGCATCATTCGTTCATTCATTTTTCAAAATAAACCCAATAATAAAAAAATGAAAAAGCAACTATGTTCTTTATTATTTATCTCCAAAACCAAAATGACTTAAACTGCGATGCCAGTCATGACGCATAGGGACTGATCCAAGGACTAAAACAGGACTAAACCTGGACTGAACCAGAACTAAACTAGAACAGAACCAGGACTAAACCAGGTCTAAACCATGTCTAAACCAGGACTGAACCAGGACTAAACTAGATCTGAACCAGGAGTAAACCAAGACTAAACCAGTACTAAATCAGGACTAAACCAGGACTAAACCAGGTCTTAACAAGGTCTAAACCAGAACTGAACCAGGACTAATCTTGGACTAGAGAGAGAGAGATGGGACCCCGAGCTCGCAAAGCAGAGTGTCCACAAAGCACGATTGGCTGCGCTTAGCTCCGGCTCTGCACTGGTCTGCCTTTAGTCCTGCTTTAGTCCTGTTTTAGTCCTAGTTCTGTCCTGGTTTAGTCCTGGTTGCAGCACAAAAGTCCAGCATTGCAGTTTAAGTCGGGGCAATGGGAAAAGGCCGTTTTTTTCCATTATTCATTTAAACACAAAATCGAAAACTGAAAAAATGAATCTTTATCTGTTGTTCCATTTTGGTTTTGGAGACAAATAATGGAGAAAATAGTTGTTTTTTCATTTTCTTATTTTCGGTTTTATCTTGAAAAACGAACGAACGAATGATACACGGATCCATTCCACTTGCATGTCCGCAGAATACAGCGTCAAGGTGAAATCCTCAGCCAAAAGCACAGACAGGTTCACCAGCCAAGCAAAAAGGGAGCATCAGCAAAATGAGAACACACAAAATCGAACAGTGAAGTCAGTGCAGTTTTCCACACTTTATAACTATAACTATAAAGGTGCACTATGTCACTGTTGTGGTGGAGGGTCTGCTGCCGCTTTTAATACCTAGAAAAACAACCATTTTTATTCTGAGTGTGGTCGCGTCTCCACAGATCTGACCTACAATTTAGCCTACTGGCATCCCCCGCTTGTCTCCATGGAGATAGACTTAGACTTAACTGTACTGAACCACAAGGGAAATTATTGGATACATTTCAGGAAAAATAAAAATATGTAAGCGACAAACAGTACACCCTCCACCAGAAAAGTTACATAAAGCACATTTAACTAGCAGCTTTAATGGGGAAATACAGACCAAATACCACAAAATACCGTATTTTTCAGACTATAAGGTGCACTGGATTATAAGGCACAGTATCGGTAATATTGAATTCTCTCGTCTATTTTCAGCCATAAGGTGCATTGGATTATAAGGCACATTAAGTGAAATAAACGGACGACACTTGAGACTGATACTTTAGCCCAGGCGTCCACGATCCATTGACAGATTGTGGCGTAATCTGCCCGGCGCTGCCTCCCTGTCTTGGTGAATGTGGATTATGAAAGTGAATGCAGGTAGATAATTTAAAGTTGTTGTTTTTTGTTTTTTTTTCCTACGAGAAGGACTCAAATATACATTGAGTAATAATGTGTTTAATGAAACTTAAAACCACATGAAAACACATATTTGCATAAACTATAAGTGCTGAAAAAAACAGCTCACTCCTTGTGCGCTGATGCATCAGCTTCTGTCGGACTAAAGGACATGACACAGTGGAATATGTGTGTTCTTCCTGTAACGTCTGCGACAAGGCGAGAATGGCAGTGTGCATTGAGTCGACGCAGAACTATACTTTGCCCTTTACTCCACAAGGCTCCTGACTACAGTAGCCGTAATGCTCCAACAATCCATCAAACGGTGCGGCTTTGTAGCTTACCAAAGTCGTACTAAAACATTTGGACAGATTTTTGAGCGCTGTGTACCACATAAAATTGGTTTGAGGTCAGTAAGCACAACCAGAATTAATACATAAGGCACAGCGGTTTATAAGCCAGGCTGGGGCCAACTAGTGCCGCCGCTCAATTTTGTTTCTCTACAGCGACTCGGTCTGGAATCAGAATACAGTAGACAAGAAGTGCGAGTCCTGGCACCAGCCAATCAGCAAAGAGCCACACATTCTGTGTTGGCAACAATTCCCAAGATCGAGGATTTAAAGCCGGAACAGAGAGAATGTTTGGTGAATTTTATTAAGGGGAAAAACATTATTGTCCTTCTTCCTACGGGATTTGGGAAAATCTTACCAGTTAGCCCCGTTAGCGGCGCATTACATATGTCACGACCAAAAAGCAACGATTGGTTAAATAAAAAAAGTAAGTGCCTACCGTCGAGTGAACAAATTCTAACGCTGGAAGGTCAGACGGTTTCCACGAAGTGAAACCGGCTGATGAATCAGGCTTCCGGATTATAAGGCGCACTGTCGATGATTAAAAGATTTTAAGTGCGCCTTATAGTCCGAAAAATACTATAATATTTCAATGTGAATTTTAGTTGTAATTTTTCTGTCTCTCAAATCTTCACTCATCTATGTTAGAAAAAGGTGTAAATCTGAGACACTACAAATCCTCAATGTCATCACCGCTGAAGAACAAGGAGCTTCCTAATGCAGAATTGTCGCGTAACGATTTGCTACGGTCTTGCTTTGATCCATTAAATCAAAAATCAATTTTCTAAGCCATCTGGACATCTGCCGGAAAATACCACCTCTGCCAAAAAAGAAAATCTATTCCGTGTTTATAATTTGGACAAACCACCATTTTATTAAAAGGAGAGCACATTATCCAGATGTTTATGAACCTTACGTGGAGATATTTGGTGCAGATGATCGGGCTTGAGCGAGTTAGCAGAGCGTGGTTTGGGGGGAGAGGGTAAAAATGTAAAAATGTGGTTTCTTAAAAAGGACATGACCCTAAAAGCTGCCCCCCTCCTCCAGCTGACACCTGTCCCATGTGGGCTGCACAGGTGCTCTGGCTCTGTTCAACGTGCAAAACACATGAAGGGTAGAAACATTATAGCTTTGAAAAATATTGTCCCAAAACCACACAGACGGACACAGCGAAAGCCAACTCTAGGTGAAGTTAAAGAAGATATGTGGAGTAACCAAAAGCAACATCTGGGATCACTTTTACAGATACACTAGTGATATTTTGGCCGTGGTTAAACCTTATCCACAAGTATTGGAATGTTGAAAATATTACTAATAATATAATATAACTGATAACGTAATAAAGTATCTCTCAAAAATGAGTTAAACATGCCTGCAATAGTTTTTTTTTTTTCTGTATTACTTCAACCACTACATCTACATTTTTTTCAGAATTTGATAGTTTTGTTATTATACACAAACTATACTTTCAAAGCAATAGGGATGTAACAGTAACTGAAATACCGTTGATATCGTATCTTCAAAGTTCTCACAATAATATCAGGGCCATCACAATATATCGAATTACAAGTCTCTTTGCTTAAATTAACAGTTATAATGCAGCATGAGCTAAAAAAAATCACACAGGGAACTACATAGACCATGATCCTTTGCTCTGTTTCAGCACACTTTAAGCACTTTTAAATCATAGTTCTTTGGATTAAGTCTTGTCAAAGCATTTTAAGAGGAAAAAGTAGCATATTCACAATCCTGTCAGTCTCCACAAAATATCGCAATAAATATTGTAAGTACATTTTTATTTATATAGCACTTTTCACAAACATTTATTACAAAGAGGCTTTACAGAGCATTATTCATTCACCTCATACCTGGTGGTGGTAAGTTACTATTGTAGCCACACCTGCCCTAGGGCAGACTGACTGAAGCATGGCCATCAGACCCTCTGTCCACCATTACTCAGGCACACACCATTTTCATACTATGCAATTGGGCATGGGCCCAAACAAATGTTCACTTCTGCATTTACTTCCTCAGGCGAGCGCCTCCCACCTGTGTGATGTTTGTAACGTGCACGGTGTGGAGCGTTTGGACCAATCAGAGCGAGGGCTGCGAGAGTGGAGCTAGAGTGGGGCAAGGTTAAGTCTCACAAAGCTAAATTTTTGGTGCTTTCACAATTTTAAAAATTTAAGTTTATATTGTGAAAAAAGAAAAGAATCCCTACAAAATCTTTTTGAAAGTTGTGGACGTACTGTCAGCTGAACATGGGCAGTTTGAATACCCAAAAATTGTATTGTGATTCTTTCTGGGCCTAAGCTCTCGGGAACTGCAATACCTGGAGCGGCCACTAGTCGGTCTCCAGCCATGAAAGAGTTATTAGTATAGATCTGTGGTTTCGGCAACATCGTGTAGCCATTTTTGTTTTGAAAAAAATAAAAAATCAGCTACTTGCTAGTTAGATGTGCAGCTATCTATCAGAGAGACTGAAAACTACACAGCTTTTTGTTGAGATGATATTTACAGTGATCCAACTTGGCACCACAGTTTTCTAAAACAGAAGTCAGCAGTTGTGTTTCTTTTATTAAGGTGTAGATGACTACTGCGATTTAAACTGTACAAATTATAACAAAGATCCATGAGTGTCATTGAGTAAAACTATACAGAAACACAATATACCTTTTTAAGCCATTGTCATTGGTATTTTTCATGGAAATTGGTGAAAGAAGAAACACATTCTTTTTAACAGTGTGAAACAGAATATTTGGGGTGTTACTGGGGGTACCACAAAAACTTCTTCATTTGTTTCAGCCGGCGTGCGTAAACAGTCTTTGACATTGACGTCTGTGTTAATGTGACAAAGCAGTGAACTTCGTGACATTCAGAGTTTGGCCTTTGGAAATGCCACTTCAGATCTGGAACAATGCATTTCTCTCCTCTTCATTATCAAGTGCCGAGTGATATCGCGCAGATAGAAAACGCTAAATTGGACCTCACTGACAGACTGGCCCGGATAAACCACAGCAAACCCCCGGCGAGCGCAGTGTACGGCCAAGGCACTGTCATTAGCTGGCATTTAGCGGATTTACAGACGCATTCACGGACCAGTGGAATTGTCCTAGTCATAAAAGGGGAAAAAAATCTTTGATCGGTGGCCACATTCTTGGTCTTTTATAGCCCTTCTGTTTGTGTCTATGGTGATTGCGGTGCTCTGGACTGTTTGTACAAAGCTAATGAAATGCTAAAGTCTGTGTTTGTCCCATTGTAACTGAACCAAGGCACAAATAAACAATAAAGTCATTTAGGCCGTGCAAGGGTCAAGTGGTTTTAAAGTGGGGGTCACATTTGTCAGCCTGTTCACACTACTTCAGTTTTATCTTTTAAAGGTTCTATACTGAATGAAATAAAACTCTCGTGAGCTTTAAACCATGTTAAAATGTTGTTACCGCCACAAAAACATACCATTGTTTCATGAGTAATCTTTTATTAATAGTCTGTCCACATCTCCAAAGTTCAAAATGCTCTGTTCCACCTTGTGATGTCATGAAGTGGCAGTTTTATGTTCACAGCTGCCTTTCACCTTTTTGTTCAGCAAATATTGGCTCTCCCAGGGCTGAAATGATCCAAACGATTCTAGTGAAGGTGTGTGGAGTTTAAAAACACACTGGAGCACTTCCTGTTTTAACACATGACATCACAAGTTGGAATGAAGTGTTTTCTGTTTGAGAGAAGAACTCAAACTATGCAGGATTTGTGTGTGAATGAAACAAAACACAACTCCAGGTATGTTTTCGACAAAGAAACAACATTATAATATAGATCGGAAAATAGTGCAATGCAACCTTCACATTTTTCTAAAATTTTTTGTTTTCTTATCATCAAGTATCTACGGTCTAAAGGTCAACTGTGTGAAAACTAGGACTGAGTATCATTAAGAAGTTGCAGATGCTATACATACCTCAATACAGTGCACTTCTGATTCAATATGATACATACCTCGATACATAGGCCACGATACGAAACATATTTCAATACAGTGCACTTTCGATTTGATACGATATATTTCAAATCGTTTCAATAAAAAAAAAAAAAGTCTAAATCATGGCTGTGATACCAAAAGTCTTTGTTAAACCACTTCTTGCGTAAAGTTCATATGAAACACAAACATTTTAATCCTCAGAACAGTGAAAATATCAAATGTGTTGCATAAAAGAGTTTGATTTCACTAAACAAGCAACAAACCTGTAGCGCTGTAACAAAATAATTAAGTAAAACATACCAAAAAAAATAAAAATACTCTTGGCGATATATCGATACAGCAGCCCACGATATCATTACTGTATCATCACATTAAACAATACAATATATTCATAAATCGATATTTTTGCACACTCCTAGTGAAAACCCACATCTATCCTGTCTAATTGTTGAGATATATTTATGTCTTGCTTTACCAATATTTACCAATTCAATGTATTTTTATTGAGTCCAAAAACACAACAGCAGTCATCTCAGAGGGCTTCACAAAACTGCTGCTTTAACCATCAAGCAAGAAAATCTAACTATAAAACAGCCATTGGTGAATAAAAGACAAGAAGATGCAACTAACTCACAATTCAATTTTCAGAGTCATTTTATCAAAGTTATCCTAACTTTGTGCCTCCGCTCAACTTCATTTCGCTCCAGCGACTAGGTCAGGAGTCAGAATACACTAGACGGTTCACAAAACCTCGGAATTGCGAGTTTGGGCACCAACCAATCAGTGAAGAACCATACATATATTCTGTGTTGGCAACAATTCCCAAGATCCAGGATTTAAAGCCGGAAAACAAAGAGAATGTTTGGTGAATTTTATCGAAGGGAAAGACATTACTGCCCTTCTTCCTATGGGATTTGGGAAAAGTTTAATATACCAGTTAGCGGCGCTTTACATACGTCACTACCAAATAGCAGCAATTGGTTAAATTAAAAAAAAGTACCCGTCTATTGTCGAGCGAACGAATCCTAATGCTGCGAGGTCAGACAGTTTCTACAAAGTGAAATGAAGTGAAACCGGCTGATGAATCAGGTTACATCCTAACTAGGGATGTACAAAAATACTGAAATATCGATAAATTGTGTATTTTAATGTTATGATATAGTATTGATATCGTGGGCTGCTGCAATATATGTCCAAGAGTATTTTTTGGTATATTATACTAAATTATTTTGTTACAGCGCTACAGTTTTGTTGTTTGTTTAGAGGACATTGTTGACATTGTTTTGATGAATAAAATGGGTGTGTTTCATAATAACTTTACACAAGAAGGGGTTTAGCAAAGCCTTTGTTTTTTTATTAAACCGCATCAAAGAGATTTGAAATATAACGTATCAAATTGAAAGTGCACTGTATCGAGATACGTATCATATCATGGCCTATGTATCGAGGTATGTATCGTATCGGCAACTTCTTAATGATACCCAGCCCTAATTATAACCAGGATTGTGGCTGAAGATCTGAAGAAGGTTCACTGAGAGGTTGCTCCAGCAGCATTGAAGTACAGGTTAAATGCAGTACTCACATCACCCTCTAGGGGCAGCAACACAGTTTTAGTTTGATTGTTTGACCACTTGAAGATGAACATATCCACTAATTAACAAGTCGGTGGTTCAATCCAAGCTTCTGTCGGCGTGTCCTTGAGCAAAACACTCACCCCGCCTTCCTCCAGCGTCTGCATATACTTGTTTAGGAATATGTGAATGGGAGAGTGGCGGTTTGAGCACCACTGGAGATAGAAAAGTGCTCTATAAAAGTAAAAATATAACACAGCCTGCCATGGGGTTCACTCCAAATGCACTTTTTGTAAAATATCTGGCTTTGTAAGTACCACAAGAGCAGGACAGAATTCAGATCTGGACAAAACATTATGTAAATCTGCCCTATTTCCATGTCCAACCGTCCTCTCGGCTGACTTTCTATGGCCACATTTCCTCCAAATTGAGATACATTAGGTTGGAGTTAGGCTGTGTTAATGCATGTACATGTGCAGTCCATTATGTGATCAGGCCCGCACAGTAGTTGATGGTCACGCCACAAGCACAGACTTCATTCATGCATCAAACCAAATGTTAAATGTCTCCTCTTCTTCCTCTTTCTGCATAGTTATGGGCTGCTATGTAAATCCAGGCCTCGTAGAAACACACTGGAGACTCTTGGACACTTAATCCTCTCCACTGACATGTTTATCAAATCACAGAATCTTTCTTTCCGGTTTCCCATTTGGTTTCTTTCCTGGGGTCATCGGCAAATTATCTACAACTTTTTTGAATTAGTCTGTTCCCCACATCACATCCTGAACATATCCTCCTGAAGCGATCCAGATATTACATGAACACATTGTCTTATAATATTGTACTCAGAGTAAGGAAACATTAAAGGTGCACTGTGGAACTTTTCTAGTGGACGAAGATGTTATTAATTGGTCTAGAATATTCCACAGTAGGGATGGGCATTTGATTCAATTTTCTTAATCGATCGTCGAGAGAATTTATGATCGATTTTTCGATTAAGTCACGTTTTTATATTAATATTATCATCATCATAATCTGCATAAATAAACTCAATTTACAACATATAAACCATAACCACTCTAGAGCCACATCAGCCCGTTTGAGATTATAATGTGTTTAATGCAGCTTTGACACATTTGTTTACGTTTTACAGAAACTAAACTTAAAACCGCAAGGCTAATTTGCATAAACTATAAGATAAAAAAACAGCTCTTTCCTTGTGCGCTGATGCGTTTCAGCTTCTGTTGGACTAAAGGACCCAACTCAATGGAATATATGTGTTCTTTCTGTGACAGATAGTGATGGGCAAATGAGACGGAGCTCCTGAGCACGTCTCGTTCTTTCTGAAACAAATTGCTACGAAGCACTGCCTCGGAGCTCGTCTCGCAGCAGCCGCTCACGTGACCAAAGTGCGGAAGTGTCGGTCCCTCCCCCTACTGCTTCACTCTGCGTGTCTTCAGTGTATCGAAGCGTTTCATTGGCTCAGCGAATGTTCCGCTCTGCGATTGGTTCAGAGTGTTCAGCGCACTTCCGTGGTTTGACAAGCGCTAAACTGCTACAGTATAAAAGATGCACCAATATTTCTTAAATATACCGCAAAGTGAAAAACACCCGCAGACACACTCATCACTCCACGAGGACGAGGAACGGAACGGAGGAACGAACCGTCAAAAAAGCGAGCGCAATGTGCCACTTCTACCCACAACTGAACAACTGAGTCAGTGCGAACACGCCGACAATCCAGCGGTTCCAGACAGCACCCTCCCTACACGCCACAACTGAACAAAACCCAGAGTCACTGTGAACGAACAAAGTCCCACTGACCCATCCAACTGTTGTGTTTCGTTTAAAGTCCGGTGAGGTTTATTTGTGAAAAAAGTTTTAAAATAGACCATTTAATGACAGTGCGTCTTATAATCCAGAGCGCCTAATAGTGCGGAAAATACGGTAATACAAATATATCTCTATAGCTATATACAGCACCATAGACTGTATAAAGAAGTGGACTAAGCGAGCGTGACGTCACCCGTAGCGTTGAAGCTCGCGATGCTTAGAGCCAGAATTTATACTATGAATAGGATTTTCTGGCAGACAAAATAGCGTGAAAAAAAAAAAAAAAAAAACAGCTGGATCGTGTAGAGCGGGTTAATACAAACACTTTAAGACCAAAATGACGAGGCTCACTGCAGCAATTACAGAGAGAGGGAGGACAATACTCCAGTGTAAGTCAATGGGAACCAAGGTCAGACGGAGTCAGAAGAGCCACATGTGAACTTCTTAATTGGAACGTGAGGGCTAGACGCATTAGCTTTGTCCGTTTATATACAGTCTATGGTAAGGAGAATCAGTCCAAAGATAAAATACTGTAATGGCTGATAGGACGTAGGGTTATATTTCACATTTTATGCATGTCCAATGAGAGAACGTGCCAGGGAGGACCTGTAGCCACGCCGGAGGGACTATAGCGTCTCTGTGTTTGCTTTGAAGTGGATCAGCTCTATTTAAAGCCGTTCTCTCTTTCTAAAGTGAGCTGCATTTGCCATTTAACTGCCCCTCTGCAAGGTCATTCAGGGGGTCTAACTTTCTTCAGTTCAGCAAATCACATTTTCTGAAGGATCAAGAGAAGTTAAAGGTGCACTGCGCAACCTTGATATGAAACAATCTAGCATCTGTTCATTACGGATGGTTCTGTTGCTCAATAATACAGTGATTCCCTTTGTGCGTAGGGTTGCCGCTCCACAGATCTGACCTGTACCGTAGCCTATACACAGTGTTGGGAAGGTGACTTTTAAATTGTATTCCCCTACAGATTACAGATTACATACCCCAAAATGTAGTTTGTAAAGTAATCTTTTAAGTTATTTAAGGTGAGTAATGTAATCTGAATACTTTGGATTACTTGATTTGCTGTAGAGAAGCAAAGACGAGGAAATCGTAACATAAGAAGTTTTATCTGCTAAAAGAAAATAAAAATCCCAGACTTTACTTAACCAAATTAAAAATATTATTGATAGAAGAGGAGGAGACACGTCCACGCAGCATGATTTAGTCCTGTTAAATCCTGTTTTAGACCTGGTTTTAGACCTGGTTTAGATCTGGTTTAGACCTGGTTTAGACCTGGTTTTAGACCTGGTTTTAGACCTGGTTTTAGACCTGGTTTAGACCTGGTTTTAGACCTGGTTTTAGACCTGGTTTAGACCTGGTTTAGACCTGGTTTTAGACCTGGTTTTAGACCTGGTTTAGACCTGGTTTAGACCTGGTTTTAGACCTGGTTTAGACCTGGTTTTAGACCTGGTTTAGACTATAGCCCAAAATGTGAAAACAGGAAAATACCACTGTGTAATCCAATTATTTCAACAGAGTAACTGTAATCCAATTACCACTCACTGAAACAGTAACTGTAACTGAATACAGTTACTCATAAATTGTACTCTGATTACGTAACTCCGGTACATGTAATCTGTTACTCCCCAACACTGCCTATACAGTCGTTGTCTCCCTTGAGATAGATGGATTTAATCCAGGGGTCACCAGTTTATTTTCTCTGGGGGCCACATTATCGCTCCTGACTGTGCTGGGGGCAGGGGTCGGGTCGGTCGTGTAACAGAATTGTACGACCCCGATGACGCAGATTATTTTCTTTGAAAACCGCAACACTGTTTTTCACATATCAGACAAACACACGGGCCTTACGCTGAACAAAAAAATAATCGGTGGTCCACTGTTCTTTGAAAACTCTGCACTCTCTGTCAAGTTTTCATACTTAAACACTTGTCATTTTGCTGTCCTTAACCGCACAACAGAACTCTCCACGTCTGTGTGTTTACTGTCACGGTTTGATCTCGAGCTTTTCAGGTGACGAAAATTCAGCTGCAAATTCAACAGCAAATTTAAGCACGTCTGTTACGACCCGAAGGGCAACATATTTGAAAAGGACACAGGAGTCAAAATATAGCTCATTCATTTCTTTTATTTATAGTTGGTTCTTAATTTTTTTTAGGTTTTTAAAGAAATTTAAAAACCCTCCCATGCCCCCCCAAAAATAATGAAAAGTAATAAACAGAAAGGTGGAGCTGGAGAGCCGGCCAAACAGAACAAAAAGATGCGACACAGTGACACAACCCCGTACAGGGCCGTAGAACGCCGGTGCCAGCACCTGTAACTAAAGACAAGAAAAAAAATCAATGTGCCCGCGCGTAACAACGTCATATAATGAATGAATAATGATCTGTCCAGCGCCTTTGTGACATGTCTGCGAAAAGAGCTACTGTATATAAATAAAGACTTACTTACTATATAATCATTCAAATATAAATACTTCATATAAATATAATTTTTAAATGAAAAAAAATCAACAAAATACAAGATGCAGATGTGTTATTATTTGCCAAAAAGTAATTAAAAATATAGGCCATGACAACTTTTGAGGATTGTCAGAGGATTGCAGAGGGGCTAGGGGCCCGGTCAAAGGGGTGTGCTGGGCCAGAGTTGGTCCGCGGGCCTTAGTTTGATGACACCTGGTTTAATCTCTACTGTGGAACATTCCAGACAAAGCAATAACATCTCCACAAAGACAAGCAGTCAGTGTTGGGGAGTAACAGATTACTTGTACCGGAGTTACGTAATCAGAGTACAAATTATGAGTAACTGTATTCAGTTACAGTTACTGTTTCACTGAGTGGTAATTGGATTACAGTTACTTTGTTGAAATAAATGGATTACACAACGGTATTTTCCTGTTTTCACATTTTGGGCTAAACCAGGACTAAAACCAGAAGTAAAACCAGGACTAAAATCGTGACTAAAACCAGGACTAAAGCAGGTCTAAACCAGGTCTAAACCAGGACTAAAGCTAGGACTAAAGCCAGGACTAAAGCCAGGACTAAACCAGGTCTAAACCAGGTCTAAACTAGGTCTAAACCAGGTCTAAACTAGGTCTAAACTAGGACTAAAGCCAGGACTAAAACCAGGACTAAAGCAGGTCTAAACCAGGTCTAAACTAGGTCTAAACCAGGACTAAAGCTAGGACTAAAGCCAGGACTAAACCAGGTCTAAACCAGATCTAAACCAGGTCTAAACCAGGTCTAAACCAGGTCTAAACTAGGTCTAAACCAGGTCTAAACTAGGTCTAAACTAGGACTAAAGCCAGGACTAAAGCCAGGACTAAAGCCAGGACTAAACCAGGTCTAAACCAGGTCTAAACCAGGTCTAAACTAGGACTAAAGCCAGGACTAAAGCCAGGGCCAAAACCAGGTCTAAACCAGGTCTAAACCAGGTCTAAACTAGGTCTAAACCAGGTCTAAACTAGGTCTAAACCAGGACTAAACCAGGTCTAAACTAGGTCTAAACCAGGTCTAAACTAGGTCTAAACTAGGACTAAAGCCAGGACTAAAGCCAGGACTAAACCAGGTCTAAACCAGGTCTAAACCAGGTCTAAACTAGGACTAAAGCCAGGACTAAAGCCAGGGCCAAAACCAGGTCTAAACCAGGTCTAAACCAGGTCTAAACTAGGTCTAAACCAGGTCTAAACTAGGTCTAAACCAGGACTAGAACCAGGACTAAACCAGGTCTAAACAACATGACACTAACAGTAGGTGGACATAATTGAAGGCAGCAGTGATCTCATATAAAAATCGTTTCTCTGTCAATAATATTGTTTAATCTGGTTAAGTAAAAACTAGTCTTTTTGTGTCTTTCAGTAGATAAAACATCTTCCTCTTTGCTTCTCTACAGTAAAACAAAAGTCTTGTTCATGGAGACTTGGGCTCAACAGACAATTTGAAGAGAACAAACAAGAATTTTCAGGATGTGTCGCTACATTCATGCAGTTTTAAAAAGCACGACAATATCAAGTAATCCAAAATATTCAGATTGCTTTACTCACTTTAAGTAATTTTACGGATTACGTTACAAACTACATTTTAGGGTAAGTAATCTGTAATCTGTAGGGGAATACATTTTAAAAGTAACCTTCCCAACACTGCAAGCAGAAAAATTACACAATGCACCTTTAATGCGACTTTAGTTTTCCGTTTCTGCGTATAAATTAAACTGGAACTATTTAATTTTGCTTCTAAAATTGTAACTTTTTCATTTGTTTAATTTTACTATTTAAAGTTTTGCTTCTTGGATTGATTTTATTGGAAATCAAAACGAGTGTAGATTTTTTTTTTTTAAAGCCTTTATGATTACGTTGTGATACGAATAAACACAATTATCAATTAACCGCATCGCGTAATCCCAAATGTGCCTCGTACTCGCTCCTGAGTGCTGTGGGCCAATCCTCCAGTTATAGCTCCAAACTGGAACATTTGCGGTGATTCAGTTTTTGGGGGAGGCAGAATTCCTCCTCTGCATCCTTTTATCTGCGGTTTCATAAGAGCCTCCTGCAGTGGGCCCAGTTAAAGCAGGGATGAAATGAATTGTTTGACTTTGCGCTCCGTGAGTGTTATGGTTAGAGGACATTATGAGATGATACACGTGTACACGCTGGAGAACGACTGGAGCCACCGTCGAAAATATGAACCACTTAAATGTTCTTCGCTTAACTGAATTACATAACTAATACATTAAAGACCATTCAGCATTGTTATAGTTTTAAATTCAGGGTTTCGACAAGATATTTTGCTGTTATTATGCTCGTGAAACAAAAAACATCGTGAAGTTCAATGTCAATCGGTGTCGTTCGTTTGTTTTTCAAAATAAAACCAAAAATAAGAAAATGAAAAAAAAAACAACAATTTTCTTCATTATTTGTCTCCAAAACCAAAATGAAAAACCGAATAACAATTAGTTTTTTCAGTTTTTGATTTTGTGTTTAAATGAATAATGGAAAAAACGGATAACGACGGACTAAACCAGGACCAAACCAGGACCAAACCAGGAATAAACCAGAACTGAACCAGGACTAAACCAGGGACTAAACCAGGACTAAACCAGGACTAAACCAGGACCAAACCAGGAATAAGCCAGAACTGAACCAGGACTAAACCAGGTCTAAACCAAGTCTAAATGTGACTAAACCAGGACTAAGCCAGAACTGAACCAGGACTAAACCAGGTCTAAACCAGGACTAAACCAGGACTAAACCAGGAATAAGCCAGAACTGAACCAGGACTAAACCAGGTCTAAACCAAGTCTAAATGTGACTAAACCAGGACTAAGCCAGAACTGAACCAGGACTAAACCAGGTCTAAACCAGGACTAAGCCAGAACTGAACCAGGACTAAACCAGGTCTAAACCAGGACTAAACCAGGAATAAGCCAGAACTGAACCAGGACTAAACCAGGTCTAAACCAGGACTAAACCAGGACTAAGACAGAACTGAACCAGGACTCAGCCAGGTCTAAACCAGGTCTAAACCAGGTCTCAACCAGGACTGAATCAGGACTGAATCAGGTCTAAACCAGGACTGAACCAGGACTAAACCGGTCTCAGTCCTTGTCTCAGTCCCAGTCTGGTTCTCGTCTGGTCCTGGTCTCAGTCCTGATCTGTTCCCGGTCTGGTCCCAGTCTGGTCCTGGTCTCAGTCCCGGTCTGGTCCTGGTTCCAGTCTCAGTCCTGGTCTCAGTCCTGATCAGGTCCCCTTCTGGTCCCAATCCCAGTCCTGGTCTCAGTTCAGATCTGGTCCCAATCCCAGTCCTGGTCTCAGTTCAGATCTGGTCCCAATCCCAGTCCTCATCTCAGTTCAGGTCTGGTTCCAGTCTCAATCCTGGTCTCAGTCCTGGTCTCAGTTCAGGTCTGGTCCCAATCCCAGTCCTCGTCTCAGTTCAGGTCTGGTCCTAGTCTCAGTCCTGGTCTCAGTCCTGGTTTGGTCCCGATCCCAGTCCCATTCCTGCTCTCAGTTCAGGTCTGGTCTCGAACTCAGTCCTGGTCTCAGTTCAGGCCTGATCCCCGGTCTAAGTCCCGGTCCCAGTCCTGATCTGCCGTGGTGCAGTAGTAACTAACAAAAAAACGAGGGAACTACATAGACCATGATCCTTTGCTGTTGTCAGTGCAGACTACATGAAGAAACAACTGTGATTAAGCACTTTTAAATCTTAATTCTTCATATTATAACAGCACCAATGGCTTTTCAAGGCTTTTCCAAGTTTTTTAAAAGGAAAAAGTAGCATATTCACAATTTTGTAAACCAAAATATACCAAATATCACAATAAATATCAAACCTATTAATCATTACATCCTTAACCAATACAGCTTGCAAACCCGCTTCATGAGTCGTATATGAAACCTGGTTAAAATGCATTGGATTCTGGAGAGTGGGATTTTTAACGCGCTCCCCCTCCTGGTTAGTCCTGGTTTAGTCCTGGTTTTAGTCCTGGATTTAGTACTGTCTTAGACATGGTTTAGACTTTAGTCCTTGTTTAGTCCTGGTTTAGTCCTGGTTTTAGTCCTGCTTTGAGTCCTGGTTTTAGTCCTGGTTTAGACCTGGTTTAGACTTTGTTTAATCCTGGTTTAGACTTGATTTTGTCCTAATTTTAGTCCTGGTTTAGTCCTGATTTTAGTCCTGGTTTTAGTTCTGGTTTTAGTCCTAGTTTAGACTTTGTTTAGTCCTGTTTTAGTCCTGATTTTAGTCCTGGTTTTAGTCCTGATTTTAGTCCTGGTTTAGTCCTGATTTTATTTTAGTCCTGGTTTAGTCCTGGTTTAGTCCTGGTTTAGACCTGGTTTTAGTCCTGGTTTAGTCCTGGTTTAGTCCTGGTTTTAGTCCTGGTTTAGACCTGGTTTTAGTCCTGGTTTAGACCTGGTTTTAGTCCTGGTTTAGACTTTGTTTAGTCCTGGTTTAGTCCTGATTTTAGTCCTGATTTTAGTCCTGATTTTAGTCCTGGATTTTGTCCTGATTTTAGTCCTGGTTTTAGTCCTGGTTTAGACCTGGTTTAGTCCTGGTTTAGACCTGGTTTAGTCCTGATTTTAGTCCTGGTTTAGTCCTGAGTTTTTACCTGGTTTAGTCCTGGTTTAGTCCTGGTTTTAGTCCTGGTTTTAGTCCTGGTTTAGACCTGGTTTTAGACCTGGTTTAGTTCCTGGATTTTAGTCCTGTTTAGTCCTGGTTTAGTCCTGGTTTAGTCCTGGTTTAGTCCTGGTTTAGTCCTGGTTTTAGTCCTGGTTTAGTCCTGGTTTTTAGTCCTGGTTTAGTCCTGGTTTAGTCCTGGTTTAGTCCTGGTTTAGTCCTGGTTTAGTCCTGGTTTAGTCCTGGTTTAGTCCTGATTTTAGACCAATACAGCTCTTGGATCTAGTGAATCGTAGAAATGATAAGATTCTACTTTTCTGCTTTTGGATATTTCACGGCAAAGTCTGGAGGAAAGAGGGAAAACTGTCTCTTGCCCCCGTGTGGGAGAACGATCAGACTGTAGAACGTAAACCCGCTGCCCCCCTGAGGTCAAAAGAGTCGGGGACTTGGAATGACTTGCAAACCCGCTTCATGAGTCGTATATGAAACCCGGTTAAAATGCATTGGATTCTGGAGAGTGGGATTTTTAAAGCGCTCCCCCTCCTCCTCCTCCTCCTCCTCCTCCGCCGGAGCCTCTCCACTTTGCGGCGTGGAGCAGAGTGGAGCGTTAATGTCCCAGGTGTTTTAGCTCAGACTCTCCTCTTTGGTCCCCGATGGAGGAGGAGGAGAGGATAATGGGCCGGACATTTGCAGAGAGAGCTGCTTTAAACGAACCGAGGAGCAAAGGATCAGACCAGGACACAGCTAAAGCCCCACAGTGGGCACGTGGGGTAGACCTGATAACAGCTGCATGTACCGTATAGGCATAGGACTAAAGCACAGGTGTCAAACATACGGCCCGGGGGCCAGATCCGGCCCTCCAAGACCTTTAATCTGGCCCTCGGCTGATTTTCTACAGAACTATTTTAATTATATTTTCTATTAAAATCGTGTTAATTTTCTGTGGTGTTTATCACACAGCGTCTCCAGCGTCTCTGTACGTGGCCCCTCCCACCAGAGCAGCACAAATGAAGACTTGTCTCTTTCCAAACGCTCTTAAAGGACGATCGTTTTGACTGTTGACCGTGACACCCTCATCAGAAAAATGTCCAACATGAGAAAAGTGGAGCCGAGTGCAGGATTTTACAACAAAAATGGACTTATTCCTATTTGCATATAAGTTCATGTTAAAACTTTGTGTTGAAATTGTATTTTTCTTAAAGTTTCAGGTTGTTCATGATATTATAATATTGTGTAAAAGAAAGAGTTCATCAGTTAAGAAAGATTTCTGTAATAGATTTGTGTTTCTCTGCACAAATATTTGAACTTATTGCTATTTTTGGAGTATATATGAGTTTTCTGATCCGGCCCCTTTGAGATCAAAGTCGGTTGGATACGGCCCCCGGACCAAAATGAGTTCGACACCCCTGGACTAAAGCAATAAAGGGCGGCATTATGCACGAATTATAACACCGACATGATTGAAAAAAGAAGGTTTGTATGTAACAGGCTATACAGGATTTAAGCAGGTGGAAAGACAACGTGCTTTTAGTTTTAAATGCATTTGTTGTATTTCTAGTAGGGGTGTGCAAAAATATCGGAATATCGATATATCGTATCGCTTAATGTGATGATACAGTATCAATATCGTGGGCTACTGTATCGATATTTCACCGAGAGTATTATTAGGTGTGTTTTACTAAATTATTTTGTTACAGTGCTACAGTTTTGTTGCTTGTGGAGTGAAAGGAAACTCATTTATGCGACACATTTGACATTTTTGCTGTTTTGAGGATTAAAATGTTTGTGTTTCATATGAACTTTGCACAAGAAGTGGTTTAACAAAGACTTTAGAATCACAGCCACGATTTAGCCTTTATTTTTTATTGAACTGTATCGAATCGATTTGAAATATATCGAATCGAAAGTGCACTGTATCGAGATATGCATCGTATCGTGGCCTGTGTATCGAGGTATGTATCGTATCGGCAACTCCTGACAGCCGTACTAGAAATTAGGGCTGGGTATCATTAAGAAGTATTAAAAATCAGATACTAATCGATTCCTAAATTTGCATCAAAACTAGATATTCATTTGAGCAGGTATCAACACTAAAAAAGTCACAGGACAGAAATGAATCTTTCCTCGCTTTAGCTGTAACAGAAAAGGTATAAAACCACATAGACTATGTAATTTTCGGACTATAAGCCGCATTTTTTTCATGGTTTGGGTGTTTCCTGCGACTTATACTCCAATGCGACTAATATCTGCGACTCCTATTACTCCTGTACCACTGTCACTTCACTCTACTGTGCATGTCTCCTGCAGAAAGAGCCTCTGTCCTGTCTGGGATCGTATCAGTCGATCGCACCGTTACTTCTGTACCAATTTAATCAAACTTATAAAGACGACTGAGAAGACTGAACACAAATGCCCCCAAAAAGAAAATCATATTTTGCAGATTACAAGATGCAAGTAGTGAAATATGCAGCCGAAAATGGTAATCGAGCAGCAGAAAGAAAGTTTGGAGTGAGTGAGAAACTTGTGACACCGGGAGGATGCAACTTTCCTGGAAGTTACTGGATGGATCAACAAAACCTGGACTTCAGTGACACCAAAATCATCCTGTCGGGATTCAGAAAGGCTGGAATAATTCTAACTGGAACTGATGCTGAGTCTGACGACAGCTACACAGAAGAGGAAGTGACGCTCTGTTTACCTCCGGAGGTCGTGGAGTTTCTCAGAAGTGACACCGAGGATGAAGAATTCAATTGATTTAGTGATTTGGAGTGAGATGGAGAGTTTGGTAAACTTGTTCTGTACTGTTGTTTATGTTATAATTATCTGAAGAACTGTTCATATGTGACATTAACAGTCTGTTGTTCTCTATTTTCGCCTTTCAACATGAAATGTCAGTTCCTTGTCTCTGATTTTATTAAATAAATTTCTCGCAAAAACTTCGACTTACGTATGTTTTTTTCTTCTTCATTACACATTTTTTGGCTGGTGCGACTCCGGAGCAACTTATAGTCCAAAAAAATACATTATTATACGATCATGGACCAACATGGAACATGCCTGGACCACTGAGGGATCACACAGATATAAAACCACATGGTAACATTAAAGAAAGCACTTCTATTTAATGTTGAAATCACATTCTGTTGTCTAAATTATAATTTTTTTGTATAAAGTCTATTCCTGATTTTAGTCCTTTTTTTAGTCCTGATTTTGATCCTGGTTTTAGTCTTGGTTTTAGACTTGGTTTAGACCTGGTTTAGACTTGATTTAGTCCTAGATTTAGTCCTGGTTTTAGTAATGATTTTAGTCCTGGTTTTAGTCCTGGTGTTGGTCCTGGTTTTAGTCCTGGTTTTAGTCCTGGTTTAGACCTGGTTTAGACCTGGTTTAGTCCTGGTTTAGACCTGGTTTAGACCTGGTTTAGACCTGGTTTAGACCTGGTTTAGACTTGATTTAGTCCTAGTTTTAGTCCTGGTTTTAGTAATGATTTTAGTCCTGGATTTAGTCCTGGTTTTAGTCCTGGTGTTGGTCCTGGTTTTAGTCCTGCTTTTAGTCCTGGTTTTAGTAATGATTTTAGTCCTGGTTTTAGTCATGGTTTAGACCTGGTTTAGACCTGGTTTAGTCCTGGTTTAGTCCTGGTTTAGACCTGGTTTTAGTCCTGGTTTTAGTCCTGGTTTTAGTCCTGGTTTTAGTCCTGGTTTTAGTTTTAGTCCTGGTTTTAGTCCTGGTTTTAGTCCTGGTTTTTAGTCCTGGTTGGTTTAGTTTTAGTCCAGTCCTGGTTTTAGTCCTGGTTTTAGTCCTGGTTTTAGTCCTGGTTTTAGTCCTGGTTTTTAGTCCTGGTTTTAGTCCTTTAGTCCTTTAGTCCTGGTTTAGTCCTGGTTTAGTCCTGGTTTAGACCTGGTTTTAGTCCTGGTTTTAGTCCTGGTTTAGACCTGGTTTAAATTATAATTTTTTGTATAAAGCCTATTCCATAGTATTGAAGTAGATAGAAATATAATTTGATTATTGTGACAACAGTTTAAAAGACCTAAAAAGACCTAAATACTTTGTTATGTTTAATTTGTCTACTTAACATGGCAAGACATGAAACTTATCCACGCCACATTTATTCTATTCCATGTTTTTATTGTCTTGAAATAGAAGAAGGACAAAAACAAGAAGAAAAAGGAGAAGAATCAGAATAAGAAGAAAAGGAGAAGAAGAATGAGAAGAAGCAGCAATAAGTTTTTGGTTTTCATTATTCTGAAGTGACAACACTGACTTAAATCAATCACCGCCCCATTTTAAATCAAACAATCCGTATACTGCCGCCGTCTCAATCCCCTGCACTTTTCCTTACTTGGAGTTCGAGCGTTCTTGTTTTTGTTGTTAGTAACTCTATGTGAAGCCAATTAGCAAAGTGAGAAAAGTCCAGTGTCTGAAAAGTCGGTGAGTTTGACCTTTTTAAATGTTCTGTCTCAGGTCTAGACCAAAGCGAGTCGATAAATCAATTCATTTTTCTTGTGAACGCTGATTGTGCGTGACTAACCTGTAAAGATGTAAAAAGATACTCGTGGTGTGGTCCAACGCCGCCTTGAACGCGGCGATAAAATGACAGAAATGCCTCAAATCGCGTCATATTTGCAGCGACAAACATACACGACGCAAGTATTAATTCTATGTTCGTGCATTTCGAATAGGCACTGCACAGACGACTGAATGAACGAATTATGCAGACAATAAAACTAATTAGAAGTGATGAAATTAAATCACTAATTACTGTAATCATGGGGGAAAGAAGAGACAAGAACTTGGCAGGAGATGTTTACGAATTTTCAAATGGCAGAAATGTGTAGCGTCACATTGAAAAGCTCAAAATAAATGAATAAATAAAATAAAAATAAATTAATTAAGCCCCTATAGGTCCGTTGAGTTCACTGGAGTTGGGAGGTATAGGTAAAAAAATTGAAAATATCGGTGCAGTTGTTTTGTATAAAAGCAAAACGAATTAACTTTAGTGCCCCCTGCTGGTCATCTGTGAGAATACACCGTCAAATAACAGACCAAAAAATAATTGCAATCATGTACAAAAATGTTAAACACAGTCAAATATTAGGGATGTAACGATAATCAAATCTTATCACGACTGCGACAGTTTGAAGAGGCTGATATAATTGTAGATAGGACAGTGTTTTGTTTTTTTTTTTGCTTTTAAAATACCTTGACAAGATTTTGGTGTGAATTATTTCCGTCATAAACCCAAGTGTTGTTTGAGTTGAAATGAATCATGGGATATGTAGTTCTCTATGTTTATAGGCGAGTTTCATTGTTGACAAAAGCGCGCGTTGCATGCTGGGAATTATTTTGGTCGGCGGCAAGAAACACTAATTCAACATGACGGACGGAGCGAGAAAGAACGTAAAGGGTATTGATCCCGGTTATTTATCCACTCTAACGGCAGAGGACCCAAGACCATTTGACCAGAAATTGGTCATAAGCATCGACAGACGCCAAATCACCCTTTTCAACCCCTACAAAAGGTGAACCAAACCATATTTCTGGTCAGAATCGCCAACTACCTGGACAAATATTCACTTCGGCGATATCCACAATGACTTGGTGGAAACTCTTGGGCCATTCACAGCAGAAAAGATGAAAACCTCCAAGAGTCTCGATGCTTTGTTGAACTTGTTGGAGTTGGAGTTTGCTAGGATCTTCTACGTTTGCTCTGCGAATGTTTGAAAGCCGTTTAATTCGCCGTTAGCGGTTCTTTTCACTCGGAATATGAAAAAGACATTTTCCTTCTTCCGTGCTTCTATTTGTGCATCCGATAATGCAGCAGGAATTTACCATTATCGGGGATAAATACGCGAGGTTACGCACTGTGTTTGACCGCTATCCTGTTTCTTGCCTCCGACCAAAATATTTCCCAGCATGCAACGCGGGCTTTTAATAAAAATGACGTCAGCTGAAACTCGCCTATACGATGTTCCTACTGTAAAACCATGTATTTAAGCAAAGGAACTTGTGAGTCGATATACTGTGACAGAGTTTCCCAAGATAATTGTCTCTGGTCTGGAGTCAGCCATGTTGCAAGACAAGTTTTCCACCTATAGACAAGCAGGAGGAGACAACAGATGCTTCAAACACCCCAAAAAAACATGTATTTTACCATCACAGAGACATTTAATAGAGTAAAATGTTCCATCTGATCTGACCTGAAATGTACTGATATAACATCTCCATGAACACAAGCAGCTGACGGACTTTATATGTACGAGGCTATAGATCTGGTTTAGTCCTGGTTTAGTCCTGGTTTAGTCCAAGACCATAGGCCTGGTTTAGTCCTGGTTTAGTCCTAAACTACAGACCTCATTTAGTTTTGGTTTAGTCCTGGGCTAAAGACCTGGTTTAGTCCTGGTTTAGTATCCTGGGTTAGTCCTAAACTACAGACCTGGTTTAGTCCTGGTTTAGTCCTAGGCTACAGACCTGGTTTAGTCCTGGATTAGTCCTAGGCTCTAGACCTGGTTTAGTACTGGTTTAGTCCTAGGCTCTAGACCTGGTTTAGTCCTGGTTTAGTTTTGATTTAGTCTTAGTTTAGTCCTGTGCTCCAGACCTGGTTTAGTTTTGGTTTAGTCCTGGTTTAGTCCTGTGCTATAGACCTGTTTTAGTCCTGGTTTAGTCCCAGTTTAGTCTTAGGTTATAGACTTGGTTTAGTCCTAGTTCAGTCCTGGGCTATAAACCTGGTTTGGTTTTGGTTTAGTCCTGAGCAATAGACCTGGTTTAGTTTTGGCTACAGACCTGGTTTAGTCCTGGTTTAGCCCATAACATGTCCATGAACACAAGCAGGTGACGAACCCTCCACCACAAAGGTTTTACAGCGCACTTTTGAAGCCGATCACAAAAAGGGTTACAAAAAAGAGCTGATTAAAAATAAAAACAAAGTGTAATGAAATCTTTTGAGTTAATTTCACTGTTCACTGCTCGTTCCCCACGACAGTTGCAGAAACGTTTCAGCAGATTTCTTATCATCTGAATTTCATCATCGGGATAATTGTCTCCAGAAATTGTGAAATGAACCAATGTCAATATCACCCACTCTCTTGCAAACCAGTGCAGTTTATTTTAGTTTTGTATTTCGGTCGCTAATTGTTTTCCAGTGTTGGGCCTAAAATACGAGCCTTGATATAAATGAGGGAGTCTTTGAACTGCAGTCTCCCTCTGCCTGTCCCCAGAGCTGCAGTCAGCACTAATTACACTTTACATGGCTCCAAACTCACAAGAGAAAAGAAAATAGGAGATAAATATAACACCGCAGAAAAATGAGAAAAATGGACCATGATTTATTAGGCAGAAACTCCTAAGAGACCACGATAGAAATATATCTGTGCGTCTGTGTTTCTATGTATACTTTCAGACGAAAACGCAGTATAGGGAAAAAAAGAAATACAGAAGACATAATGAGTCGTTAAAGGATCCAGGTTACACGATTTTATGTCACGTTTAACACAGAGATCCTGTTTTTAAACTCAATACAACGTCACTAGAAACACTGTGAAAAGAAAAGAGAAGAAAGTGAGAAAGTGGATTCCCTGAAGCGTCAACAGTATCAACACTCAGATACTAATAAATGCTAAAACTATAGAACCAAAACTAGATACTGGGTTAGATCTGGTTTAGTCCTGGCCCAATCCTAGGCCATACAACTGGTTTAGTCCTGGTTTAGTCCTGGGCTATAGACCAGTTTAGTGTCTAAGGCTATAGAATTGGTTTAGTCCTGGTTTAGTCCTGGTTCATTTCTGGTTTAGAAGTGGTTTAGTCCCGGTTCAGTTCCGGTTTGGTCCCGGTTTAGTCCTGGTTCAGTCCTGGTTTAGACATGGTTTAGACCTGGTTTAGACCTGGTTCAGTCCTAGTTCAGTCCTGGTTTAGTCCCAGTTTAATCCTGATTCAGTCCCGGTTCAGTCCTAGTTCAGTCCTGGTTTAGACCTGGTTTAGACCTGGTTTAGTTCTGGTTCAGTCCTGGTTCAGTCCTGGTTTAGACCTGGTTTAGACCTGGTTTAGACCTGGTTCAGTCCTGGTTTAGTTCTGGGCTACAGACCTGGTTAAATTTTGGTTTAGTCCTGGTTACTCCTGGATTAGTCCTGGGCTAAAGACCAGTTTAGTCCTGGTTTAGACCTGGTTTATTCCTGGTTCATTTCTGATTTAGACCTGGTTTAGTTTTGGTTTAGTCCTGGGCTATAAACCTGGTTTAGTTTTGGTTTAGTCCTGGTTTTGTCCTAGGCTGTAGACCTGGTTTAGTTTCAGGTTAGTCCTGGATTAGTCCTAGGCTATAGACCTGGTTTAATGTTGATTTAGTCCTAGGCTGTAGACCTGGTTTAGTTTTGGTTTAGTCCTGGGCCACAGACCTGGTTTAGTCCTGGATTTAGCCCATAATATGGTAGGAAATATACTGTATATACATTGTTTCTGTCAGCTGTCAGTCTCAACACCAGAGCGTCACTGGCCCCTAAACGATTCCTTTAAAATCTGAAAATTCTATAAATTCCTAATAAAATAATTTGCGGTGTTGAAAGTGTGGACTCTTCACCTTTAATCCTCTCAGCCCACAGCTCAGCTCCAGCCACACAGACACGCTCCGATTAGTAACAAGGTTGTACTTTGTGACAGAGACACTAAAAAGCCTGTAGACTTTCACTGCTTTAAACAAGAGCCGGGCTTTTCAGGACCTGAGGAGAGCTCTCAGGACGGCACATCGAGCGGTAATCAGAGACGCTTTAATAAAAGTGAAAATATATTGAAAACGGTGATGGTAATGGTGACATTTTTATACAACGCTTTTCCACATTCAAGCCACTCAGAGTACTTTACATCAACGAAAAACTCACCCATTCACACATACACTCATGCACTAATGTACGCAGACACTGGGGTGAGTGGGGTGGGTTGAGTGTCTTGCCCAAGGACACAAAGACAGCATTCATTTGTGGGATATGGAATTGCACCGCCAACCTTTGGATCAGAGGACAAACACATGACCAACTGAGCTACTGTCACCCCAAAATGTAATAGAATAAAACAGTTGAATACTCAGAATTAAGTGTAAATAAACATAAAACAAAAGTCAAGATTGTGTTGAATAAAAATAAAAAAATAAAAATTTGACTTCCTCTTTTTTCAGACACATCTACAATGGATTTAAAAGTTTGTTTTTAATACATTCTTGGCAAACACAGAGTAGACATTTAATAATTAACATAGTGTAAAAAAACTTTCATATCAAACTACTAAATGTGAATTGTTGCTCTTTAATAGACTAAATATTGTATAGAAAATATTTTTACTACTACACTCCCTGACACAGCACCCATTTCCTAATATATATTTTTCAAACATTTGGTCCAAATTGAGGCTTTTGGCTTTTAGCCTGATTCATCAGCCAGTTTCACTTTGTAGAAACCATCTGAACTCGCAGTATTAGGATTCGTTCACTTGACGGTAGGCGGGTACTTTTTATCATTTAACCAATCGCTGGTATTTGGTCGTGACGTATGTAATGTGCCTCTAACGGGGCTAAGTGGCATATTAAGATTTCCCAAATCCTGTAGGAAGAAGGACAATAATGTCTTTCCCTTTGATAAAATTCAAACATTCTCTTTGTTCCAGCTTTAAATCCTCGATCTCGGGAATTGTTGACAACACAGAATGTATGGCTCTTCGCTGATTGGCTCATATAGCGGCTATACCATACCTGTGTTTCCTGGTAGCTGCAGAGAGGTAGAATTGGGTTCAGTAAAAGCTATGACGCACTGAATGGATTTATAAAACAAAAGAGGCTGGATTCACTGTGCATTTACAGTGGTTTAATTTATAGGATGACTGGGTTCACAGTGACAACGTGCGTATATGGACAGAGAGCTGGAATATTGTAAAAAATGAATATTGTATTGAAAACTAAAACCAGAAACAAAAGCAATAGTGGTCAACAAAAATTACGGCTACCCAACCAACCTCTCTCCTCCTCCCTGCCCCAGGTGAGCGTGCACCCTTTACACCTTTCCACACATACACCCCACGCTCACATGACTCCACCTCCTCTCAGGGGAGCAGACACACACACACACACGTGCATGCACACTGTGTCCATGTGTCTCCTGTAGCTGGTGCCCGAACTTGCACATTCCGATTCCTGACCTAATCGCTGGAGAGAAATGAAATTGAGTGGAGGCACTAGGTGGCGCCAGCCTGGCTAGGAAACTGATGCACCTGGAGGAAACCCATCCAGGGAAGAAACATGCAAACTCCACACAGAAAGGCTCGGGCCGACTTATTCTACAACAGAATAAGGACGTTTTTGTACCTATTTAATGTTTTAAAGGTCTATATTATGCAAAATCAACTCTTGTGAGCTTTAAGCCATGTCACCTCCTCAAAAACAGACCTGGAATTGTGTTTTGTTTCATTCACACGTGTTTGAGTAATCCTTTAATTATTAGTCTGTCTACATCGCCAAAGTTAAAAATATTCTGTTCTTCTTTGTAATTCATGTCATGTCGTGTCGTGTAGTTGTAGTTTTCATGTTTCATGCTTCCATTTACATTTAATTAAGCAGAGACCAACAGTTCCAGGACTGAAATGACCCAAATAATTCTAGTGAAACTGTATGAAGTTTAAAAACATAGTGGAGCACTGTTACATTTGGGCACCTCTTGTCCCTCCTCACTGATTTTTATTGTTTATATTTTTTGTAGCTGATGTTACCTTCATTTCCAGCTGGCTCCCCTGCTCCTTCGTTTTAGTAGCTTTTTGTTTGCCATTAGCCTTTTGTTTTGACCTGGTGGAACCGTCCGTCCTGTTTTTTTCCATTGGGGTTTGGTTTGTTGTTTTTTGTTTTGTTTTTATTTACAGGTGCTGGCACCGGCTTCTACGGTCCTGTCTGGGGTCGGCCCGGTGTCGCACCTTTTTGTTCTGTTTGGCCGACTCATCAGGTCCACCTTTCTGTTGTTACTTTTTCTTAGTTTTTTGAGCACAGGTTAAGGGTTTTCTTTTTTTGGTTCCAACACGTACAAAGTCAGAAAAATAAAAACAAACATCTCTAATCCTTAACTTTGTCTCCGTGTCCTTCCTAAATTAAGGTTTTGCGGCTACGTCACAAAACCACGTGACCTGGTGTTTATGTCGCCATATTGGAGTCAAACTATCCATCTGGACCAACGTGTAGTATTTGTGTGTGATAACATTTCAATTGAATAACTATGGTTTTGAGCTGTGTTGCTGTTGGATGTTCTGTCATCCAATCAATCTGCTAAAGAAGGAGGCCAAAGTATCTTTCTATCAGATCCCGGCTGATAAAGATCCCAAACAGACGTGGAGAGCGACATAAAAAGAGCGGGCGGAGCCACTGAGTTCAGTCGTCTGTGCAGTCAACATTTCATTTCTGGTGAAGGACCACCTCCACACAAACAAAGAAGGGAATTACAGTAAATTAAATGATAGATACCATAAGTATTTTTCTCGCAGGTGTACCGGCACGGACTCCCCCACCCCGGACCTCGATATCCACCGTCCCGGGTCGCTTCAGCTCTGATTTTGACCCCCAATTCTACTTACACTGGCTGTTATCAGGAACAAATGTGATGTTTGGTGATCAACAAAGATCTCACGCATCCCGCTACAAAATATTTATAAGCTTCTAAGCCCTTGTAGGCATTTTTGGGCAAGTTACTTTAAAACTGTAATGTGTTTATGACTTGTATTGTATTACTGTATTTAAAATGTAAGACTATTGCAGCACTTTAAGTTACTCTCACCAAAATAACTGTGAAGGTGCAGAACTTTTGCACCGTATATGGACTGAACCAGGATTGAACCAAGGACTGAACCAGGAGGAATGTACCAGGACTAAACCAAAACTGAACCAGAGCTGACCCTGGACTGAACCGGGACTAAACCAGCACTAAACCAGAACTGAACCAGGACTAATCTTGGACTAGAAGTCGGAAGCGCCTTGCAGACAGGGTGTTTGCAAGGCTCGATCAGGCGTCAGCTGCAGTTAGCCCTGTGGAGCACGGAGTTCTGCGCCGGTCCTTTCGCCCGCAGTTATGGTCTACGTGAGCGCGTCTCCGGCGTGGTGTTCTCACGGTGATTTTAGCGACATTGTATGAAGAAAAACGAAAAACCCACCACTTCAATCCAGGTTAAAACTACATTTTAACACGCATTACTGACATTTGTACCGAGTAAAATAAAACAAATGTTTTCCCTGTAATGCCTCACATTACTGAGTGCGTATACATGCACATCAGAAACCCGGTTATTAGCCATACCCCGGTTATGTCAGTATTCGGGTTACTGCGTTTACATGCGCACTGAGAAACCGGGACACTCATATCCATGTATACATGATGAAATGGAGTATCCCGGTTTCTTGACATAATCTTACAAATGCGCAGGCGCAAAAATTAACTTAAATCAATTTCATAAACCAGGAAAAATACAAACCATGAGCTCCTTTAGCATAAGATGTTAAGGAGTTACGAAATATCCCACAATCCACTGTGCAGATTCTTCATTAAAATCTTCTGCATAAATAAACTCAACTTTACAACATATAAACCATAAAGACTATAGAGCCACATCAGCCCGTTTGATCAGATAATTCAGCTCTGATCACATTTGTTTACGTTTTACAGAAACGAAACTTAAGACCGTTTGGCTAATTAGCATAAACTGTTAGCAGCGATAAAAACAACTCGCTCCTTGCGCCGCTGATGTGATCAGTTTCTTTTGGACTAAATGACACGACTCTGTGGATTATGTGTGTTATTTCTGTGACAGAAGAGGCGCTAATGATGGTAAGTGTGTTCCGTGCGTATACAGTATAGGAGATAGTTCATGTTTTAGCTTTTCAGCGATCACACGAGTGCAGGTCGTACGAGTGCAGATTGTACGTGTGCAGGTTTAGCGCAGCTCTTTATTTTACAGTCATTTCACTCGTTTGGTCACTTTATTTATGTTGGTCAATTTATTTATGTGACTACTGTTGTGGTGAAAGGCTGGAAAGTGTCTTTTGGACGCATGCGCACTCAACTTTATGTTGCAGTAACCGGGGTACTGCGTATACATGCCACAAGTAACCCGGTTACTATCGGAATAAACCAGCTACAGTAACCCGGTTTCTAATAACCGGGATACTGCCATAACCGGGTTACTGAAACCGGGTTACTGCGTATACATGCACCATCAAGAAACCGGGATACTCAAAAAACCCGATCATAACCGGGTTATTGATGTGCATGTAAACGCACTCACTGTGTTACAGCAAAAAGCAACACATTGCAGTAATTTGTTACTTTTATAACACATTACTCCCAACACTGCTTGTAGCTTTTCAGTTCTTGGTTGGTGTAGGACGATGTCGAATGAATTAAGTAGTTGTAAATATCTGGATACTAAAGGTTGGGCACAGAGTGAGCGTTGATTAGACAAAGCACTCCATTGGAATTAGATCGGGATCTATTCCACAACCCCAGGAGGACGACTTTAGCTTTATACCTTTCTAATGACGGCTGATCTAACGAGATGGCAATTTCGGAAAGTTTTATGTCGTTTGCGCTGCTTAAAGTCGCCATGATTATACTGAAATAAATGGAATAATCCCAGTCTTGACCTCCTGTATGGCCGCCAAAACATTAAATCACACGACTGCCACATCACACGCAAATCTTTAATGTGTTGGGATTCATTTTTTGGGTTGTAACAAGCAGTTCCTGTTTTCTGTATGAGAAAAACTCAGCAAACTCCAGTTATGTTTGTGATAAGGAAACAACAGCAACTCACAATGGGGAAACACGTAGTATATCTGTTATTTTGGTAAATAGCTTTTTCTGTTTTTCTGTTTTTGAATGACATTTGATTAATAAGATACATAACATCGTTTTCGCTAAAAGGCCTAATCTCAAAATGGCCGCCTCTCCTCTCCTCCCAGTTCATACATTATCTTATATCTTCTTCGAGCGCTCCCATGTGCTCAGCAGAAGGCTCACATCGTCAACTGAAATTAATCTGAGTTTTCCTGCAAAGTACAGCACATTTATCACAGTAATTACTCCGCCGCAAAAAGATGAATTTGTTCAAGAAAAGTGAAAAAATTCAAACTGTGTCCAACTGGGAACAGCAAGACTCTCACTCCTGGTTTTGTCTCGAACTCTCAGACTGTTACTCATGCAGCGCCTATCGGGACGTGCAGGTTAAAGGGTTATCATGATGACCTGAGCGATGCGTTTGTTTGTATGACTTGAGGTTTTAGTCATGGCAAAAAATCTTAGAATAGAAACAGTAAACTAAGAGATGTTATCAGTGATTTTACAAAAAGTGTTTGGACGTGTTCATAGACTGTATATATAAGTGGACAATGCGAACCCACTAGCCGTCCATGTTCCAATTAGGAAGTGAGCATGGGCACGTTTCCGGCTCCATTGGCTCCATTTCACTTTCTATTGAAAATCTGTCTCCCTTCTGTCTGTAACTGCAATCATTTTGGTCTTAAAATGTTCATATTTATCCTCTCTACATGTTCAAATTAGGTCAAATGAATAAAAAAAAAACTATTTTCTCACACCACTCTCAAAGGCATGTGTGTTACCAGATGTGGAGTAGATTTATGAAATATCTTAGATGATCATATCAAAGCTTCTACTAACTTGGTGCACTTCAAAAAAACGATATAAAATCTAATCTTACAGAAATGCCTAGAAGACTAGATATAGTGTCTTCTGGGCACATGCTTTTCTTTTACTTTGATTTGACATTTTGTTTTGGTTCGATCATGGACGATGAATTTTGTGCTTTATTGTCATTATTGTTGGTTTGTGTGACCATAAATGAAAACAAAACTGGCATCTTTTTACAAAATGAAGAGAAGAACTAAAAAGAAAAAGGGAAAAAAAAACTATATGGAACAATTTGAATGAGTGAATTATGCATTTAATTTAGTTAGTTTTAATTTATATTTTGCCTCTTACATATACAGCAAGTTGTAAGTGAAATTGTAAATGTAAATTTGCTGTTCATACGCTGCTTTTCTTTCTTGAAATTCTGTCTTTGTTTAACAGGTTTTGGCATTATAAGTACTTTTTACTTCAGCCTAAACCCTTTCTGTCATGAACCATGGGGTTGTAGCCTATGTTTTGTTTTGTAGTGCTGCAAAATGACTGAAAAAGAAACTACTACTATACTGGTATTTTTATTTCTGTATGTTGAACATTAACAACAGACAGGTTTGATTGACAGCGTTGCTTCACTTCAACAGCTTTGCTCTTGATTGGCTCTTTGTTTGCTACAATACTCATGGTCAGAATTACAAATATGGAACTTGGCTCCAAATTCACCCCTATAACTGGAAGCCTCGATGAGTTTCATTTGACTGGAGACACTCCCTTAGTCCACTTCTTCATACAGTCTATGGTCGTGTTACAAAATTAATGTAAACTCTAAAGAATAATACATTTCAGGACAATTTTAGAACATTTTTATCACAAAATTATACTTTCAAGAGAACATGCTACAAAACAGTAAGTCTGCATGTAAAGTGTTTTGTTTTTGTTTTTTTTGCTGGTCATTTAAACAATACATATGCATATTTATTTCAAAAACATGACGCTTAAAGGAGCACACTGTCACAACCTAGAGATGTTATTGCTTTGCTTGGAATCTATTTTGCGTTCATACCACAGGCATTTTTGTGTTTGTTTTTTTTGAACAAATATGTACTCTTACCGTACGTAGGGTCACATCTCCACAGATCTGACCTGTCACATGGCCTGAAGTTTTTAATAAAAAAAAAAAAAGACAACAAAATAACATCCCAAACACAAAACACAAAAATAATGTGGCAGTGCAGCGTAACCACTAGGCCCCCTTATACTGATATTTTGGCCAAATTGATATTTAAATTCCTTTTCTCTCTCCGTCTTTTTTTATTTTTCCTATTTTTAATAAACATTTTTAGTCACTATACTTAACTAATATTAATTTCACCATCATCATTTCCTTTCATCATCTTTTACTATTTATTACAATCTTAAAGCATCATTTTAAAGGTGTTTTTTTATTCTAGATAAGTCGGACAAGTTAAATGCTATTCCATGGAACATTCCTGACAAGAGACAAACTGGAATTTGTCGACCCTCCAGAGTTCCACAGTGCACCTTTAAGTAACCATGGCTTTATTGAATAGTGGTCAGCAGTGATTGTGTTCCACAGACTGAGGCTCACAGTGAAAGTAAAAGTGGTGCATGTGGCTGTGAGTCATGGTTTCTGGTCAGTCGGTCATTCTGTTTCCCAAATACACATCCAGGCCTGGCTCTGCACCGGGCCAGACCTCACCGTGTGTTTACTCACCAAACATCTGGGGCTTGTCTGTCTGTTGCCAGCTGTTTTAACTTACATTTTTCCTTTTGCAAATTCCACTGAATGAAAACTGTGAAAGTGGTGCGTATAATGAGGATTCAATAGTATATGATGCCGTCTCTGATCTATGTTGTAATGTTGGATCCTCATCACAAACCCTGCATGTTTAGTCTGAGTTCTTCTCTCAGACAGAAATTGTGATAATACAGAAAGTGCTTCACTATGTTTTTAAACTCCATACACCCTCAGTAGAATCATGTGGAGGATTTCAAGCCCTGGAATTGTCAGTCTCTGCTGAACGAAAGGTTAAAGATATAGCTGCTAACTTCAAAACATCAGAAGCAGAGCATTTTGAGCTTTGGAGATGTAGACAGACATCAGTCAGAATACCTTATTTTTTGGACTATAAGTCACATCAACCAAAAAATCCGCAATGAAGAAGAAAATAACATATATAAGTCGCACTGGACTATAAGTCACACATTTTGGTGGAAATTTATTTTATAAAATCAGAGACCATGAACTGACATTTCATCTTGAAAGGCAAGGTACAGTAATAACAATAGAACAGAGAACGACAGTCTGTTAACGTCACATATGAACAGTTCTGATTATAGCATAAATAACAGAACAGAACAAGTTTACCAAACTCTCCGTCTCACTCCAAATAAATCACTTAATCCATTGAATTCTTCATCCTCAGTGTCACTTCTGAGCAACTCCGTGACCTCCAGAGGTAAACAGAGCGCCGCTTCCTCTTCTGTGTAGTTGTCGTCAGACTCCGCATCAGTTCCAGTTAGAATTATTTCAGCCTTTCTGAATCCCGACAGGATGGTTTCGGTGTCACTGAAGTCCAGGCTTTGTCGATCCATCTAGTGACGTCCAGGGAAGTTTCATGGCGCATCCTCCCAGTTGTCACAAGTTTTTCTCTCACTCCAAACTTTCTTTCTGCTGCTTGATTACAGTTGCATATTTCACTACTTGCAGCTTGTAATCTGCAAAATATGATTTTCTTTTTAGGGGCATTTGTGTTCAGTCTTCTCAGTCGTCTTTGTTTAAATGTAAAATTTTCAGTGGTACAGAAGTAATGATGCGATCGACACATGACACAGACAAGACACGGCTCTTTCTGCAGGAGACATGCGCAGTAGAGTGAAGTGACAGTGGCACAGGAGTAATATGAACAGCAGATACTGATACGCAAGCCTACAATGCCCTCTCGCGGCTGTGAGTGTGAACATTTTAACATATAAGTTGCACCGGGAGTATAAGTCGCAGGAAACACCCAAACCATGAAAAAAGTGCAACTTATAGTCCGAAAAATACAATACTCAGACATGTGTGAATGAAACAAAACACAACTCCAGGTCTGTTTTTGATGAGTTAACAACGTTCTATCATGTCTCTAAGCTCACAAGAGTTAAGTTTGTGTAATATTGGACTGTTAAAATGTTTCAAAAGTATGTTGTCATTCTTCACAAAATATGGATCTCTGTGTCTGGGTGGGTTCATTCTGGGTACTTTTTTGTCCACTAACCTAAAATATGCAGAACTGGCCAATCCTTCATCTAGGCAGCTCTGAACAAGAATAGCTCAAGATCTGGAAATAGGTCCCAAAGCGACAAGTTTTAGCCCCTGCTAACTTTATTGGCCGCTATGTTACCTCTACGTATGTCACATCTGCTGCTCATGGCCAACCGGGAAGTAAAATTATAAACTCAAGGATCTATAATAAGAACTGGATAAGGCTCGAGAATGACTAGCGGCCGCTCCAGGTGCTGCAGCTCCCGGGAGCTCCAGCCTAGAAAGAATTCTCCCACAGAGCACAGTGCATTTTTGGGGGAATTCAAACTGCCTGTGCTCGACTGATACGGCATCGACAACTTTCACAAAGGTCAGATTATATTTTCATGACATAAGTTTATAAAGTTTTTTAAATCCTCAATATGCTTAAAAGTTAGTTTTGTAAGACTTAGCCTAGATTTGGTAGGAGGAGCTAGCCTGTATTCAGAGGTGGTGTTATCATTGGGCAAAAGTAGACGGCTGCCTAGGGCCCCCAAACCTGGAGGGGCCCCCAACCAACTGTCCTCAGTGCCACTAATGGCCGAGGCCTCAGAGCAATTTGTTTTTGTCTCACTGTGACAGTAAATGAGAGTGGTTTACTTTTAAACAATAATCATGAGAAAAATAACAATAATCATATGTAATGGATATAAACAAAAATGTACCGTATTTTCCAGGCTATTAGGCGCTCTGGATTATAAGGCGCACTGTCATTAAATGGTCTATTTTTGAAACTTTTTTCACCAGAAAAACTGCACCAGACTTTAAACGAAACACAACAGTTGGATGGGTCAGTGGGACTTTGTTTGGCGCGTTCACGGTGACTCTGGGCTTTGTTCAGTTGTGGCGTGTAGGGAGGGTGCTGTCTGGCACCGCTGGATTGTTGGTGTGTTCACAGTGACTCAGTTCTGGCTCAGAAAGGCACACTGGACTTGCTTTTTTGGTTCGTTCCTCCGTTCCATTCCTCATCCACATGGAGTAATGAGTGTGGCTGCTCCGTGTGTGTTTGCGTGCGCTGTGGGTGGTGCAGCTTTGTAGTTTACTGAAATCGTGCTGGGACACCCGAGTGGATTTGTGTATAGGGCGCTCTAGCTTGCGGGGCGTGCGGTCGTTTTTTTGATGGGGTTACAGGCTTAAGATCGTGTCCAATAGCCAGGAAAATATGGTAATTGTACTAACAAAAAAAATGAAAACTACTTTCAGCTCTGATTATCTAGTTAGCGACCGAACTAATAAGACAAGTTTCCAATTCACCATAATTCAAATAAATTGAGATGTGCATGTCTCAAGAACAATAAAAATAAAAAAATAAAAAAAACGAGGCCCCAAACTCAAGTTCGCCGAGGCCCCTCAAATTGCTAACTCCGCCACTGCCCATATTGAAGAAGTATTGCGGAAAAGAACATCATTTTTGGGGCCCATGTGCCAATGTGCATAGGCCATTAAAACAATACAATGCCATTTTGGGTTCACCTTCCACATTTTATAATACTTCTATGTAGAAGGGTGTCAAAGAGGTCTGTTGTCGTCCCGGGTCTCAGGGTTTTAGGGGCCCAGAATTGGACCTGCTTACTATTAATTTACTTTAGAGGGGGGCCCATGTGAGTCTTCTTACCCTGGGCCCCCAAATTTCTGTTGACGGGCCTGGTTCTATGTATAAACTTCACCAACATAAACAGAAAAAAGTGAAATCTTGTATGAACAACCTTTTGGACACATTTGTAAAAGTTGTTCACAAAGTCTACCCTTTTTTATTTGTTGTAAGTTCCCACAATAAGAAGAACTTTTTGGTTTAGGTCCATGTTGACTTGCGGTGACAAAAAAAAAAAGTAGACAGAAAATGACCGGTAACGTGGAGCTCATTTTGCGATATGTTTTTAGCGCAGTCCCCACAGACAGATGGGCCGAGGGCAGGCTGAATAATGGCTCTTCTGTGACACAGCAGAGACCAGTGGTAAACACGATAACAGTCTCCATGGAAACGAGATCAGCTGATGTATCTATAGAAATAATGTTACGCAATGGACAGAGGAGCCTGCGGGGATTTAAAGGAAAGAAAAAAAGTACACATTTTCTATTTCCGAGAGCTAAAGGCTGCAATTTATATCATACTTTTCATTAGTTTGACAGTCAGTTGAAATAACACTATATTTGTATTTTGTCATTTTGAGTCACTTTTATTTTATTTTAGATTTAGAAGATATTTAGGGAAAGCACTAAAAGCCAAAACTGTTACCGCTCCACAAATCTGACCAGTAACTTAGCCTGGTTTGGAGTGATGATAAGAGAAAAGCCACTTCACCAGAAAAGTTAAGCAATACACCTTTAATGGGAAGGACAAAGTGAAAGCAGCACTGTAACTTTCTGGAATTGGAAAAGCAGGATTCCATGGAAATAGAAAGTAAAAACCATGCTTTGAAACAGTCTTCATAAACAGGTTTTATGCCAGACTGTGTAATATTACAGCCAACAGAATAATGCTTCCACAGAAACGAGGTGGAGGGAATACAAACCACATCTGAATAAACTTTCACAAACTTTCACTAGAAGATGACGACAACACGAAATAAACAGTATTTTTCGGACTATAAGTAGCACTTTTTTCATGGTTTGGGTGGTCTTGCAATTTATACTCCGAAGCGATTTATGTATTAAAATTTTCACCCTGACAGCCTTGAGAGGGCGCTCTAGAGTTGTGTGTCAGTATCTACTGCTGCTATTACTCCTGTATCACTGTCACTTCACTCTACTGCACATGTCTCCTGCAGGAAGAGCCACTGTCCTGCTGCAAGTAGCGAAATATGTAGCCAAAAATGGTAATCAAGCTGCAGAAAGAAAGTTTGGAGTGAGCGAAAAATTTGTGAGGGACTGATTAAAGGCGGTGATGGAGAACACAGCTTCATGGCGACCAGGAGGGTGCGCCGTGCAACTTTCCTGGAAGTCACTGGATGAACTGACAAAGCCTGAACTTCAGTGACACCAAAACCATCCTGTTGGGATTCAGAAAGGCTGGAATAATTCTAACTGGAACTGATGCTGAGCAACAGAACAACAGCTACACAGGAGAGGAAGCGGCGCTCTGTTTACCTCCGGAGATCACAGAATTGCTCAGAAGTGACACCGAGGATGAAGAATTCAATGGATTTAGTGATTTGGAGTGAGATGGAGAGTTTGATAAACTTGTTCTGTTCTGTTGTTTATGTTATAATTATCTGAAGAACTGTTCATATGTGACATTAACAGCCTGTTGTTCTCTGTTCTATTGTTTTTACTATAACTTCACTTTCAAGATGAAATGTCAGTTCCTGGTCTCTGATTTTATAAAATAAATTTCCCCCCAAAAGTGCAACTTATAGTCTGAAACGACTTATATATGTTTTTTTCTTCTTCATTAAACATTTTTTGGCTGGTGTGACTTATACTCCAGAGCAACTTATAGTCCGAAAAATACGGTATGTCAAAAGTAAGTAAGTAAATCAGCTACTAATAATCACTACTAAAACTAGAATCAAAACTAGATACTTATTTGAACAAGAACTGATACTAAAAAAGTCACATTCATAGGACAGAAATGAGTCTTTCCAGAAGCTTTAGAGTGATCAGAACAAATATAAGAGCACATAGACTAGTATACACCCACGGACCACTATGTACCACCTGGACCACTGAGGGATTACACAGATGTAAGGCCAGATGGTAATATAAAAGAAAGCACTGTTATTTAATGTTGGAAATCCTATCGTCCAAATAGTGTTTCTGTTATGATTGTGGTATTGGAACAAATACTGAGCATCAAGTCTATTCCTTCAAGTTTGAAATGAACAAACTTTACTGTTGCTAGTAAAATATTTCAGGTCACTCTGTTCAAATCTGCGTTTCAGTGTCCCCGGACGGTCATTATCCAAAGCCATTCCTAAATGAGAGCGTAGGACACAGTGGGGCGTAGAGCAGCGATGTGGGCTCTTGTGATCACTGCTCCCTCTGCTCCTGCTGCTGACATCTGCACAAACACACTCAGATTAACATTAGGCCCAATGGAGGAGAGCCAGAGAGAAGAGCCAGAGCATCCACTGATCCTCAAAGTCACTGTGGCTCAGGGGACCGGGCCATGAGAGACACGCCAATTATCACACACACGGAATAAGAACAGAACAGAGACCAAAACTCTATCGGGAATATAGTGCGTGCTTTACTCATATTCTTTGTACTTATACTGTATGTTTTTATGTTTTTGTTTTACTTTAATTCTTTACTATTTGGGTACAGTTTACTCATAGAAATTAAGTTAGAGGAAGACCTGGATTTTAAGTTTCATGTAGAGCAGGGGTGTCCAAACTTTTTTCATCAAGGGCCACATATCTAAACACAGACGAAGCAGAGGACCAACTGAGGGCTGAAGACTGATGCTCAGTACAGTGAATATTGAAATATGTGCATGTTTAACACATTAGAATGAGGCATCAGTCTTTATTCATGCTAAGATCCTTAAAACCACACACTAAATATGAAATATTAGCTTTATCGAGGTAGATTTTCAAAAAAAAAACTTGCAGTAAAAAATTATTTTTCAATTGATGCAATGTAATTTGGGCCAATTCACCTGGAAGTCTGAGGGCCAAGAAAAGCTTGTCTGAGGGCTGCATTTGGCCCCCGGGCCATAGCTTGGACATGCCTGATGTAGAGAATTACTTACCAAAACTGATGTTAAAGTTTTTAGCTGAACTTTAGATTCTTTAACATCCAACAAATCTTATAAAAATTTGAGGTTTTTATTTCAAATATAAACTCAAGACCTAGCTCCACCATTATTAACTTGTATTTAACTTTTTTTGATAAAACAAAATAAATTGTATAATATAACAATTAATATAATAATAGAATAAGAGAATCAAATAAATTAAATACTATAATTAGACACTAAATAATTAGACATTAAACTACTAAGAGTACTAAAGGCAAATAAATGAAATAAACACTGTATTTTGCCTAGTTTCCTAAATTCTTAACTATTTGTTGTATAGGGCCAGGGTTTAAAATAAAATACACTTATACAATAATATACACACTTTATCTTTTCTTTTTTTTTGCTAAAATTATATTTAAAAATACTTACCCTATGTAAAATTTCTATTACAGAATTTTCTATTTTTTATTTATTTATTATTATTATTATTATTATTTATTATTATTTATTTATTTAGTTATTTATTTTTTTATTTTATTTTTTTTTACAATACTCTGTTCCACTCATATCACCACTTGGTAAAGTCCTTACTCCTCTGTGTTTTTAAAGTCCATATACCTGGACTCAGTGTGATAATGCAAGTTCCCAGTATATAATAAATCTTGAAACTAATGACAGTTTTGCATTTTACACTTGCGAGCCGTAACAACACTGTTGAGCTTTTACGTACGACACAAGATGAATTTCAAGGAACTGTATATAATATTTACATTTTGAATTTCATAAACATGACTTATCCGTGTCCCCAAACACAAGGTAAACATGATCAAATCAAATATAACTTGTACTTAAAACTAGCCTAATGCTGATTTATTCTAATTACAAAAACTTTCTATACTCTACCCCATTTATTTTTTGGTATTTTGGTTTTCTTGGTGATTACCCAGAGAGCAGACTGAGCTTCACACGAGTCTCTTATTTGCGTTGCCAGTATCAATGCTGAAATCCAGCTGGTTTAAAACAACATTTAAAATCCCTCTATTTAACTTTCTATCAGTTCGTAGTTGCACGAGCCAAAATTGGGGCAATTGGACCCGACTGTGGAAATTCATTAATATGCGTAACAGTGTGATGCTAATAAACTTCTCTGAGAACTTCCTGACCTGCTTCACTTGGTTTTGGGGACAGCAGTGTTTTTCTGCCCTGTGCTTATTAACAACAGAGGAAGTTTGAGTCGGAGATGTTGGATTCACAGCAGGAAAAATCCACTGTTTTTAGGAACGCCCACTCAGGATACTGCTGAGATGAAAAGACTTGTGTTTTTACGGAGCTTAGAACATTTGGCATTATGACGGACCTCAAATCTTCAAATAATTATGAATATATTTTCTTAATAAATGTCCCAGGGTTAATTAATGTTTCTGTTTTCCCTGGAACGTTCTACAGAATGCCTTTGAACTTGTTTATATTGTCATAAATACTTTTACTGTGGTGTCACCTGGAGTTAGAAACGCTCTGCTGTAGCCAGAACAAGGACGCCCAAAACGCAATTTTCAAGCAAATTGTCACATGTTGAGTCCAAGATACTATTTTGAGGTGGGATAGTTTATAAATCCCATTGCTCTTTGATTTGTCCAGGTCTGCAGTGGCGCTGCTGAACTTGTCCCTGCAGTACAGCGCCTCGGGAAACATGTTTAGATGTTGAACTGCGGTTGGCCAGGACCGCTGCAGCCGAGGATTTCAATCTACACACGGTATTTTAGGTTGAAATGAGAAACCAGAGAGCCCAGAGCAAACACACAGAACTCAGGCACACTGTTTCCAACACGGATCTATAATAAAAACAGCTCGAGACCGACTAGAGGCCGCTCCAGGTACTGCAGCTCCCGGGAGCTTGGGCCCAGAAAGAATTCTTCCACAGAAGCACAATGCATTTTTTGGGAATTCACACTGCCTATGTTTGGCTGACAGGGAATCCACGACTTTCACAAAGGTTGGATTTTGTAGGGATTCTATTTCTATTTTCACAACATAAACCTTTAAAAATGTTTAAGTCATATTACTGTAAATGCTGCACTGTTATTTTTATTGTACATAATAATTTTTAAGTTCTATTTTTAAATCATTTTTAAGCCTTTATCTATTATCTGTTTTATTGCATGTTACCTTTTTTCTGCTGTTCTTGAATTGCGTGTTGCAACACTGGAATTTCCCCACTGTGGGACTAATAAAGGCATATCTTATCATATCTTATCTTAAGTCCTCAAAGCGCCAAGACCCACTTTGAGCCCGTCCAAATGCGCCACGCCGTGCACGTCCATACTGTGGAAGTAAATGCAGAAGTGAAAAAAAAATTTTGGTCCCATGCACCATTGACCACAGGCCACTGAAAACAATACAGCACCATCTTGTATTCATCTTCCAGATTTTATTCTAGTTCTATGGTTTCCAACAATGAAAGTGACTCCAACAATACAAGCAGGACAGAGTAATAGAACATAAATGTTTATCTTGGTATAGAACATAAAATCTGCAGTATTTGTAGTATTAATGACATCCTGATGGTTGCTCAGTGTGAAGTCGCTCTGGGCTTTAGATTAACAATTAGCCAATCTGCCTGCCCTCACAACTGAGAGGAAAATCTACTGTAATGCACGCACAATAACATCATGAGATAATGGTGATGTGAAATTTCATATGCTCCATCTCCCCTCCATCTATCAGCAGCAACATGATATGGCCCAACCCTGAATGTGAATATCATTTATTTTTAAAGGTCCTATATTATGCAAAATTGACTTTGTAGAGTGAGTTGTGTTTTGTTTCATTCACACGTGTTTGAGTAATTCTTTATTATTAATCTGTCTACATCTTCAAAACTCAGAATGGTCTGTTCCACCTTGTGATGTCATGAAGCAGTAGTTTTCATGTTAAGTGCGATCTTTTACCTTTAGTTCAGGAGAAATTGGCAATTCCAGGGTTGACGCTACGTTTATATAATGACAGTCTAAACAGAAGACACAAAAGTGGTGTCGCATCTTCACTTTTTATTCCACGTGGGAAATCTGCGTGCATATGGTGACACAAAAATGCGTGGAATTCTATTGGGTATGTTTGTACTTAAAGCAACGAGGGCATCTTTGGACATACGGAAGTTTTCACGCCACGCATTTTCATCTGTTACTCCTTCCACAAAGTTGTCCCACCATTGACTGGTTCTCCAGGTCTCGTCCATCGCCATGTGGCTCACCTGCGACAAACTGGTGCATCCAGAATTTGACAGAGGTGATTGCAGATCCCTCTCTGCTCACTAATAGTATCTCTGCATATTCTGTACATTTGTTGGGAGCCTTCTGTAAGTTTATTAGCTTGAAGGTCCGACGCGTGGAAATGATCTGACATGTTTGTTTCTGTGTACTGTATGTATGTGACATCGCTCGAAAATCACGGGGGTCAAACTGAGGGAGCTGCACTCTTAGTTGGAGGAGCAGGTGCTGAGCAAAGCCAAGCGTCTCCTGGCTCAGCCCCTTCATCCTCTGGCTCCTGATTTTATCCTGATGTCTTCAGGGCGTCGGTTTTATGCTCCGACACGAAAGACCAACTGGTTCTCTAATTCTTTTGTGCCCTCTGCTATTAAATAGTTAAATTCTAAGGGTACAGTTTTCTGAATGTTGTGCACTGTAATTTGTAGTTTATTAGTGAGTGTTACAGCCCCAGGCCTCAGATTGTCATTTGTTCTGTGTGTTCTAAATAACTCTGCTGACACACCTGGATTCCTCCTGCAGGAGCCCTGGTCTGTGATTGGTGGGGCAGGTCGACGCCCACCTCACCTGCAGCCGCCTCCCCCTATTTAAGGAGATTACCAGCACCTGTTCGGGGCTGCTGGCCTTTGTGGCCAGTACGTCATTTTGTTTCGTGTGTGTGTGGTTTAGTTTAGTTCTGTTTTGTGACTTTTTTGATTTGGTCACTCGATTCTGTTTGTGGGTTTATGTGGTTTAATTTGGGGAACTTGTGTTTTAGTTTAGTGTGTGTCCCTAAGTTTTACCACTCGTTTTTGTGTAAGCCTGCGTGACCCCTTTTCTGGCACAAAACTCTGCTTATTCTGTTGTTCTGTTTCTTAGTTTAGGTTGTTTTCTGTATATTTTTAGTCTTTTGTTAATTTACCTTTTACCTTCCTGTTAATTAAACATTATTTAATTTATTCCATTTTACATCTTGGTTTTTATTTTTGTTACTTCCCTCACCCAAACGAGCTGGGTCGTAACAGTGAGTTCCACTGGTGGACTGTAAAGGACTGACCCACTGTGTGTGTTTGTGTTTGAGTGTGTGAGAAATGAGAACTGCTCTGACATGCTGCTAATGAACTGCCTTATGGGTACAAAAAAGTTTTCTGAATTTGAATCTGAATCTGAGATCTGACCAGAGTTTCTCGTCTTGAGCAGTGTAGACGGAAACGCTACAGCAGAGTGTATTCAACTTTTCCACTCTGGACGGTGGTTTCAGATTTTTGCATTTTTTAACCCCAAAAACACCATCACCCTCTAAACCAGGGGTGTCAAACTCATTTTGGTCCGGGGGCCGTATCCAACTTACTTTGATCCCAAAGGGACCGGATCAGAAAACTCATGTCATATGTACCCCAAAAATAACAATAAGTTCAAATATTTGTGCAGAGAAACACAAATCTATTACAGCAATCTTTTTTAATTGATGAAGTCTTTCTTTTACAAAATATTATAATATTATGAACAACATGAAACTTTAAGAAAAATGCAATTTCAACACAACATTTTAAAAATAACTTGTATGCAAATAGGAATAAGTCATTTTTTCTTGAAAAATCCTGCACTCGGCTCCACTTTTCTCATTTTGGACATTTTTCTGATGAGGGTGTCACGGTCAACAGTCAAAACGATCGTCCTTTAAGAGCGTTTGGAAAGAGACAAGTCTTCATTTGTGCTGCTCTGGTGGGAGGGGCCACGTACAGAGACGCTGGAGATGCTGATGTGCTAAGCACCGCAGAAAATTACCAATATTTTAAAAGAAAATATAAGTAAAATATTTTAGTAGAAAATCAGCCGAGGGCCAGATTAAAGGTCTTGGAGGGCCAGGTCTAGCCCCCGGGCCGTATGTTTGACACCTGTGCTCTAAACGAAAGGCACTCCCGACAGAATATTTTGTCGTTTTTACCTGCAAGTGCTCTCGTGTAAACAGGCCCCGAGATTATCCAAATGATTCTAATGAAGGTGTATGAATTAAAAAAAAACACAGTGGAGCACTTCCTGTATGACCACATGACCTCACAAGCTGTAACAGGGTGTTTTCTGCAGCCTCAGTGTTAAACATGTATGAAACTCCAGGTATGTTTCTGATAAGGACACAATATTATAATATAAAAACAGAATATAATAACATGGGCCCTTTAAGAGTCAAAAATGAATTCACCCTGTCAAAGTTTGTGATTTCTTTGGGCAAAAGGAGGTGAGACGAAGCAAAACATACATCAACGTGTATCTTGATAAAAAACACAGGCTAAATAAACAAGTACATAAATAAATAGTAAATGTATTTTGGACTAATGCACAAACTTTAGATAAATGAAATTAAAGAAACAGCTCATATTTTGTAACGTGAACCACACTGGGATATTATTATTTATCGCCTCTGGAGCTGTAGCCTCATTCTTTCCATAAAAACACTACTCATTTATTTCATCTCTGACGCTACAGTGAGCATGAGGAGCCCTTCTAGGACTGCCTGGCTGTGTTATTGTCTGTACTGTTTTATTTAAATGCTAAATATTTCAATTTGGCCTCCATTTCTGGCTGAGAGATTCAGAAAAAAGTTATTTACAAGTTTCATCAATCATTGCTGCTAGACTGAGAAAAGACAATTAAAGAAGAGTCGTCCAAGTGTGTGAGGACAAGGGGAGGGGCTTGCGACCTAAACTGATGCGTTGGCAGCAAAGACTTTGGCCGGTTCAGCTCATTCAAAGTTCAGTATAAATAGACCTGGTTTAGTCCTGGCTGGCATAGGCCTAGCATAGTTTTGACCAAGTCCTGGTTTAGTCCTGGCATTCTGGGTCGTACTGATTAAATCCAGTCCTGGTGCAGCCTTATCTTAGCAGTGGTGTAGTCTTGGTTCAGTTCTCATTCAGTCCAGGTTAGGTCCAGGTTTAGTCCTTACGCAGCTTTAGAATAGTCCTACTTAAGTCCTGTTTTATTCCTGGTTCAGTCCTGGTCCTGAGATTTAAAAAAAAAACAAAAAACAAAAAAACAAATATAACAAATCTACAACTTAAATGTCAAACTGGAGCTACTGGCAATGGTGAAAACAACCTGCATAGGCTTATGATATCTGTAAACCAGGACTAAACCAGGACTAAACCAGGACTAAACCAGGACTAAACCAGGACCAGAGTGTTGGTGACCACAGGAGAAAGGACCGATGCAGAGCTTCACGTCCCACTGCTGTCGCCCAATCGCACTTTGCAGACACCCTGCCCCGCGAGCTCGGGGTTCTTCCTCTCCTACCTCAAATCCAAGATTAGTCCTGGTGTAGTCCTGGTGTAGTCCTGTTTTAGTCCTGTTTTAGTCCTGTTTTAGTCCTGTTTTAGACCTGTTTTAGTCCTGTTTTAGTCCGGGTTTTGTCTTGGTTCAGTCCTGGTTTAGTCCCGGGTTAATCCTGATTTAATTCTTGTTTAATCCTGTTTTAGTCCTGGTTTAGTCCTGTTTTAGTCCGGGTTTTGTCTTGGTTCAGTCCTGGTTTAGTCCCGGGTTAATCCTGATTTAATTCTTGTTTAATCCTGTTTTAGTCCTGGTTTAGTCCTCCTGGTGTAGTCCTGTTTTAGTCCTGGTGTAGTCCTGGTGTAGTCCTGGTTCAATCTTGGTTCAATCCTGGTTCAGTCCTGTTTTAGTCCTGTTTTAGTCCTGGTGTAGTCCTGGTTCAATCTTGGTTAAATCCTGGTTCAGTCCTGGTTCAGTCCTGTTTTAGTCCTGTTTTAGTCCTGGTTCAATCTTGGTTCAATCCTGGTTCAGTCCTGGTTCAGTCCTGGTGTAGTCCTGGTTCAATCTTGGTTCAATCCTGGTTCAGTCCTGTTTTAGTCCTGGTTTGTCTTTGTTCAGTCCTGGTTTAGTCCTGGTTTAATCCTCCTGGTTCAGTCCTGGTTCAGACCTGCTTTAGTCCTGGTTTAATCCTGGTATTGTTTTGGTTCAATTCTGTTTTAATCCTGGTTCAGTCCTAGTTTAGTCCTAGTTTAGACCTGCTTTAGTCCTAGTTACTCCTGTTTAACTCCTGTTTCAGTCCTGTTTTAGTCCTGGTTTTAGTCATGGTATAGACCTGGTTTAGTCCAGGTGTAGTCCTGGTTCAGTCCTGTTTTAGTCCTGGTTCAGTCCTGGTTTTAGTCCTGGTTCAGTCCTGGTTCAGTCCTGGTTCAGACATGCTTTAGTCCTAATTAGGTCCAGATTTATTCCACGCGCAGCTCTAATCCATTTTAGTCCATAATTAGTCACGGCAGATCTGGTTTAGACCTGGTTTAGTCCTGGTTAGTCCTGATTTAGTGCTGGCCTAACCTAAACGATATTTTTTTTTATTCACCATTCGAGCGTTATGAGTCCACATCAATTCTGAAAAGCAGTTTTAGTGAATGAGTTTGCGTTTCTTTGGCAATTCAAATATTTCCTGAAGCTCCCGAAGTGCTTAAATCGTTTTAATACGATCTGATTTGAGTCATGAAATTGAACGCAGTGGAATGGTTCTGTTTATGGCCCTATAGACAAAGCCGGTGCGTGGAGAGTTCAGTGAAGCGCCGGAGACACCAGCGCTTTACCATAGAGGGGCTAATGCTGCAGAAAATCTATGCGTCTGAGGCACAAACATGATGCTAATCCGTTTTATGGGGCTTTTCACAGACACAAAGCGGTGATAAAAGTTAGCGCTCAGTCGAATGTGTTTGGTATTTAGAGTGACTGTCGGGTCTGAAGCGGGGAATCGGAGGGAGGGTGGTCCGGACGCACGCAGGGTCAGAGAAAGTACAAAGAAAGACAATGTTGAGACAAAAGAAGAAATATTTTTGTTCCAGTTCGAATGGTTAAAGTTAAACGCGCGCCGTGTAACTTTGGAGGGTCTGTCACCTGCTCGTCTAAAGGAGATGTCGTTTCTTTGCCTGGATTTTTCCCACACTCTGGCGTTAAACTTGTCTGTCTTCATGATGATAAGCAGGTGACACCACAAGGCCAAGTTTACAGCTCTGTGACTTTTTAAGGCTGTGCAATTAATTTAATTTTGGTCACGATTTCTCCAAACTCATATAATAGAGCTGAAATGATTTACGTGCCAGCGAAAGTGAGGACTGGGACGCAACAACCGTAGTTTTGTGAGGATTCATGTGGTGCCTGTACTGTGCGTAATGTCACAGCAAGATCTGTTTCACTGTTTAATATCTATTTCTGCCGCTGGACTTATTTCTCTGCTAAAGCGTTGGCTGTGTGACATGTAAACAAACAGCGTCGTGTGTAAACGTCATCGGCCGTGGCTCGGTTTGGTTGTGCAGGACATAAATCACTGTGCAGTCGTGCTTGATCACAGCACGGTTCTAAAGTCCTAGAGCAGATTCAGGTCCGGGGGCCAAATTTGGCCCACGATACAATTATATTTGGCCCGCGAGATCATATCAAATATGTATTAGAGCTGCCCGCCGGCTACAAATAGACTATAGAGACATTATTTATTTAAAATGTTGTAATTAGTTTATGTTTTGCTTGTTCTGGATTCAATATTCAAGCAAAACTATTATTAAACATTCATTTTAATAAGAAAAAGTTTAACATTACGTATCTCATACATACATATACATTTTTCAATAAATATTTAGCCCACGACTTAGTCCCAGTTTTTTTTTATTTTATTTTGGCCCTCTGTGAATTTGAGTTTGACACCCTGTCCTAGAGTGAGTGCGCCCTAAAGCTTAACAATGTTTAGATAAATATAAATAAGTATATTTATTTCATTTTTAAATATAGAGATTGTAGAAAGTTGTAGAATGTTTTTCTATGCCTTATTTCATGTTCAAAGTATATTTTGTTCATTTTATGGTTTATACACTGGAAAACTTCTCTAAGGTTCATAGTTGTAAATTCCCCAGTAAAACTGTTAGATCAATAACTTTATTTAGATCAGGCATTCATAGGCAGCTCAGGGGTCCTTGGGAGCACAATGGTAACACTGTCACTGTTACCATGGTGACGCTGTTACTTATGGACTAAGTGCTGTAGCTTCAGATCTTTATGCAACCCAGGTGACAAATCCTGCAAAACATCTGCCTCTCTCTATATGCATCTGTGCCTATCTCTCCTATCTCCTACTATTGAACTTAAATCTCGCGGTATTTTGGTATGTTCTCGCAGGATCTCCGCGGGATCGGTCAGCTAAACCAATCATTGTTACGCTCTTGGTGACGGCACACGGTCACGTGACGCCGCGCGCCAATTGTGTGATCTTATTATGCCGCTGTGATTCAGTCTGAGTTAGGTGCTGTTGGAAGCCGGTTGAGAGTCGAGCTGCAGGAGCCTTCTACTGTGTCCCAAACCGTGTTAAAGGGCTTATATTCAAGGCGTAGTCCGCGGAAACTGTCCAGGTTTCTACCCCCTGATTTTGCGAGCTGAAAGGAGCAGGCCTCAAGCCTACAGATCTTACCTGAAATACTACAGAGTCGCACCTCTCTGGGGGGGTTCTTTACAGCCCACAAAAACTCTCCCAACACACCCGCACGCCCATTGCCCACTGACTTTCACACATTCCCCTCACAAACTTTTTGCTGCACTTTACCTCCCCTCTGGATAAACGGTCAAATCCGGATGTGGGTTTCAATGAACTGTGTGTGAGCTGGATCTACATTTTTGTGTTCATGATTGCATTTATTATTGTTGGCCTCTCGATATGTAGTGTGCAATCAAATACTGCATCTATTACTGATGGACTCTCGATATATTTTTGCACCCAACAATGCATTGTTGTACCTTGACTGAACTGTTTACTGAAATTGTTGTATATAATTGAATGGCCATTCACTTGGAACTGTCTATGTTTTATGTTTGTATGTCAATTTACTATTTTCCTATTTACTATAATATTTGGTACCAAACCAAAAGCAAATCTCAGTCTAGTGTCACTCCTTCCTAGAGCCGAATACTAGTCTTCTGGTCACTAGCCCATATTAATATATTACTACTCTATTACCCTATCACTAGTGTCCAATTGTGTATACACAGTGCCGGGGAGTAACAGATTACATGTACTGGAGTTACGTAATCAGAGTACAAATTATGAGTAACTGTATTCAGTTACAGTTACTGTTTCAGTGAGTGGTAATTGGATTACAGTTACTTTGTTGAAATAAATGGATTACATGGTGGTATTTTCCTGTTTTCACATTTTGGGCTATTCCATTTTTTTTTGTTTTTTTTTTGTTTTGTTTGGTAATTCCACTCATTGCCAGACACTAAACCAGGTCTAAACCAGATCTAAACCCAGGTCCAAACCAGTTCTAAAACTAGGTCTAAACCAGGAATAAACCAGGACGAAAGCAGGACTAAAGCAGGATTAAAATCAGGTCTAAACCAGAACTAAACCAGGACTAAATCTAGGTCTAAACCAGGACTAAAACCAGGTCTAAAATAGGTCCAAACCAGGTCTAAACCTGGTCTAAACCAGGTCTAAAACCAGGTCTAAACTAGGTCTAAACCAGGATTAAACCAGGACTAAACCAGGATTTAACAGGACTAAACCATGCTGTGTGGACTGTGTCTCCTCCTCTTCTATCAATAATATTTTTAATTTGGTTAAGTAAAGTCTGGGCTTTTTATTTTCTTTTAGTAGATAAAACTTCTTATGTGAAGATTTCCTCGTCTTTGCTTCTCTACAGCAAATCAAGTAATCCAAAATATTCAGATTACGTTACTCACTTTAAATAATTTAATGGATTACGTTACAAACTACATTTTGGGGTGTGTAATCTGTAATTTGTAACGGAATACATTTGAAAAGTAACCTTCCCAACACTGTGTATATACTATATCCACTGACACAGGTGTTACATTTACCCTTAACCTCTAAGTCTGCGTCTACGACAGAGGTGGATTTGTATTTATCTAATTGTTTCTTTAATTGCTATGTAATGTTCTGACGCTAATTAACTTTATTAACTTGATTCATTTACCTGATTGTTGATGTAAACTGTTGAAGAGTTACTCATAGACTGACTATATGTGTGTGTAACTTTAGTCCGTAAAATGATTCAAATGTTTCTATGGATTATCAGACGTACAAATGAAATCCAACAATCAGCTAAAAGACTGAAGACAGAACATTAAAGGCTCCAAAAATACGTTCTTGTCCTAATTTACTCTCTGATCGGAGTATTGTTTGGATGAAGTGTCCCAGTACACAGTCTACAGTCCTACTAGAACTCTCCAATATACATATTTGTGCCCTATATTCATTTTCAATTTGGAAGTTTGTGTAAATTAACAATAACAGTGTTTATTTTTTTCTTTTTTGACAGAGAAAGGCTGAATAAATGCATCATGTAACAAAAAAATAATCATTTGAATCATCGTGATTTCAATATTGACCAAAATAATCGCGATCAGCCCTGCCTGTTTGTAATAAAAACACCTGATATTGAATAAATACAAGATAAATAAGTTTGATGTCACATCTCCATGGAGACAAGCAGGTGACGGACCAACGGAAAAGTGACATAGTGCACCTTTAACTGAGGACCTCATCTGAACCAACCAGCCTTACAAATTGTTTTCCTTGATCTTATTATGTGAATTATGGTGCAAAGACATAATTTACAAACTCTGAATTGAAAAAGGAGGAGACAACATTTTCAAACAACACAATTTGCAAATGGATAAAATTGCCACAATGTCTGTGCACCAAACCACAGGAAAAACACAGTGAAATCAGCTTTAAGCCCAAAAACATTTCGCCAGCTCTGACTCAGTACATTAAGAAATACCCATGAAATACACAAGCGCACACAACAAAATTCTACCAAAGCCATTTCTAATTGAACTAAAGCTCACGCAGCTGTTCCCGCGCCAAGCAATGCCCCGACTAAGAGCGCTGTTCATGTCTTCTGTTGCTGTGGAACCAAAATGATGGCAAACTAATGTAACTTTACAAAAAGACAAGAATCTATTTTAGTCTTTAATATGGACCATTGTTTCCCAAAGACTGGATCGCGACCCTCAGGTGGGTTGCAAGTGATTTTTTTGGGGTCGTCTTGTTGTCACGATCTGCATGTGTGTCTGTAATATTCACTTCTGACACATGAGAGTGAGTGAGTCGTCATTCTGGATAAGTATTTCGTCAGAATATCCTGTTCTCAGTTAGCCAGGCTGGTGCCACCTAAGACGCGTTCAGACTGCAGCCTGAAGTGACCCAAATCCAATTTTTTGGCCCCTATGTGACCTGTATCTGATCTTTTAATGACAGTCTGAACGACCCAGATCTGATTTTTTCAAATGCGACCCAGGCCACTTGGATATGTTCTCCTAAAACCGATACATATCTGATCTTTTGACATGCGACTTCAGTCTGAACGGCCAAAGCGCATTCATCCGACCTACACGTTATCAACAAGCCACAAACGTCACTATTCTGTGCTGAAGTAGGTGAAAATTGTTAAATGAACTCCGTATCACTGAAGCAAAACACATCACCACTCACCACTCTTGTCTCCGTCTCCACATCCACACGTTCCTTTCAACGGACGTCGCTGCCGCTGTCCCACAAAACACCACGGCCAAAAACCTCGTCCTTCTCCTTCTCAATCTCCTCCTTAAACAAGTAAGTTGTTCATGTTCTGGCTCCGGTACAAGAGGAATTTTAAAATCGCCAGGTGCTCAATGCTCGCGTCCATGTTTGGACAACTTCTGTAAACACAGAGCACGCTCGCTGCGGTTGACGTCATCATGTCCTCCAGTGCACATGCAGGACACTTTTGGGCTGTTTAATGTTCACATTTGAGACACATACAAGTCACATTTTATTGGAAATGTGAACGACCTCGCAAAAACATCAGATTTCACAAAAAAATCGGAATTGAGCATTAAGCCCTGCAGTCTGAACGTAGCCCTAATGCCTCCACTCAATTTCATTTCTCACCAGCATCTAGGTCAGGAATTGGAATACAATAGAAGGATTGCAAAAACCCCGGAAGTGTGAGTTCGGGCACCAGCCTAACAGCGAAGGGCCATACATTCAGGGTTGGCAACAATTTCCGAGATCAAGGATTTAAAGCCGGAACAAAGAGAATGTTTGGTGAATATTATCAAGTGGAAAGACACTATTGTCCTTCTTCCTACGAGATTTGGGAAAATCTTAATATACCAGTTAGCTCCGTTAGTGGCGCATTACATACGTCACAACCAAATAGCAGTGATTGGTTAAATAAAAAAAAGTACCCGCCTACTGTCGAGCGAACGAATTCTAACACTGCGAGATCCAACAATTTCTACAAAGTGAAACCGACTCATGAATCAGGCTAGTCCTCAGTAGGGCCAGTATTTCTATCAGGGTTCCCACGGTCATGGAAATCCTGGAATATTCATGGAAATTTCTTTCACGCAGCTACATCGTTCTGTTAAATTATCGTTCGGCTATTATGACTATTTCTGAACGTGTGCACCTTTTGTTTAAAAGAGACGACAATAAATGCACTGACAATATTTTGAATGTTAAAACTATAATACCAAACCTTAAGGTGAGTGGAAAGGGTTAACATTTCATATTTAGCCCTATAAGTATGATCAGTTCTGAAAAAGTCATGGAAAAGTTTTGAAATTTTGTCAGTGAAGAATCCTGCGCTTTGCTTACTCTTTTCACAACTACATAAATGTGTGAATTGGGATTTTCTGTGCTCACAAAAAGCACAAAAACAGACTGAATGCAGCGCCTGATCTGCATCTAACACTCCACTCTCCTCCTGCACCCGGACTTGAACACGCTACAAAAACACAGACAGGCCCACCTATCTTGTTAGAAATGTTGAAATCTTAAGACATGTTTTGTGTAATTTCTAAACTTTTTGTAATTATTTTATTCACTATTTTGTTCCAATATTGCTGGTGCAATTGAATACTGAAAAGAAAAATAAATGGGCTACATTTAATGTCCAAATATTCGACTTATGGATCCTTTTAGTGTTGGTTCAATTACTGTTTTTCATTGTTTAAAACTTGAGTAATACTAATTGTTTAGAGAGACACGATCACTCAGTCAACAAAAAAAATATCCTCATTCATGTTCAATAATGGTCAAATCCACTTTATTTTGTGATTTACAAATAACGTCTATTGACTTGGGTCACGAAGGTTTGTGACTTTTAAAATATGGGTCCTCAGAAGAAAAAAATTAAGAAACACTGACAGAGTATCCATTGTTATCACCTTTGGTCCATTCTTCAGTAAAAATCAAGATAATTTGCATACCTTCAATAAATACTGCTGAAAATTAGAACAATACTATAGGCTCTTTCACGCTTACTGGAAGATGTCAAAAGTCTCACAATAATACCATGGACCATCACAATATATCGAATTACAAGTCAAATTCATTGTTTTGGTGCAGCAATAGCTAAAGAAAACTGAGTGAACTACATATCCCATGATCCTTTGCTCCATTACAGTGCAGACTACATGGAAAGTAACAAAAATCATAACTTTTACACATGTTTAAATCTTAATTCTTTAGTTTATGACAGAACCAAAGTCTTGTCAAGGCATTTTAAAAGTTGCATTTTGAGAATTTTGTGAGCCTCTATAAAATGTCACAATAAATATCGTATTGTGTATCGAGAAATTTGAACATCCCAAGTCATTTATAAAAGGAAACAAGAAAGAATCCGATGAAGAAAACCGGGCCATTTTCTCGGTTTTCCAAGATTTTGTCAGAGCTGCTATCGCCAACAGAGCCCAAAGGAAGTCGTCATCCACATGTTTCCAAACGTCTTCCAGTTTTGTGACGTAAGCGTGAATAGAGCTAACCTGGGAATTATTCTGTTGCCAGGAATGTTCCACAGTAGGGCATTATACATTTGTTCAATTATAGGTGTTTTTAATGCCGCAAAATAAATCGTGAAACATGCAATCTGGCCTGATGGTTTCACCTGTTTGTCTCTTTGGAGATAGACAAGTTAAATGCCATACTGTGGAACATTCTGAGCAAAGCAGTGACGTCTGTACCGACACAAGCACTTGGGGGACGCTCCACTGTATAATCTAAATGGTACTTTTAAGACTCATTTACATCTGAAGCAGTAGCATGCGGTGACTTTTAGGGGGTTGGCAAGCAGACGTGGGGTGGACATTAATATTTAACCCATAATAATTTAATAACACCACGTTTTATGCTTACTACTTTGCAAATTGAAAAAGTATTTATTTTACTGACATTAACTGCATATATACTGAGCCAGTATAACAGTATACAGACTCATATTAGAGAGACCTAGACCTACATAGTTTATTAACATTTGTATATAGGATGATATTTGACTAGCCTGATTCATCAGCCAGATTCACTTTGTGGAAACCGTCTGACCTCGCAGCATTAAAATTTGTTCACTCGACGGTAGGCGGGTACTTTTTTTAAATTTAACCAATCGCTGCTATTTGGTCATGACGTACGTAATGAGCCGCTAACAGGTCTAATTGGTATATTAAGCTTTTCCCAAATCCCATAGAAAGAAGGGCAATAACGTCTTTGCCCTTGATAAAATTCAACTAAAATTCTCTTTGTTCCGGCTTTAAATCCTCGATCTTGGGAATTGTTGCCAACACAGAATGTATGGCTCTTTGCTGAATGGCCGGTGCGCGGTCTACAACTTCCGGGGTTTTTGAGAACCATCTAGTGTATTCCGATTCCTGACCTAGTCGCTGGAGAGAAATTAAATTGAGCGGAGGCACTAGGTACAACGTATACTGATGCAATCATTCATCCAGTTCATCAAAAAGTAGTGCCGCTGTTGTCGTCTCCTGCCGCACATTCAATTCATAAAGTTTATTGTCAATTTCCATATGAAAAATCTGAACAATTGAAATTGTGTTCTTCATTTCTAATCTTATAAATAAATAATAATAAAATAAATGGAAAAGTCCAAGTGAATTACCACACATCTCCAGTTCCCGTGAATGATCATATGGTTTTCTTCAGCGCTGTTAGAGCCCGCTGTCCTCAGTACACACCTCTGTAACAACTGTCTGGCCTCTCTGGTTGTAAGAGCACATGTAGAAAGCATGGAAGAAGTATAAGCCGTGCTCTCAACAGGCCTCCGTAGAAAAGCAAAACACCACAAAGTTAATGGCGATTATTGCAGTTTGCTCAGTGACCAGAAGAGCGTAGTTAAGGACACCAGCACTACAACCATGTTTCAAACGGACAGAAGTGAAGGGAAAACGGGATTATTTGGATAGAAATTGAAACTATTTAATTATACTTTTGACACACAATGATTTTAGATTTTATTGGTCAGCCACTGCTCGCCTTGATCGCCCTGACCGCACGCCGCTGATCTGAAGTGACCCGTGTGTTAGTTAGTTAGTGTCATTTAAACTCTATCTAACTGATGTATAAGAGATTTAATAGAAAGGCCACACATTTTTAAGGGTCACTAAATGGCAATTGTGCTTTGTCTGAGTCATGAGTCGCTGCCATAATGTCTAATTAACTGTTCATTTTACTGAACAATGGAGCTCTGCGTTGCAATCATTGGTCCACCTCTGAATAGAATTAAATAACCATATGACATTGTTGGCTTTGTCCCTCTGTGTTTTTATAATTTCTTTGGTCAATATGATTTGAAAAATATTTAAACAGAGAACCAGCTGCATATTGATTTGGCAGCTTTTCCTTTTAATCCAGCGTTCACTTTACTGTGATTGGAGCGGGTAATGAAGGAGAAGTGTCTTGCCAAGAAGCACAATGAAAATATGTGCTACCTAAACAATATAGATTGTAGTTTGTGGCCAAGTGCTTACTCCTACCACCCAAGCACAATCATTAATGGATTTTTTAGATAATTGTTGATTGTACAGTACAGATTAATGTTAAAGTTGCATTACTTAACTTTTCTGGGAATCGCTGTGCCAGGAATATTTTATTAGCCTGATTCATGAGCCGGTTTCACTTCGTGGAAAATGTCTGACTTTGCAGCATTAGGATTCGTTCACTCAACAGTAGGCAGGTTTTTATTTTTTATTTAATCAATCGCTGCTATTTGGTCGTGACATATGTAATGCACCAAATCCCATAGGAAGAAGGACAATAACGTCTTTCCCCTTGATGAAATTCACCAAACATTCTCTTTGTTCAGGCTTTAAATCCTCGATCTCAGGAATCGTAGCCAACACAGAATGTCTGTCTTCGTCTACATCCATCTCGACCGCTTTGTTTACTGTTGGGCTGTACCACAAAAGGGACCCAGACAGGCGCTTGAGTTTGACGTCATAACTTCACAGCTCTTCACTGATTGGCCGGTGCGCGGTCTACGACTTCCGGGGTTCTTGCAAACCGTCTAGTGCATGGGTGTCAAACTCAAATTCACAGAGGCCAAAATTAAAAACTGGGACTAAGTCGTGGACCAAACTAAATATTTATTGAAACATTTCAGCAACATCTGCATGTTTTCTCTCCCTTCAAGATATGTAATGTTAAACTTTTTCTCATGAAACTAAATGTTTAATAATAGTTTTGCTTAAACTTTGAATCCAGAACAAGCAAAATATAAAATAATAACAACATTTTAAATAAACAATGTCTCTATAGTGTATCTGTAGCCGGCGGGAGAGCTAATACATATTTGATATGATCTCGCGGGCCAAATATAATTATATTGTGGGCCAAATTTGGCACCTGGGCCTGAGTTTGACATGTCTGGTCTAGTGTATTCCGTTTCCTGACCTAGTTTCTGGAGAGAAATGAAACAGAGGAGGTACTAGGTAGCGTCAGCCTGGCAGATGTTTCACAGCATGGCACTGAAAGTATCCATGTTGCATTTATTAAATTATAGGTGCTTTCATTACTTAAAAATAATGCCTTGAAAACATATTTAGTTGTTTTAATTGTTTTTACAGTGACTAGGTTGCCTTTCCAACGTGCTAGTCTCCATGGAGATACAATAAGTTTAATGTGACATTCCAGCAAAATAATCACACCTCAGCGGAGTCAAGATGGCAGCAAAAACTCCACCAGCAAAATTTACATAGTGTTTCTTTAAAAAGCCCATATTATATTATTTTCTGATCTATGTTATAATGTTTCCTCATCAAAAACATACCTGGAGTTGTGCTTTTTTTAATCTCTACATGCTGCCATTAGGCCAGTTAATAAGCAGCAATAACATGTCGTACCACAATTATGCAGATGACACTCAGATCTACGTCTCTCTGGCAGCAGGAGACTATGGACCAGTGGAGTCACTTGGTCACTGCATCCAACAGATCAGTGTGTGGATGCAAAACAACTTTCTCCAGCTAAACTCTGACAAGACTGAAGTCATAGTGTTTGGTCCACAGAAACAAAGGGACAGTGTCAGCAGTCACCTCCAGTCTCTCTCTCTAAAACCTTCAAATCAGGCAAGAAATCTAGGGGTAATAATGGACTCAGACTTGAACTTTAACAGTCACATAAAATCAATAACATCTGCAGCCTTTTACCATCTAAAAAACATAGCAAAAATCAAAGGTTTACTGTCTAAATCAGACTTGGAGAAACTTATCCATGCGTTTGTCTCCAGTAGATTAGATACTGTAATGTTCTGCTCACTGGTCTCTCCAAACGAGCTGTGAGACGCTGCAGAACATCCAGAATGCTGCAGCTCGGGTCCTTACTCGAACTAGGAAGTACGAGCACATAAGTCCTGTGCTCAGGTCTCTGCACTGGCTCCTGTGCCTCAGAGACTTTAAAGCAGCTCTGCTTGTGTACAAGTCTCTCCATGGCCGAGCACCAAAGTCCATCTGTGACATGTTAGTGTCATATGAACCATCTCGCACTCTGAGGACCTCAGGGACCGGCCTCCTGCTGGTGCCCAGAGTCACGACCAAACAAGGGGGAGTCAGCGTTTCAGGTTCATGCAGCTAAAACCTGGAACAGTCTGAACATGTGAGACAGACTCTTCTGTGACGCTGTTTAAATCCAGGCTCAAAACATTTCTGTTTAACTGAAAGGTTTTCATTCCGCACTCTTCTCTCCAATTTATGTCTCTCTTTTTTAATTTTAATCTTCATGATTATTTATGTTTTGATTTGTTTTTATTATGATTTTAATGTATTTCTTATTCTGTAAAGCACTTTGAATTACTTTGTGTACGAATTGTGCTGTACAAATAAACTTGCCTTGCCTTGCCTTGCCTTTATTTCATTCAAAAAGACACAAATCCTGCTATTTCGGCTGAGTTCTTCTCTCGAACAGAAAACACCCTGTTCCACCTTGTGATGTCATGTTTTGATACAGGACTGTGTTTTTAAACTCCACACACTTGCAACATCTGGATAATTTCAGCCCTGGAATAGCCAAACACTGAAAAAAAGATAAAAGATAGCTGTAAACTTGAAACTACCGCTTCATGATCACAAACTGAACAGAACATTTCGAGCTTTGGAGATGTAGACACGACTAATAATAGCTCCAGGTTTGTTTTTGGGGAGGTAACAGCTTTATAACACGACTTAAAGCTCACAAGAGTCCGTTTTGTGTAATATCAGTCCTTTAGCTAACAATTAGTGACTGTATACTCAGAATTTATTATCCTGAATTCCTACGAAATGATCCAACGCCATAGCTCGAAGTCTGGCACTCATCAAGCAAAGCCTCGGAGATTTTATTAACACGTGTAATTAGTCTGAACGTTCTTGTGACAGAATCATGATCTCACATTGTCTAACTGTTGTAACTTTCCCCACAATTGTTCACGGTTTTCAGTAATCATCACGCAGACACAGAGGCCACCTTCAGTCTGATTGAGATGGACAGTTTTATATTAGCGCTGGGCTGAGATTTCAATGAGCTCAGCTGTCTCCCTCCGCTGTATTTTCTGCTCGTGTCACTTTTCTTTGTTGGTTTCTTTGGCAAGCAATTTATGGTCCTTTTGTGCTTCACACAGAGCAAACAGAACCACATCTATGCAATATTTCACAGGTTTTAAACAGCAGTATTTTCCACAGACCACAGCGCGGCTATAAAGTTGAACAAAAATGCTTCTCTTTTGGAAAAGCTCTATCTTCTCTCTGCAGGACGGTGCTCTGGGGTTTGACAATGCAAAAACACACAATCACAAAGTCGGGGCTGTGAAAAGGACAACCCCAGCGAACAATGGGACAAGCCAAAATAGAAAGTGTTTTATTTGTCGTTGCAGGTGAGATGTCTTGCTCAAGGACACTGTGATGTATTTAGAAAGGGAATAAAACTGCCAATTCCCATTTGGAGTGATCCCTGCCAGTCTATCCGTCTTCACTCCTGCCAGCTCAGCCAAGAACATCTGCTTCTCCGTAACTACAAAAGAGGAGTTATATGGACACGGGTTTCATCTCCCCAAGTTCAGATGGGCGTGAGTGACAGATGTTTTAGCCAATCCTCAAATCCATTTAATTTTCAATGATATTACCTCTACATAAAGTGAAAAAAAAATACATAAACATAAACCAAATCAGCCAGTCTAGAGAGCTTGCTATATCTATCGCGATAACCACAAAAATTAATCAGCGCGGCACTAAGGCTACGTTCAGACTGCAGCCCGAAGTGACCCAAATCCGATTTTTTGGCCCCTATGTGACCTGTATCTGATCTTTTAATGACAGTCTGAATGACATAGATCCGATTTTTTTCAAAGGCGACCCAGGCCACTTGGATATGTGCTCCTAAAACCGATACATATCTTTGACATGCGACTTCAGTCTGAACGGTCAAAGCGCATGAATTCGACCTACACGTTATCAACAAGCCACAAACGTCACTATTCTGAGCTGAAGTAGGCGAAAATTGTTAATGAACTCCATGACACTGAAGTGAAGCACATCACCACTCACCACTCTTGGCTACGTCTCCACATCCACACGTTCCTTTCAACGGACGTCGCTGCCGCTGTCCCACAAAACACCACGGCCAAAAACCTCGTCCTTCTCCTTCTCAATCTCCTCCTTAAAACAAGTAAGTTGTTCATGTTCTGGCTCCGGTACGAGAGGAACTTTAAAATCTCCAGGTGCTCAATGCTCGCCTCCATGTTTGGACAACTTCAGTAAACACAGAGCACGCTCGCTGCAGTTGACGTCGTCGTGTCTCCAGTGCACATGCGGGACACTTTCGGGCCGTTTACTGTTCACACTAGAGATCACATACAAGTCGCATTTAATTGGAAATGTGAACGACCTCACAAAAACATCGGATTTCACAAAAAAATCGGAATTGAGCATTAAGCCCTGCAGTCTGAACGTAGCCTAAGAGGCCCACTGCCACCATCGCATGTGACCGATGTGAACCAACCCAGAGTCTTTGATGGGTCCATGTTTGGAGACCAAAACCCACGCAGTTCAGCACCGCACCCGCCCGGACCCGTAAAATTTTTAAGAACTCAAAAACGCTGACACCGTCTAAATGAAAGGCACTTCTGATCAAATATTTTGTCGTTTTTACCCGCAAGCGTTCTCGTGTAAACAGGCCCTCAGGGATTTCTTGTTGAATGCAGCTCTATGCACACTCTTCCCCACCAGCTCCCTCTAGTGGTCAGTTTGTCAGGCTTTGGGTGAGTGACATCTAGATTTAACCAAGCACAATGGACTCTCATGAAACGTGAACTGTGCATGAACAGTGACCTATTTTAAGATATTTTAGTTTTCTGAGTGCAGTGGCTGGAATAAGATGAGATGAGGTGGCTGGGATGAGCCACATTGTCCTAATTATTACATTATATTTTCATAAGAAATCTCTCATTTCTATTAGTGAAATCCTTTTATCACAACAAAAAACTAATCAGTCCAACGAGGTTCATTTGGTCTTCTGATATTTTAAGTTATTAGTTTCGACTGAAAAAAGAACCTATCAGGAATAAAAAACAAACTCTTGGTCTGAAAAAAGAAGCTAATAAAATAAAAAAAAACTAATCATTTTTGCTGCTGCCATCTTTATTGCCCGTTCAGTGAGATGCCATCTGAAACACAGCAATACATGCATCACGGATTTCGGAATTCCGGTCATCGCGCAATGCATACTGGGAAGGATTTTCCGAAAAAGTGAGCATCAAATCGCCATGTTTGATTTCCCAGTGGGATGCGTCTGTTGTCAAAGCCGATCTTTTCTCGTCTCCATCCATCCATTTTCTTCCGCTTATCCGGGGTCGGGTCGCGGGGGCTCTGCTCCGACCTCCTCCCGTGTGACTGAGCTCCTCACTCTATCTCTAAGGGAGCGTCCAGCCACCCTGCGGAGGAAACTCATTTCGACTGCTCGATCTTGTCCTTTCGGTCATTACCCAAAGCTCATGACCATAGGTGAGGGTGGGAACGTAGACTGACTGGTAAATCGAGAGTTTCGCCTTTCAACTCAGCTCCCTCTTCACCACAACGGTCCGATGCAGCGACCGCATCACTGCCGACGCTGCACTTTTCTAGTCTTTTGAACCATATCGCTTTTGTTTCTGGTTCTGATATCGTCATATTTTAGTTATGGGATTCGGAACATCGTAATTGTGTGGTTGTTGAATGTCCTAACAGTGGAAAACGGGCTTCAGAAGTTTGCGAACTCCATAAATGCTAAAGGGAATCAGATCTATGTGACTGCAAACCTCTGTTCAATAGACGCATCCCACTGGGAAAACAAACATGGTGGTTTGATGCTCACTTTTTCGGAAAATCCTTCCCAGTATGCATTGCGCGATGACCGGAAGTCCGAAATTCCTGATGCATGTATGAGGGCAACGGTAGTTTAGTTGGTAGAGTGTTTGTCCACTGATCTGAAGACTGGTGGTTTGAATCCCGTTGTCGACATTCTGCGTCCAGCGGTGTGTGAATGGGCAGTGTTGGGAAGGTGACTTTTAAAATGTATTCCCCTACAGATTACATATCCCAAAATGTACTTTGTAACGGAATCCATTCAATTACTTAAAGTGAGTAACGTAATCTGAATACTTTGGATTACTTGATTTGCTGTAGAAAAGCAAAGAAGAGGAAATCTTCACATAAGAAGCTCAGACTTTCCTTAACGGTATTAAAAATATTATTGATAGAAGAGGAATAGACATGGTCCGTGCAGCATGATTTAGTCCTGTTAAATCCTGTTTTAGGCCTGGTTTAGATCTGGTTTAGACCTGGTTTAGACCTGGTTTAGACCTGGTTTAGACCTGGTTTTAGACCTGGTTTAGACTTGGTTTGGACCTGGTTTAGGTTTAGACCTGGTTTTAGACCTGGTTTTTAGACCTGGTTTAGACCTGGTTTAGACCTAATTTAGACCTGGTTTTAGACCTGGTTTAGACTTGGTTTGGACCTGGTTTAGACCTGGTTTTAGACCTGGTTTTAGACCTGGTTTAGACCTGGTTTAGACCTGGTTTTAGTCCTGGTTTAGACCTGGTTTAGACCGGGTTTTAGACCTGGTTTAGACCTGGTTTTAGACCTGGTTTAGACCTGGTTTTAGACCTGGTTTAGACTTGGTTTAGACCTGGTTTAGACTGGGTTTAGACCTGGTTTTAGTCCTGGTTTAGACCTGGTTTAGACCTGGTTTAGACCGGGTTTTAGACCTGGTTTTAGACCTGGTTTTAGACCTGGTTTTAGACCTGGTTTAGACTTGGTTTAGACCTGGTTTAGACTGGGTTTAGATCTGGTTTTAGTCCTGGTTTAGACCGGGTTTAGACCGGGTTTATACCTGGTTTTAGACCTGGTTTAGTGTCCGGCAATGAGTGGAATTACCAAACAAACAAACAAAACAAACAAAAAAAACAAAAAAAAGGGAATAGCCCAAAATGTGAAAACAGGAAAATACCGCAGTATAATCCATTTATTTCAAACAAGTAACTGTAATCCAATTACTACTCACTGAAACAGTAACTGTAACCGAATACAGTTACTCATAATTTGTACTCTGATTACGTAACTCCGGTACATGTAATCTGTTACAACACTGTGAATGGGTGAGTGGCTCCTTGTTGTAAACGCTCTATAAAAATGTCACCACTTTACTAATATCACTGTGTGTACATTCTGCTATTAGCAAAAGGACAATATCTTAAAATGAAGACACACTGAAATCACAAATTGATGAAAAGCCCAGGCCTGTCTGCAGCTGTGTGGAGCAGAGACAGTGTTGTGTGATTACAGGAGGAGGAGGAGGAGGAGGAGTAGAGATGAGTCAGTGCTGTGATCCTGAGCACAGACAGAGAAACACAGAACCAGGCACTGACCACCTGAGGCCTGAAGAGGACCATTCATCCTCATATCTGACCACAGCCCTGGACTAAAGCTTCAGTCTGGAGGAAACACCAAGAAATGTGTGAGCAGAACGCAGCATCTTTGTCAATACTCTGATATTTTTTTCCTTATAGTACCAACAGATGAGTATACACGCTTTTAATATTTGAGATTTACTTTGACAGCTCAATATTTAAAAGTGTCTTAAATGTTACTTTCTGGTGAAGGATACGCTACTTACTTGTTCCCCTACAGATTACAGATTACACCCCCCAAAATGTAGTTTGTAACGTAATCCATTAAATTACTTAAAGTGAGTAAAGTAATCTGAATACTTTGGATTACTTGATTTGCTGTAGAGAAGCAAAGACCAGGATGTCGTAGCATAAGACGTTTTGTCTGCTAAAAGACAATGAAAAGTCCAGTCTTTACTTAACCGTATTAAAAATATTATTGATAGAAGAAGAGGAGGAGACACGTCCGCGCAGCATGATTTAGTCCTGGTTTAGTCCTGGTTTAGATCTGGTTTAGACCTGGTTTAGATCTGGTTTAGATCTAGATTAGATCTAGTTTAGACCTGGTTTTAGTCCTGGTTTAGATCTGGTTTTGTTCTGGTTTAGTCCTGGTTTAGTCCTGGTTCAGTCCTGGTTCTGTTCTAGTTTAGACCTGGTTCAGTTCTGGTTCAGTCCTGGTTTTGACCTGGTTTAGTCCTGGTTTTAGACCTGATTTTAGACCTGGTTTAGATCTAGTTTAGACCTGGTTTTAGTCCTGGTTTAGTCCTGGTTTAGACCTGGTTTAGTCCTGGTTCAGTCCTGGTTCTGTTCTAGTTTAGTCCTCAGTTCAGTCCTCGGTTCAGTCCTGGTTTAGACCTGGTTCAGTCCTTCTGGTTTAGTCCTCGGTTTAGTCCTCGGTTCAGTCCTGGTTTAGTACTGGTTCAGCTCTGGTTCAGCTCTGGTTCAGTCCTGGTTTAGACCTGGTTCAGTCCTGGTTCAGTCCTGGTTCTGTTCTAGTTTAGACCTGGTTCAGTTCTGGTTCAGTCCTGGTTTAGACCTGGTTTCAGTCCTTCTGGTTTAGTCCTCGGTTCAGTCCTGGTTTAGACCTGGTTTAGTTCTGGTTCTGTTCTAGTTTAGACCTGGTTTAGTCCTGGTTCAGTCCTGGTTCTGTTCAAAAAGTTTAGACCTGGTTAATAAATGCCGTAATATTGTAATGTAACAAATTACTCTGAAATGACAATAACAAATAAAAAAAATAACACATTACAGTTTTGAAGCGAGTTGCCCAACAGTGTCTATAATGAAATTCTTATTACGAGGTGCATCTACGATTTAGGTCAAATCTCCAAACTGGGCCTTTGAAGGTTGTCCTCTCCGGCGCTCCGTACTTGAGTCCTACTTTCTTCACGTTCTGGTTCACTGGCTGACGGATCACTTAAACTAAACAGACTATTTCCGTGTTTTTTGAAAAGTACACTCTTGTTTTCTGTCGTTTGGTTTAATGACTTAAAAGCAGCACGTCCATTTAAACCAAACTGGTGTTCCCTGAATCAAATATGAGTCTTATTATGTAAAAAAAAATCTCAAATTCTAATTCAGGTGTAGGTACGAGTCACAGTTCGTTGGTAATCGATTAAACTACCAATTCATTCTATTTGGTTCAATTTTTCTGACAAGTATGAGTGGAAGTGGTGGAAGAAGTACTCAGTTTTGTGACTGAGCAGGGGAAATGAGCATGGGCACACTTCCGGGTCCATTCACTCTGGCACCAGTTCACTTTCTATTGAAAAAAAAGTTGCACGTTTCTCCAAAATTGCTACTGTCAGGTTCGTAATTGAAAAATTAAAAAAACAAAACAAAAATGGATCACGGATTTGTTTTTTCAGTTTTCGATTTTGTGTTTAAATGGATAATGGAAAAAACAGACGTTTCTAGTTTTGCGTGACTTAAACTGTGATGCCAAACTGAACCAGGACTAACCCAGGTCTAAACCAGGTCTAAATCAGGTCTAAACCAGGACTAAACCGATCTCAGTCCTGGTCCCGGTCTGGTCCCAGTCTGAGTCCTGGTCTCACATCACGGGCTCAGATGTGCGCCCGCGTAGACTGTCGGGTGATCAGAACTGTGATCGGGACTGAGACCAGGATTGAGACCAGTTTAGTCCTGGTTTAGACCTGGTTCAGTTCTGGTTTAGACCTGGTTTAGACCTAGTTTAGACCTGCTTTAGTCCTGGTTTAGTCCTGGTTCATTTCTGGTTTAGACCTGGTTTAGTCCTGGTTTATTTCTGGTTCAGTCCTGGTTCAGTCCTGCTTCAGTCCTGGTTCAGTCCTGGTTCAGTCCTGGTTTCAGTTCAGTCCTGGTTCAGTCCTGGTTTATTTCTGGTTCAGTCCTGGTTCATTTCTGGTTCATTTCTGGTTCAGTTCTGCTTCAGTCCTGCTTTAGTCCTTCTTTAGTCCTGGTTCATTTCTGGTTCATTTCTGGTTCAGTCCTGGTTCAGTCCTGCTTCAGTCTGCTTCAGTCCTGGTTTTTCTGGTTCAGTCCTGGTTCAGTCCTGGTTCATTTCTGGTTCAGTCCTGGTTCAGTCCTGGTTCAGTCCTGGTTCAGTCCTGGTTCAGTCCTGCTTTAGTCCTGGTTTAGTCCTGGTTCAGTCCTGGTTCAGTCCTGCTTCAGTCCTGCTTCAGTCCTGGTTTATTTCTGGTTCAGTCCTGGTTCAGTCCTGATTCAGTCCTGCTTTAGTCCTGCTTTAGTCCTGGTTCATTCCTGGTTTAGACCTGGTTTAAACCATTAAAATGTTTGTATTAACCCGCTCTACATGATCCAGATGTTTTTATTTCACCATAATTCGCCCGTAATTCAGTTCCTCCTCCTAATATGGAACTTACACTCCGTTAGTCCACTTCTTCGTACAGTGTGTGGTTCAGAAAGCATCGTAAACAAAAACAACTCCGGAGGAATTAACATTTCAGAGAAGACGGGAACTGCTAAAAATGAACCAAAACAATAATCCCATGCGTATCTTCAGTAAACTACAGGTACAACAAGATTTCTCTATAAAAAGACACAATATTTATTCTTTGCAGAGACAGAAATAATTCCAGTCTTTGTGAAAACTGCGTCTGCTCAACTAAAACATCAGCTGTTACAGTGTTGAAGGGAAACGTGAGGTTTTTACTTGACCAAGATGAAGCTGAGTCTGTGTGTCATTCGTTCATTTGTTTTTCAAGATAAAACCAAAAATAAGAAAATGAAAAAGCAACAATTTTTTTCATTATTTGTCTCCAAAACCAAAAAGAAAAAACAAAACAAAACAAAAAAAAAACAGATAATGATTCGTTGTTTTTTTTTTGTTTAAATGAATAATTGAAAAAACGGATAACTGCTGTTTCTGTGTGATGTCAGACTTTTGCGCAGGATACGGACTAAACCAGGACTGAACCAGGATTTAACCAGGACTAAACTGGTTCTCAGTCCTGGTCTGGCCCCGGTCTCAGTCCCGGCCTCAGTCCCAGTCTCAGTTCCGGTCAGGTCCTGGTCTCAGTCCCCATTTTAGTCCCCGTCTGGTCCCAGTCTCAATTATGGTGTCAGTCTTGGTCTAAGTCTCAGTCCCTGTCTCAGTTCTGGTCAGGTCCCAGTCTCAGTTCCGGTCCGGTCCCAGTCTCAGTCCCGGTCTCAGTCCCGGTCTCAGTCCCGGTCTCATTCACAATCTCATTCCCGGTCTCATTCCCGGTCTCGGTCCAGGTCTCAGTCCAGGTCTCAGTCCAGGTCTCAGTCCAGGTCTCAGTCCTGGTCTCATTCCCGGTCTCAGTCCAGGTCTCATTCACGGTCTCAGTCCCGGTCTCAGTCCAGGTCTCAGTCCAGGTCTCAGTCCCGGTCTCATTCCCGGTCTCATTCACGGTCTCATTCCCGGTCTCAGTCCCGGTCTCAGTCCCGGTCTCAGTCCCGGTCTCAGTCCCCGTCTCAGTCCCGGTCTCAGTCCGTCTCAGTCCCGGTCTCAGTCCCGGTCTCATTCACGGTCTCAGTCCCGGTCTCAGTCCAGGTCTCAGTCCTGGTGTCAGTCCCCGGTCTTAGACCCAGTCTTAGACCCGGTCTCAATCCCTGTCTCAGTCTATGTCTCAGTCCTGGTCCTGGTTTAGTCCTGTCTTAGTCCTGGTTCATTCTGAAAGCCGCGCAAAAGTCCGACAGCCCAGTTTAAGTCACGGAAACAGAAAACAGCCTTTATCTGTTTTTTCCATTATTCATCTAAACACAAAATCGAAAACTGAAAAAACAAATCATTATCCATTTTTTCATTTTGGTTTTGGCGACAAATAAAGACGAAAGAAGTTGTTTTTTTCATTTTCTTATTTTTGATTTTATTTTGAAAAACGAATGAAGGAACGATACACGGATTAAGCTCTACTAATATCACCTTTAGAGAATATACACTTTTTTTTCCATCACAAATACAGAATAAACTTGTTTTCTGTGTCATTTTGATGCAACTCCTGTTGTGTTCTAGTCAGGGTTGCACCAATTCAGCTTTTTCTGATGCGATACTTATGTCGATACAAGGCAAAAACTGAAAATACAATTAATTTATATATATAATGTACGGCAAAACAGATCCAAATATGTTTTAAACTGTTATTTATCATTGAAAGTAACAACAAAACAGCTCTGTAAAAATATAAGTTGGGTCCTTTTGAGCAAACTGGACTTATTACACCAATTTATAGACAAAAATGCGATACCGATCCAGCAATTTGTAAGTATCGGCGCAGATATCCGATACCAGTATTGTACCAGTGCATCACAAGTCTGAGTTTTTCTCTCAGCTTGTTTTGGAGTCAGACACTACGATTATCTGACATTTATTTTAATGATGGTTGGTTTTAATGAATTACAAGTTTCGATAAATCAGTTTATTTGCTTTAGCCTTGTGTTTTGTTTCTGTTTCTTTTTTTTTTTTTTCTTTTTTTTAGAGAGTTTAATACAGAGGACTGAGAACTATAGCCCTCTTCTGTTGTGTTGCATAACTCAAGGCTCTGTGCTTGTTTACCTTATGCATATAAATGATGTATTTTGCCTCACTGTACATCCGCAGCTTTAGAAACAACACTATGTCACTCTAAAACTTGTCTCTAATCCTTTATTACTACAACAACTACAATACTAATCCTGTACTGCAACAATTACACTACAGTTTGTAATTTTGAATGTCATTTTTGTTCTAGAGCAGGGGTGTCAAACTCATTTGGTCCGGGGGCCGTATCCAACCGACTTTGATCCCAAAGGGGCCGAATCAGAAATCTCATGGGATATAAACCCCAAAAATAAAAATAAATTCAAATATTTGTGCAGAGAAACACAAATCTATTACAGAAATCTTTTTTTAATTGATGAACTCTTTCTTTTACAAAATATTATAATATTATGAACATCCTGAAACTTTAAGAAAAATACAATTTCAACACAATTTTAACATGAACTTGTATAAAATTAACTTGTAGAAATAGGAATAAGTAAATTTTTGTTGTAAAATCCTGCACTCTGCTCCACTTTTCTCATTTTGGACATTTTGCTGATGAGGGTGTCACGGTCAACAGTCAAAACGATCGTCCTTTAAGAGCGTTTGGAAAGATACAAGTCTTCATTTGTGCTGCTCTGGTGGGAGGGGCCACGTACAGAGACGCTGGAGACGCTGCTGTGATAAACACCACAGAAAATTACCAATATTTTAATAGAAAATATAATTAAAATATTTTAGTAGAAAATCAGCTGAGGGCCAGATTAAAGGTCTTGGAGGGCCGGATCTGGCCCCCGGGCCGCATGTTTGACACCTGTGTTCCAGAGTGTCACAGAAATCTTGATATTTTTGAGATTCACCTGATAATGATCCATCGTGTACAAACCTTTTACACCACGTCGTCAGCTAAGAAAATATTTGACCGCCAGATCTAAACCAGGTCTATAACTGGACTCTCGCAGATTGAAACTGGTGCTGAACCAGGAAACAACAACTGTTCTTCATTATTTGTTTCCAAAACCAAAATGGAAAAAAAAAAAAAAAAAAAACAAATAACGATTTGTTTTTTTCACTTTTCGGTTTTGTGTTTAAATGAATAATGGAAAAAGGGATAACGGGTGTTTCCTGTTTACATGATTTAAACTACGCTGCCAAACTAAAACAGAACTGAACCAGGTCTAAACCAGGTCTAAACAAAGACTAAACCAGAACTGAACCAGGTCTAAACCAGGTCTAAACAAAGACTAAACCAGAACTGAACCAGGTCTAAACCAGGTCTAAACAAAGACTAAACCAGAACTGAACCAGGTCTAAACCAGGTCTAAACAAAGACTAAACCAGAACTGAACCAGGTCTAAACCAGGTCTAAACAAAGACTAAACCAGAACTGAACCAGGTCTAAACCAGGACTAAACAAAGACTAAACCAGAACTGAACCAGGTCTAAACCAGGTCTAAACAAAGACTAAACCAGAAATGAACCAGGTCTAAACCAGGACTAAACAAAGACTAAACCGGTCTCAGTCCTGGTCTGGTACTGGTCTGGTCCCGGTCTCAGTCCCAGTCTCAATCCTGATCGGGTCCCAGTCTCAGTCCATATCCCTGCCCGCGTAGACTGTTGGGTAATCAGGACTGTGATCAAGACTGAGACCAGGACTGAGACCAGTTTAGTCCTGGTTTAGACCTGGTAGACCTGGTTCATGTCTGGTTTAGTCTTTGTTTAGACCTGGTTTAGATCCTGGTTCAGTCCTGGTTTAGTTCTGCTTTAGTCCTGGTTTAGTCCTGGTTTAGTCCTGGTTCAGTCCTGGTTTAGTCCTGGTTTAGTCCTGTTTTAGTCCTGGTTTAGTTCTGCTTTAGTCCTGGTTTAGTCCTGGTTCAGTGCTGCTTTAGTCTGGTTTAGTCCTGGTTTAGTCCTGGTTCAGTGCTGGTTTAGTCCTGGTTCAGTCCTGGTTCAATCCTGGTTGTAGTCCTGGCGTAGTCCTGGTTCAGTCCTGTTTTAGTCCTGGTTTAGTCCTGGTTTAGTCCTGGTTCAGTGCTGGTTTAGTCCTGGTTCAGTTCTGGTTTAGACCTGGTTTAGACTTCGTTTAGACCTGGTAGACCTGGTTTGAGCTTGGATTTGACCTGGTTTAGACCTGGTTCAGTCCTGGTTCAGTCCTGTTTTAGTCCTGGTTTAGTTCTGCTTTAGTCCTGGTTTAGTCCTGGTTTAGTCCTGGTTCAGTGCTGGTTTAGTCCTGGTTCAGTCCTGGTTCAATCCTGGTTGTAGTCCTGGCGTAGTCCTGGTTCAGTCCTGTTTTAGTCCTGGTTTAGTCCTGGTTTAGTCCTGGTTCAGTGCTGGTTTAGTCCTGGTTCAGTTCTGGTTTAGACCTGGTTTAGACTTCGTTTAGACCTGGTAGACCTGGTTTGAGCTTGGATTTGACCTGGTTTAGTCCTGGTTTAGACCTGGTTTAGTCCTGGTTTAGTCCTGGTTTAGACCTGGTTTTGACCTGGTTTAGACTTGGTTCAGTTCTGGAAAAACAAATCATTATCTTTTTTGTTTTCATTTTGGTTTTGGAGACAAATAATAAAGAAAATAGCTGTTTTTTCCTTTTTTTATTTCTGGTTTTATTTTGAAAAACGATTGAACGAACGATACACAGATTCATGTGAATAGACCAGAAACACTTTTATAGCAAGAATATTTTCCAAACAATAATTCAATATACTTTTATAGACAATATTTTGCCCACCTGCACTTTCAACCACAGAGTCCTCGTGTTTCTGCTCCATCATGTTGTCACCTCACATAAACACTTCAGCAGATTTACAGTAGCGGCAGAGACAACACTAATGTTATTGCTCTATAATTCCTTCTAATTTGAGCCCTGTCTGGACGCGGCCCAGAGCCCACTGACCACAAACTGACAGCCCACCGAACGGTTCCTATAAATCCTAATTAAAACCAAAACATTAGCGTGCCTGTACGAACCCGCTTGTCCATTGGTTCTGTCTGCGCCCGGCGGCTGCACTTCACTCGCCTCCCGACCTCCTCGCTGTTTTAATGTAAGAAAAACAGAGCGGTGATTAATGGCGGTTCTGCGCGGGGCTGACACGGCGAGAGGGGTTCAGTCACTCCACAGACCCGGCCCTGTGGTCCGCTGGAACAATTACAGTCCATCAAACTTTAAGCTGGTGAAGTGCCGGTCACGGTCTGTGCTTTGTGACTATTGGCGCTCATTGGCTGTTTTCGATTAAAAGGCAAAACCCAGACGAGACGAGAGAAACGGGGACCCGATCGTCAAACTGGTTTTAAAAGAAGACATACTGCGCTTGAGCCTGATATGAAGTTATAATCCATGACATCGTAGATCATGTTATCATCTGAACATTTTAAATCGCAATATTCCTCTAAAAATGACTTAAAGGTGCGCTTTTTGGATGGGTATGTCATTGCTCTGCCTGAAATGTTCCACAGTATGACATTTAACAGCTCTACCTCACTTTTATCCAATTACAGGTGGAGGTAGCTCAAAAGATAAGATAAGATAAGATAATCCTTTATTGTCTCCCATGGGAGAAATTTGTCTTGGGACAGGGGGTAACATGTTTTATCAAAAAACAGGACAACACAACACAAAGCAGCACATAAACAAACACCATAAAACAAAGTAAATATGAGACCAGTATGACCACGAGTGATGCACCAACACGACCCTTAAATTATCCTTAACAGGCCCTTGCATTCTTCTGTTCTATTAATTATTGCACATTCCCTAAGCCTATGTGCAGTTTTAGTTATAATTATTGCACATTCCCTAAGCCTATGTGCAGTTTTGATTGCACATAGGCAAAAATACCTAGAAAAACAGGCATTCTGACTGTGATTGGGGTTGCCTGTCCACAGATCTGACCTGTAACTTGGTCTGATTTGGGCTCCAAGATAATAGAAATGTTTAATGTCATGCTGTGAAACATTCAAGAGAAAGCAATCACGTCTTTATTAAGGAGAAGGTTCCATGTTCGATTGGGTTGGGTCATTCTTTGCGGAGTTTGCATGTTCTCCCTGTGTCTGGGTGGGTTTCCTCCAGGCACTAGTGCTTCTGCTCAATTTCAAGTTTCTTCAGCGACTAGGCCAGGAATCAGAATACACTAGACGTGTTGTGGATCCGGCTACAAGTACAATGTCCGAGCGATAACTTCAGTTAAAAAATGGCTTTACTGAAAAAAATTTTGCCAGCGTCAAATCATCATATTTCTGTTACAACTCGCTGCATTCTATCTAACATGTTTATTTTTTGTTTGTGTTATAACTGATAGCACAGTCTTCATCAGCTGAGGGTTTAAAAAATGGAATATAGAGAACCAGCGCCATCTATGGGCGAAATATCTGGTGCTACAACTGAAGGAAAATGATCCTTTTCTGGTTTTAAATAACAAATACATACTTTTAAACATTAACATGTATTAACAAATGAATTGACCATTTTTTTCTAAACCTTTTTAAACTATTCAACAAGAAGTTTTAGAACGCGCACCGGCTAATCAGAGAAGAGCTGTGAAGCCATGACGTCAAACTCAAGCATCTGTCTGAGTCCCTTTTGTGGAACAGCACAACAGTAAACAAAGCGGTCGAGGTGGATGTAGACGAAGCCGTACATTCTGTTTTGGCAACAATTCCCGAGATCGAGGATTTAAAGCCGGAACAAAAAAAATGTTTTATGTTATTAGGTTCTTTTTTTCAGACCTAGAGTGTTATTTCATACCTGACAGTTTCGACTGCTCACTAGCGTCTTCCTCAAGGGAAGGGAAGACGCCAGTGAGCAGTCGAAACTGTCAGGTATGAAATAACACTCTAGGTCTGAAAAAAATAACCTAATAACATAGAATATTGGAAGACCAAATGAATCTCATTGGACCAAAAAGAATGTTTGGTGCATTTTATCAAGGGGAAAGACGTTATTGTCCTTCTTCCTACGGGATTTGGCGCATTACATAAGTCACGACCAAATAGCAGCGATTGGTTAAATAAAAAAGTACCCGCCCACCGTCAAGCGAACGAATTCTAACACTGCGACGTCAGACGGTTTCCACGAGGTGCTGCCCACTGCTTCTGAAAGGATGGGTGAAACGCAGAGGACAATTTCCCTACAGGGATAATAAAGTATTACAAGACAAAAAAATGACAAACACAAACAAAAAATGCCGACTTCCGCTTAAAGGTTGTATAGAGGATTTTCCAAGGAACGAGAAATCCAGCGACTGTTTGTCCTTTTTCAAATGTTGCGCATGCGTGAAACCACCCCCCCTCCCCTACAGCTCCTACGTAGAAACGCCTCCTCCCGCCTCCTCCTTACGCCAGAAACAGGTTTGTTTACAGCCGGTGCACTGCACATGACTTGTAAACAACTAACTACAGTGTTGGTTAGGCAAGACGGAGAAGTGAGGAGCGGGGGGAGCGGGTGTGCGGACATTTCGTTCGCGGACGAGAAGTGAGGAGCAGGGAGAAGAGAGAGCAGGGAGCAGAGGAGAGAGGAGAGAGGAGAGGGGAGCGGTGCGCGGAGATTCCGTGCCCGGAGAAGTGAGGAGCAGGGGGAAGAGCGGATCGGGCAGCGGGGACAGGAGCAGGAAAGGGGTGCAGAGAAGGTTGCGCGGAGATTCCGTGCGAATGAACTAGCTACAACACGCAGCAGCAAGCGGACTCTTTCTTTGCCTTGAAAATTACGTTTTCAGACATAGGATATCGCTTTCGTGTCCTGAAAAACGTTTGTCTAAGCTCTTGGAAATAAAGTACGTTTTCATAATAAGCAGAAGTTACCTGTCCAGGAGTAATTTGGCGACCAGTGCGTCAGTCTTTAGACCCTGCGTCTGCTTCAGTCGCGCCATCGCTGGAATGAATCTTCAAGAATCACCTTAGTTTGGCTTCGCTGCTTTTCCCCTTGTCTTCTTCTTTCAGCGACCTCAAAAACGGACTTTCTTTTGCGGCTAACTGCTCCTGGATTCTTGTCGCCATAGCAACAAACTTTGTGCGAACTGTGAGGAAGATATAGGTCAAAAAAAGCCGCTAAGAACTGTTGCGTTGGTGGAGTAAACAGCGTCTGTGCGTCTTGCGTCTGTGGACTGCGTGACAGTCGTACGTAAACCACGTACCGGCGGCGCGCAGGCAAGTCAGTTACGCTAGAAACGTAGGGAGTTTGATTGACAGCCTGTCAGCTAACAGATAACGAGGCAGTGTCGTTATCTATTGGCAAATGTTTAGCCCCACCACGTCCAGAGTTGATGAATTTTTATTCTCTTTTTTTTGGTCATCATAATTACAAGGCTACTGCACCTCTATAATGCTATCATTGACAATTTGAAACAAAAAAAAAAATCCTCCATACAACCTTTAAGAAAACTGTGGTGCACAATGGGAACCGACATCGCCGTAAACGTCATCAACAACAAAGACTTGGCTCCTTAGATGTATAGCTGCACATCACACTCATGAGCAGCAGATTCTTTAAATTTGTGAAAGCCAAAATGACTATGCGCCGTTACCAAATCCTAAAATGATTCGAGAAGGGGAAATATCTACAGTAAACATGGTTAAAATCTCTGAAAAGTTGATTTTGCAGAATAGGTTTGCTTTAATACGCTTATAAACTCTGCATTAGGGCTGCATAATATATTGTAATGGAATCAAAATTGCAGTCTGACCTGGTTACAAATATTTAGATAATAGAAAGTCGTCTTCTAAGCCCTCTACAAATCTGAAATGCATATGGGATTCTCGTATTAGTTTATCAGCTCAGATTTCAGTCTTCTCGCAATGTTAAAGCTCCTGGAGTTGTTTACAAAGCGCACTCTGAATATAATCCTACTTTTCAAACATCCACTGCAAATCTAATCACAATCACAATGTGGCTCTGCGTCGTATTTCAGTTTTGTCATGTCGTTTTTAGCTCTTAATCAAAAAATAAATACCGACGCGAGAGTCATTTGAATGAGACGAAAATGCCTGGTAGTACGGATGGTACAAGAACGAGAGACAAAATTGAGAAAAATTATCTTTTTTTCTCAAGTGTTTACATTTAGATCGGACAAAAAAACATAATAATTAAGTGTCGGTGAGTTACATCTCTTACAGTTCCAAAAATCTGTACGAGAATGGAAAAAAATATATAAATAAATCAAATAAATAAGAAGTTGTGAGGTCAAAATTTATATATTCGGAGTTATGTTAAAGCTGCACTGTGTAACTTTTCGGTTGGGGAACGGTCGCCTTTGTTTCTATGGATGTCATTGCTCTGCCTGGAATGTTCCACAGTATGACTTTAAACAGGTCCATCTTACATTTATCCAATTACAGGTGGTTTTATTGGTGAAAAAAATAAATAAAAAATAGAAAAAACGGGGTCACCTCTCCATCGATCTGCTCTGTAACTGGGTCTGGTTTGGTCTCCATGAAGATTTTTTTTAATTTTATTTTTTTTATGTTTATTAAGGACATCACAATCACATTAGACAAGCCAGATGCTTTGAGCACAAGTGCAAGTTTTCAACACCTTTTGATATAAAAATACAAACTACATGCATAAAAACAGACAATACAAGACACATAAGTTACATACAGATAAAATATATACAGTATGTTTTCAATGGATGCATTTTTGATTGGAAACATACAATAATTTAAATTTCCTTTTTAAATTTGTTGTTATTGGTTTCCATTTTTAAATGAGCTGGTAAACCGTCCCACAGACTGGCCCCTTTAAAAGAGAACGAGGACTGACCAAGAGCCTCTTGTGTTTGCTCTGTGTGAAACTTTTATGGTCCTGGCAAATTCTGAATACAGTGGTGTATCGCAGTTAAGACGCTTAAAAAATAATTTAAGATGATTAAAATTGGTAAAATTTTCTAAGTTAAAAAGTTGATGTTTCTTTAAAATTTCACAGTGGTGCCATACGGTGAAACATTCCAGACCAAGGAATTACATAGTCCAATGAGGTTCATTTGGTCTTCCGATAATTTATATTATGTTCTTTTTTCAGACCAAGAGTTTGTTTTCATACTTGACAGTTTTGACTGCTCACGTGATGTTGCTGTGACGTGTCCGCTCAGCTGATTTAAACAGGTTTTGGTGCCGTCTTCCTACAGGTGGGGACAGGACGACAGCGCCATCTGCAGTCCGACTTCCTCAGGTCAGTATCCCAGGTGTGTGAGAGTCAAAAAGCCCCCTCGTCCCGGTTTATCGTCCCTTTAGCCGTCCTCTTCGCGGGGATGAGGGGGCTTTTTTTTACTCTCACACACCTGGGATACTGTCCTGAGGAAGTCGGACTGCAGATGGCGCTGTCGTCCTGCCTCCACCGGTGAGGAGTGAGCAGTCGAAACTGTCAAGTGTGAAAAAGAACCTAATAACATAAAGGGATTACATCTCCTTGGAAAAAGGATTTGACGGACCCTCCACCAGAAAAGTAGTTACACAATGCACCTTTAAGTTAAAATCTCTTCCAGGCAGGTAGAAGCAATGAGTCTATATCAGGCAGTTCTCCAAGACCACAAGTCCCATAATCCTTTTGTGACTCGATGGACAGCATGGGTTTAGATAAAAGACATACAGAAGAGAGACACTGAACTGTATCAGATGTGTAATATACAGCAATGAGGGACTATAGATGTTTCTGAAAACAACAACAACAAAAAAGACTGTACTTGACATAAAATATCTGAAACTATTTATTGTATGTTTTTTTTATGCTGCTAATAACCTGGAATGTTTTGTTTCTGTGTATTTTTATACTGAAATGACAAACTAATCCTCTGATCCTGATTCTAAAAAGTGAAGTAAACAGTGTCTGGATATTTTTTTGTTAAGGGCCTCAAAACTCAGATCTGCATTTCGCCCAAAATCTGTGAACAATTGTTTCTAAAAAAAACATGATGGTTTGATGCAAAAAAATATCTGCCATGAAAACTTCTGTATAATTTGCTTTAAGGTCTCACAAAACAACGTCATAAAAGGATTCATTTTGCAAAACAGCCCATTTAAACCAGTGATAAATTAACAGTGCACCTGAGCCCGTTTTAAAATCAAGTCATTAGTTTGGATTAAAAACTAAGGCAAAAGTCGAGCAGTAGGACCATCCACGTAAAGATGGTAAAATAATATTGGAAAGCAACCTGGGCGATACAGTGATAAAAACGCAAAATGTCTAAAACTGCTCTTCACAGATAATTATGGTGTAACTAGGGCTGTGCCAAAAATCGTAAGATCGATAGATTGTGAAAAGGCATGTGAATTTTAATCGACAGGTCTATAAACAATCATGTGGCAGTAAGAGCTTGTGGTGCTGACGAGGATTTACGCTCTTGTTTAGGAAGAAGCAGCCTGAGCCACAGCGTGTAACACTAAGGCTACGTTCAGACTGCAGGGCTTAACGCTCAATCCGGATTTTTTTGTGAAATCCGATGTTTTTGCGAGGTCGTTCACATTTCCAATTAAATGCGACTTGTATGTGACTCCAGTGTGAACAGTAAACGGCCCAAAAGGCTCCAGTACGAGAGGAACTTTAAAATCTCCAGGTGCTCGATGCTCGCGTCCATGTTTGGACAACTTCTGTAAACACAGAGCTGCGGCTGACGTCATCGTGTCCCCAGTGACTGGTTTTAGGACTAAAACCAGGACTAAACTAGGACTAAACCAGGTCTGAACCCAGGACTAAACTAGGACTAAAACCAGGTCTAAAACCAGAACTAAACTAGAACTAAAACCAGGACTAAAACTTGGACTAAACCAGGTCTGAACCCAGGACTAAACTAGGACTAAAACCAGGTCTAAACCCAGGAATAAAACCAGGAATAAAACCAGGACTAAACTAGGTCTAAACCAGGTCTAAAACCAGAACTAAACTAGAACTAAAACCAGGACTAAACTTGGACTAATCCAGGTCTGAACCCAGGACTAAACTAGGACTAAAACCAGGACTAAAACCAGGTCTAAACCCAGGAATAAAACCAGGACTAAACTAGGACTAAACCAGGTCTAAAACCAGAACTAAACTAGAACTAAAACCAGGACTAAACTTGGACTAATCCAGGTCTGAACCCAGGACTAAACTAGGACTAAAACCAGGTCTAAACCCAGGAATAAAACCAGGACTAAACTAGGACTAAAGCAGGTCTAAAATCAGGACTAAGATAGGACTAAACCCTAAACCAGTCTAAAACCAGGACTAGGATAAACCAGGTCTAAAACCAGGACTAAACTAGGACTAAAACCAGGTCTAAACCCAGGAATAAAACCAGGACTAAAGCAGGTCTAAAATCAGGATTAAGCTAGGACTAAACCAAGTCTAAAACCAGGACTAAACCAGGTCTAAAACCAGGACTAAGCTAGGACTAAACCAGGTCTAAACCAGGTCTAAACCCAGGACTAAACTAGGACTAAACCAGGTCTAAACAATATGACCATGTGGCATTATATCTGTGTAATCCATTAGTCGTCCATATAATGGTTGTGATCCAGCTCAAGATCATTCTAAAACTATTCAGGAAAGGTTCATTTCTGTCCTGTGAATGTGATTTTTATTTTTTTTTTTTATTGATACTAGTTTTAGTTTTATTAGTATCCGATATTCAACACTTTGCACATTAGTTACTTTTGCACGTCTTAATACTGGCAAATTGTAAGAGCCAAACATCCTCTTGTAAAAATCCTAGAAACATCCTTGTGTTTAGCTGCAGATGAGTCTGAGAAAAGCAAGTGCGGGCGGATTTTTGAGGTGAGATGGGGAGATTTGAAAAACATCAGTGCCTTTTCTACTTTGTTTTGGCTTAAAGATGAGTTGTTATGAATGTTGCATGAGGATAGGGGGCGGCGCTGAGTACAGAGGAGACAGCAGCCAAACAAACCGTGAACTATAGACACACACACAGACCTGATAACAGCGTGGAGGGGAGTGCCGTCGGGTGTAAGAGTGAGTTTTCGATGAGGCGAGACGTAAAGCATTTGTTGTACCATATGGAAAAAAGTTCTGTAATATATTCTTTTGGAGACAGAACAGCCACTTTAGTTCTATAAGATGACAGTGGAGCAGGACAAGTCTATTACAGCGGAGGAAAAATAAAAAAAACACTTGCGTCATTAAGAGTTTTTTTGAGAGAGTTCTTAATACCCGAGAGAAGAGTTCAATCGCTGTTGTGTCCTTGGGCAAGACAATTCAACCAAACAATAAGGAATTCTCGTGTTGGTGTTCGTTAGGGGTGAGAGATAAACAAAAAAATAATTATTATAATATCGCAATTTTCTTGGAGGCTGGTCAATCCGTGTGTCATTCGTTCGTTCGTTTTTCAATATAAAACTAAAAATAAGAAAATGAAAAAAACAACAGTTTTCTTCGTTATTTGTCTCCAAAACCAAAATGAACAAACAGATAATGATTCGTTTTTTCAGTTTTCGATTTTGCGTTTAAATGAAAAATGGAAAAAACGGATAACGGCCGTTTCCAGTTTACGTGACGTCTGTGACTGCGATGTTGAAATGTTGCACCGCGTACGGACTGAACCAGGACTGATCCAGGTCCGGGACCAGAGCGGGACCAGACCGAGACTGAGACCAGACTGGGACCAGACCGGGACTGAGACCGAGACCAGACCGAGACCAGACCGGGACTGAGACCGAGACCAGATGGGGACCAGACCGAGACTGAAACCAGACCGGGACCAGACCGGGACTGAGACCGAGACCAGACCGACACCAGACCGAGACCAGACCTTGACTGAGACTGAGACTGAGACCAGACCGAGACCAGACCGGGACCAGACCGGGACCAGACTGGGAAAAGACCAGGACTGAGACCGAGACCAGACTGGGACCAGACCGGGACTAGACCGGGACTGAGACCAAGACCAGACCGGGACTGAGACCGAGACCAGACCAAGACCAGACCGGGACTGAGACCGAGACCAGACCGAGACCAGACCGGGACCAGACCGGGACCAGACCGGGACTGAGACCGAGACCAGACTGAGACCAGACTGGGACCAGACTCAGACTGAGACCAGGCCGGGACTAGACCGGGACTGAGACCAAGACCAGACCAGACCGGGACTGAGACCGAGACCAGACCGAGACCAGACCGAGACCAGACCGGGACTGAGACCGAGACCAGACCGAGACCAGACCGGAGGCTCAGAGCCCACAGAAGGGTCAGAGCTCAAAGCTGAGGTCTTGGTCCCGGTCTGGTTCAGTCCTGGTTCAGTCCGGCATCACAGTCACGGAAGTCACGTAAACGGCAAACGGACGTTATCTGTTTTTTTTCCATTTTTCATTTAAACACAAAATAGAAAACTGAAAAAAAATGAATCATTATCTGTTTTTTCATTTTGGCTTTGGAAACAAATAATGAAGAAAATTGTGTTTTTTTTTTCATTTTCTTATTTTTGGTTTTATATTGAAAAACGAATGAACGAATGACACACGGATTCTGGTCAGGATTTCAACTGAATCACGATTAGTATCTGTATAAAATCTTGTGATTGGTTAAATTAGTGTTTCCCAAACTTTATTTCTGGGAACACATATTTTAAAAGTCCAAACCGACCCAAATCAATAGACATTATTCATAAACACAAAATAACACAAAATAAAGGTGGATTTGACCATTATTGAACATTAATGAGGATATTTTATTGTTAACTGAGTGATTGTGTCTCTCTGAACAATTAGTTTTACTCAAGTTTTAAACAAAAAATTTAACCAGCAATAAAAGGATCCATAAGTCGCCTATTTGGACATTAAACGTAGCCCATTTCTTTTTCTTTTCAACATTCAATTGAACCAGGAATATTGGAACAAAATGGTCAATAAAATAATAGCAAAAAGATCAGAAATTATACAAAACATGTCTTAACATTTCAACTTTTCTAACGAGATAGGTGGGCCTGTCTGTGTTTTAGTAGCTTGTTCCAGTCTGGGTGCAGGAGGAGAGCGCAGCAGCAGATCAGGCGCAGCATTCAGTCTGTTTCTGTGCTTTGTCTTCATTTTTGGGAGCACAGAAAATCCCAATTCACACAAATATGCAGTAGTGAAAGGAATAAGAATAGAACACTGGCCCTACTGAGGACAGGATATTCTGAACTGACTATTGCGACCCAGTCTTTGGGAAACAATGGGTTAAATGTGGCTGTCACTCACTCAGAGTTTTACAAATGTCGACCAGTGGGACAAGTGGGTGAGAAAACTGTGTGTTTGAGCATCGAGCTGCATCAACCTGAACATTTGTGAATCATTATACGACAATTTCACCAAAAAAGTACATCTAGGAATGAGATCAAGATTCGATTTCTGCAGCCAAATTGCCCATTAGTATAACAACAGGAGGTTTTGGGTCCAATTCCTAAACAAGTTGGGGCCTCTGTAAGTAAGTAAGTTTATTTTTATATAGCGCTTTTCACAGACATACTGTATGTCACAAAGACCCTGGGGCAGACTGAAAGAAGTGAAGCTGCAAATCTTCACCATCAGCCCCTCTGACCACCACCATCACTCACTCACACAACACTTACACACTAGGTAATGTGGGTGAAGGGTTTTGCCTAACGACACAATGACAGTTTTTGCCACTCGCTCCCCACTGTGACACCTGATTTTCCCAGTGGTCTCCCATCCAGGTCCTAACCAGGCCCGGTCCTGCTGAGCTTCTGAGATCTGATCAGGCTTTGACAAACCTCTTCCTAAAACATGTTATAGTGCATAGGTGTCAAACATACGGCCCGGGGGCCAGATCCGGCCCTCCAAGACTTTTAATGTGGCCTTGGGTGATTTTCTACTAAAATATTTAAATTATATTTTCTATTAAAATATTGGTAATTTAGCACAGCAGCGTCTCCAGCGTCTCTGTACGTGGCCCCTCCCACCAGAGCAGCACAAATGAAGACTTGTCTCTTTCCAAACGCTCATAAAGGACGATCGTTTTGACTGTTGACCGTGACACCCTCATCAGAAAAATGTCCAACATGAGAAAAGTGGACAGTGAGTGCAGGATTTTCCAAGAAAAATGGACTTATTCCTGTTTGCATACAAGTTAATGTTAAAACATTGTGTTGAAATTGAATTTTTCTTAAAGTTTCAGGTTGTTCATAATATTATAAACTTATAATAAGAAAGAGTTCATCAATTAAAAAAGATTTCTGTAATAGATTTGCATTTCTCTGCACAAATATTTGAACTTATTATTATTTTTGGGGTTTATATGACATGAGTTTTCTGATCCGGCCCCTTTGGGATCAAAGTAGGTTGGATATGGCCCCTGGACCAAAATGAGTTTGACACCCCTGTTATAGTATGAAGCAAAAATATAAGCTTCTCCATTACTTTTTTTTTTTTTTTTTTTTTTTTGATTTGATACAATATATTTCAACTCGATTCAATACAGTTCAATAAAAAAAATAACAGCTTAACTTATTTAAAGTCTTTGTTAAACCACTTCTGCAAAGTTAATATGAAACACGCCCATTTTAATCATCAAAAAAGTGAAAATGTCAAATGTGTCGCAAGTTTCCTTCCACTAAACAAGCAACAAAACTGTAGCTGTAACAAAATCATTTAGTAAAATCAAAAACCAAAAAATACTCTCGGCGATCGATACAGCAGAAGATGAAATGAATTCAGCTTTTTTTTTTTTTTTTTTTTTTTTTTTAATTCCACTCACTGTACATATAAAAGACAAAATATAAATTAAACAAAAAAAACTCAAATGCACAATTCCAAACACAACAGTTTTAAAAGCTTCTCCATTACAAAAAAAAATTACAAAACTATTTTTTATGAACTTGATTAGGTCTTGCGTGCCTCTATGGCAGGAGTGGGCAAACTATGGCCCGGGGACCAACATTTTTAAGAAATATTGGTGCATCTTTTATACCGTGGCAGTTTAGCGCTTGTCAAACCACGGAAGTGCACTGAACACTCTGAACCAATCGCAGAGCGGAACATTCTCTGAGCCAATGAAATGCTTCGGTAACACTTTATAATAACTACACCTTATTTAGCCTTAATAAAGCATGAACAAAGGCTTAATTAATAATGAACAAAGACTTAATTTATAATGATTCATGCTTAGTAACTACTTAATTACTACCTTAATTAGCACTTGCACTTAATTTGCCTGTGCTGTAAATAGTTACTCATAATTATTTCATACTTAATTACTCATGGACTAACCATTTGAGCATTTATTAATCATTAGTAAACTATGAGAGAATGATTTACTAATAATACAATGCAATGATAATTCAGGCAGCTGTTATCTGTTAGTTAAGTCTTTTTGAGAGCTTTTCTAAAGTGAAGACGAATTATGCTTTATTAAGCATTTACTAAGCGCGAATCATTATTAATTAAGTCTTTATTCATGCTTTATTAAGGCTAAATAAGGTGTAGTTATTATAAAGTGTTACCAATGCTTCGATACGCTGAAGCGATTGACGCGCAGAGCGAAGCAGTCGGGGGAGGGACAGACACTTCCACACTTTGGTCACGTGAGCGGCTGCTGCGAGCTCCGAGGTAGAGCTTCGGAGCAATTTGTTTCAGAAAGAACGAGACGTGCTCCGGAGCTCCGTCTCATTTGCCCATCGCTCGTTTAAATCCATACTGTGGAACATTCTGCTCAAAACAATAAATAACATCTCCACTGCGGTCAACTGAAACCTGCTTCACTAGAAAAGTTACACCGTTAAAGTTATACCTTCAAGTTTGTATTTTAAGCCCAACTTGTTTTTGGTCTTCTAGTTACGTAATTTTAATTTAAAAGAAGTCAGAGTTTTCAATAATTATAATAATTCTTCTTATTGTACAGCGTGTCCAGTGAGACAGCCTGTTCCGTGCAGCCTCTTTGTGCTAATGTCAGGCTAAACACCATAATTCCCCCTGAGTTTCAGCGTGACACAACAGTTAAACCTGTGCACAGTCCAGGGCCTTATTGGACTTCAATGCCACCTGAGATGACACTTTTTTTTTTTTTTTTTTTGCAGCTTTTAGTCTGTTGCCATAACGACCAAACAGACATCCCGGAGCACATCCCCGGAGAGCCTGAAATAGCGCCCTCCTCCAAGCCGCGTCAAGAGAATGAAGCTTTTATGGCTCTATTTTGGGCACGTCTCTGTGTTTATCTGCTTCAGTCTGGGGGCATTTCCAAAACGGCAGAAGACGACGTCAAAGAATTAAAAATATATACATTAAAAATTCTGTGTAACCCATAAAATAAAAGTTTGTCTGTGCAATTTAAGTTAGAGTCTTCAATGTGCCAGTTGCAGCCAGAATAAGGGAGGGCATCTGACAGAATCTGTATCAGAAAAAAAAAAGTAGTATTGCCATTGTCAGTTGTGTTATGGTGCAACATAAAATAGTAAATATGATGAAATAAAATAAAAGGAAGCAATACAGTGATGAAAATAGACTAACATAACGGCAAAGCAACTACATGGGAACACTTAAAGGTACACTATGTAACTTTTCTGCTGGAGGGTGCACTGCTTCTCTCATGCAGATGTTCCTGTTTTCCATGGAATGCTCCACAGTATGGCTTTAAACATATCTGTCTTTATTTTATTATTATTTTTTTTTTTAATATATATTGTTGCAAATTAAAGGGACAGTCCGGAATTTTGGACATAGGACCTCATTTCCTCGTGAGCCAGAGAGTTGGAGACGTGTGGAGACACTTTTTTAAAATTTTCCACCCAGTCCTTGTATTTGCAGAGGTCGCTGGTGCTAGGCTAGTGCATGTCAATGGCCATAGTTATCCTGCCACTAAAAACAGTCTTACCCACTCCACAAAACACCCGAAGAAAATCTATTATTGCACCAGACTGTCGATGTAAATGTCTGTGTTGATAGAATTATCTTAGAAGTAAAACCAGCCTTGAGCTTGAAGGATTTATGTCTGAGCAGCAGCAGCAAGTTGTACTACCTGATAGAAAGCTCGGCAGCGGTGGACTGATATATGAGAAAATAGTCCCTCAACATGCGACGATTCATGCGATGAAAGTTTAGTTTTATTTCAAACATTATCCTAGTCCCGTTTTAGTCCCGTTTTAGTCCTGTTTTAGTCCTGTTTTAGTCCTGGTTCAGTCATATGTGGTGCAAAAGTCCAGCATCGCAGTTTAAGTCACGTAAACGGGAAATTCCGGCCATTATCTGTTTTTTTGTTTTTTTTTTTTTTTTTAGAGACAAATAATGAAGAAAATAGTGTTTTTTTTCATTTTCTTATTTTTGGTTTTATTTTGAAAAACAAATTAATGAATGATACACGAATTCTCCCCCAGCTCTCTACAAGTGCAAATTGGTTATGCAAAATGCACTGCAAAATGTGTTGCAAAAGTCAAGGCGCACAGATTTGAACCTGCCGGGACACATTTGAGAAGTTGCAGTCGCTGAGCTTTGGTTGTATCTGTCATAATGGATATAGCTGTCACTCTGTTCATGCAAATATCAATCTACACATTTATTCACATTTTTCTCCCGTGTGTGTAAATATTTTTCACATGTGAAAATTTCAATCTGCAAGTGCACACATTTTTTTCAAGCACTCGTATTTTTTTTTCACCATGACTGCAAATTCAAAACACACACATAATTATGAAAATACACAATTAATTAATGTTTATTATTATTATTTTTATATATATATATATGAACTTGGGGGGCTTGGGGAAGAAGGATGGTCACATTGTATTACTGTTAATTATATTATTATTATTATTTTTTTTTCCCTCTTCTTCTGTGACATCTGATTTATGTGCACAAAAACTAATAAAAAACAAAAGAAAATACGCAATTACAAGTTCAAAGTTTTGTTCTACACATTCTCGCATTATATTCTAAAGTTCTCAAATCAAGTTTACATACTCTCCCATTTTGCAACATATTTATCTTCATACTGTATGTATGATATATCGATGCTTCAATATTTTTGCACACCCCTAATAACAACAACAACAAAATGCATTTGAATAATATTTGTTTTGGCTTCCCCATCTGTATTAAACATTATTGGACTATAGATGTCGTGATGTCGTCTAAAACACACCAATACAAAACCTGATCATTTCTATTAGTGACAATACCACAGAACTCACTGTATTGTTCAATGTTTTGATGTCACCTGAAAACCAGCAGCACAGCGGTTCCAGTTCTCTACAGTCAGAATTCAGGATGAGCACTTATTAAATCCTTCTTATTCCATACTGTTCTCGGGGTCTCTTACACAGAATACAAAAAAGCCGGAGCTTTCATAATATTCCCTGAGAACTGCACAGGTATAACTCCACGGCGTTTCTATTATTATGGAGTAAATGGCCTCCCAGTGAAAGGAGTGCAGATAATGAGAGTACAGTCACAGGCCCATTCACGGCACACAAACAGCTGAGAGCACTGCACTGTCTGAGAGCGAGGACTTTTATTTCACACACCTGAACAGAACAGAGAGAAACACGGAGAAACATGGAGAAAGATAGTTACACTGCTCACGTAAAACAGTACAAGTACGTATATGAAACCTCTTATGGGGAATTGGATCCTATAGGTGCACCAAGGGGAAGACTCAGGACACGCTCTGTCACTATGTCTCTCCACTGGTCTGGGAACACCTCAAGGTCCCCCGCAGGAGGAGCTGAAGGAAGTGTCTGGGGTGAAGGAAGTCTGGGAGCCCCTGCTTAGACTGCTGACCCGGCCCCAAGATAAGCGGAAGAAAATGGATGGATGGAGGTGGACTGTCGGACTTTTCTGGTAAAGCGTCTGCCACATTTTTGTCTCCTGCTTTGCCTGGAATATTCCACAGTACGGCATTAAACATATGTTGCATTTGTCTAATTACAGGTGTACCTCCTTGTTAAAAGAAAACAAAAAAAAAAGCATTCTTATTGTGAGCGGGCTTCTTCCTCTTTGTGAATCTCACCTGTAACATGGCCTGTTAATGTCACCTGCTTGTAGATAGGCTAATACTATAATGTAGAACAGAAAAAGTTACATGATGCACCTTTAAATTAGGGCCCGACTTAAATATGGGCACTTGGAGACATATCGGCGATTGGCCTAAATCTTGCCGATATGTGCTGATATTCCACGTGGGCATGTTATACCTCATTATAAAGCTTAGACTCTCTATATTATGTCAATTTAATCCAATTTACAGACAGATAAATGTTCTAATATGTGGCGCCACATCAGTTTTTATCTGCGGAGTCATTTGTCTGTGTCTGTGACGTCGTACTGCCCCTGAACACACCCCCAGAGTCACGTCACTCACGTGTGCTTGTTTACACACGCAGTCGGTGTCAACATGCTGGATTATATTATTTTTACGGATGATCTTTTTGAATCAGGATTGAAAGAAAATTTATTAGTGACGACTTTGAGTTTGAGTCCCGAGTTTGAGTGCCAAGTCCTGAGTTTGAGTCCCGATTTCAGTGTTTGAGTCCCTATTCCTGAGTTTGAGTTCGAAGTTTGAGTCCTGTGTTTCAGTCTGGAGTTTGAGTCCCGAGTTTGAGTCCGGAGTTTCAGTCCCGAGTTTCAGTCAGATTCCTCAGTTTGAGTTCTGTGTTTCAATCCCAAGTTTGAGTCCCGAGTTTGATTTCGATTCCCGATACCGGAGTTTAGTTTGAGCCAGAGTTAGAATTTAATTCCAATGAATAACAAAGAAGTGTCTGAGTGAGCGGTGAGTGTTACAAATGTGTCGGTCTTGAAGCTAATTTTACTTTTGTCTCATTGTTTAGCTCTTAGTTGCTGAAGCTCCCACACACAAACAGCCTGTTTTCACTGACATTGACCTAGTGTAAAGTGAATCTAGTGTCTGTATATATGTTTTTGGGTTTGCATTGATATGTAAAAGAGCTGTGACTAGAGGTGTGAATGATCAGCATTTACGAATATAATTATTTACCGTGATTCGCACGTATTTACCGCTAAAGCTGATAGCAGTAGTTTACTTAGTTTATTTACACACTAGAATGTGATGTAAAAATGCCATTAGTCCAGCCTACTGTCTCTAAATATGACTGTAAAGAGGCAGAATAACAATAATATCGCCTAAATAAACCCAATTATAATCCAGTGGAGCCAAACCTAAGTTTTATAATCAACTGAAGATTTATAGTGAATTTTTACATCACTAAATTTATTGGCTTTTATTTCGGTTATCGGCACCTCCAACTCATTTTATTGGTATCATATTGGCTGCCAGAAAGTCCATATCGGTCAGGCCCTACTTTAAATCGAGATGATTATCATGTGATTAGAATACAATTAAATGTGCCTATGAAGCACAAAAACACACTTGTGAAACTAAAAAAAACACGCTAAAATATTTAATTTTTTGGGGCGCTAACCATTTTTGCCCACCAGAATGCTTCTGCGATATCTCTAAAACTTCACAAACACGTGTAGTCAGTAGTTTTATCGTCCCAGGCTCAGATGATGGAGTGACTGACAGGTCGATTAGCCAATCATGAACCGTCCTCCATATCCACCCAAGCATGGCTGACTTCTTCTGAATAATCTGATGATCTAACGTGAGAGGAATTTGATTTCGTTCTAAATGATGGATAACCAATGAGCTTGTCCGTTTTTGCCACTGAAACTGATTGAATGGTTTTGAATTGGGCCTATTATACAACGGAGACTGAGAGATCTTCTGTTCAGAATATATTGAGAGCCAGTCTGGATCTCCGTCTACACCATTTCCCCACGTCTTGAACTTGAAAGCTCATAATTATATATTCTGTGGTTTTCTTTTCATAATGTCACACACACATTTCTGACCATTAGACGTTCATAATCCGTTAGTGCTACTTTTCCAGACGCTCCACATCACTTTTCAATTCTATGCATTAGTCATTTACTCTGCGTACAGTGTTGGGAGTAACAAGTAATAAAAGTAACAAATTACTGTAATGCATTGCTTTTTGCTGTAATGCAGTAATGTTCGGCATTACAGGGAAAAAATTGTAATATTTTACTCGGTACAAATGTCAGTAAAACGTGTTACAATGCATTTTTACCTGGATTGAAGTGGTGGGTTTTTCGTTTTTTCTTCATACAAATTCGCTAAAATCCCTGCAATATCAGCAGCGGTGAAACGCCATCGTTGCGGTTCCGAATGTCGGGATGGGCCCGGAGGTGCACCTAATGCAGATCGTCGGGTAACTGTGGGCGAAAGGACCGACACAGAACTCCACGCTCCACAGGGTGAAAAGCAGCTGACGCCTGATCGAGCTTTGTGGACGCCCTGCTCCACGGGCTTGGGGTTCTCTCTGGGGTGGTCCTAGATTCCAAGTCCTAGTCCAAGATTAGTCCAAGATTAGTCCTGGTTTGTTCCTGGTTTAGTCCTGGTTTAGACCTGGTTTAGACCTGGTTTAGACCTGGTTTAGACCTGGTTTAGACCTGGTTTAGACCTGGTTTAGACCTGGTTTAGACCTGGTTTGGTCCTGGTTTAGACCTGGTTTAGACCTGGTTTAGACCTGGTTTAGACCTGGTTTGGACCTGGTTTAGTCCTGGTTTGGTCCTGGTTTAGGCCTGGTTAGGGCCTGGTTTGGTTCTGGTTTAGACCTAGTTCAGTTCTGGTTTACACCTGGGTTAGTCCTGGTTCTGTTCTGGTTTAGTCTTGATTTAGTCCTGGTTCCAGTTCTTGTTTTAGTCCTGGTTCAGCCTTGGTTCAGCTCTGGTTTAGACCTGGTTTTGACCTGGTTTAGTCCTGGTTTGGTCCTGGTTTGGTTCTGGTTTAGACCTTGTTTAATTTTGGTTTAGACCTGGTTTAGACCTAGTTTAGTCCTGGTTTAGTCCTAGTTCAGTTTTGGTTCAGTTCTGGTTCAGTTCTGGTTTAATCCTGGTTTGGTCCTTGTTTAGTTCTAGTTTAGATCTGGTTTAGACCTGCTTTAGTCCTGGTTTAGACCTGCTTTAGTCCTGGTTTAGACCTGGCTCAGTTCTGGTTCAGTTCTGGTTTAGTCCTTGTTCAGTCCATATACGTCGCAAAAGTTCAGCATCTTCGCACAGTTATTTTGCTGAGAGTAACTTCAAGTGCTGCAATAGTCGTGTAATGTTTTACATTTTAAACACAGTAATATTGTCTATGTAACGAATTACTTTGAAATGACAGTAACAACTCATAAATAAACACATTACAGTTTTGAAGTAACTTGTCCAACAGTGTCTGCGTACTGATCAAACAGAACATATTCACACATAGACAAAAACGGGACTAAACTCTGGACGCCACAGTGTCGATTGGGAGACACTTTATTGACCCCGAGGGAAATTCAAGTTAGACTTCGACTTAGACAAACTTTATTGATCCACGAGGGAAATAATTTCAGTTAAGTTCGATCTGTGCCTGAGCAGTTTGAAAAGAAGAAGAGCCAAAAGTGTCCCTCCTTTGTGTCCAGGGGGAACCAGGTGAACAGAAAAGAATCTTCTAAGACTCACTCCCTCTCCGCTCTGTTGTTTCAGTCTGTGATGAACTGGGCCATTCCCTCAAAGTATTTCACTGGAAGGTCTTCTGCCACATTTGGCGCAAAAGCCCTGTAGCATCTCAAAGGTCCATAGCAGCTCCTTAGCTCGTGTCTCCAAGGAAAAACAAACGGCTCATTTCACACAATCCAACGTTTCCCTTACACGTGTCCTTTGAACTGCACATGCTGCACTTCTTACTTGGTTAAAATCCCATGATATGATGTTAAAAACTGAGCACAAATCACAAAACGTTTCAAGCCATAAAAGCTGCCAACCTCTCCGCTGCCAGGAAGAATTTTGTGACAATTATTTTAAAGGAAACACGACAATTTTATGATTATTGTTACACTGATCAAAAAAACAGTAAAATGTAAATCCCTTTTGTTATAATCATTCCTGTATGTGACCAGATCTAAATCAAGTCCATGAGATATTAACTTATAAATATGTTGTGTCCCATTAAGGTCTTCTTTATAATAAATTTGAATCATTTTTTGTTTCCTATGATTATTTTATGACCTCTATAAACACATTTACCCTGATTCATCAGCCGGTTTCACTTGGTGGAAACCGTCTGACCTCGTAGCATTAGGATTCGTTCACTCGACAGTAGACAGGTACTTTTTTATTTAACCAATCGCTGCTGTTTGGTCGTGATGTATGTAAATAAAAAAAATTAAAAATCACCAAACATTCTCTTTGTTCCGGCTTTAAATCCTCGATCTCGGGAATCGTTGCCAACACAGAATGTCTGTCTTTATCTACATCCATCTCGACCGCTTTGTTTACTGTTGTGTTGTACCACAAAAGGCACATGAGTTTGACGTCATGGCTTCACAGCTCTTCACTGATTGGCCGGTGCGAGGTCTACAACTTTCGGGGTTCTTGCAAACAGTCTAGTGTATTCTGATTCCTGACCTAGTCGCTGGAGAGAAATGAAATTTCTCCGGCTCACCAGGTCCACTTTTCTGTTACTTTGTTTTTGGGCATGGGAAGGTTTTTTAAAGTAAATTAAAATTAACTAAAAAATACAACGACTTTACTTTTGTAACCCTTTCGCCTCTTGTGTCGTCTTTGATATGTTTGAGCCACCTGAGTTGTAACAATTATTAGTCTGTCTACATCTCCAAAGGTCAAAATGCTCTGGTCCACTTTGTGAGATCATGAAGTGACAGTTTTCAAGTGAACAACTCCTTTTACCTTTAGTTGAAATTGAGCGGAGGCACTAGGTGGCACCAGCCTGGCTAAAACACATTATGATTATGATTATAAACCAAATATGAGTAATCTTTACATTCCTATATACACAGTAACACACCAGACAGTATAGGACTAGTCAATCTTTGGGTTTGTGGGACATTCCGCTAACCACGTATATTGTACACAGCAAAAACTGGAGGGTTAAAATTTCAGGGTGAAATATTTCAGAAAAAGTGTTATTTTAACTATTTGAAAGTTAAATGGGGGTTTGAGTTGGGGTTATTTTCCAGAGCTGATATGGTTGAAGTTAATTCAATTTCCCCTAGTGTTACACTGGAAAAAAAACACTATCTATGTAAGTTAAATGACTTAAATTAAGAACATTTTACTTAATTTGAGTCGACTTAACTTGGCATGTACAATGATCTACCGATGGAATAAGTGTGTTTTTCTTAATTCAAGCAACATTCGATTTTGTTTCTTATTTTAAGTGCAAAAAGTTGTTGCTTTTCTTATTTTAAGTGTAGCAAGATGTATTTTCATACTTGTTCCACTGGCAGATAATTTTACTTGTCAAGTAAAATTGATTCAAATCATGGTAAAACCTTAATCTAAACTTGAATAGATTTTGCTTTTTTGCTGTGTAATATGGCACCTCCCACCCTCCACTTCAAACTCCTGCGAGAGAAGTTTGAACAGTTTGAACCAGTTTTGTACATAATTTCATCTTAAATTAACTCAAATAAAGTGTAAAAATAAAACACCACTGTGAGTTGTTTAGTGTTATCTGTTTACTCTCACAACGTTAATATACTGTAACTATTGATTTCGAGGTTAAACATGAACTTTGGTCCAGTCTTACTCAGTGTTGGGGAGTAACAGATTACATGTACCGGAGTTACGTAATCAGAGTACAATTTATGAGTAACTGTATTCAGTTACAGTTACTGTTTCAGTGAGTGGTAATTGGATTACAGTTACTTTGTTGAAATAAATGGATTACACAGAGGTATTTTCCTGTTTTCACATTTTGGGCTAAACCAGGACTAAACCAGGATTAAAACCAGCTCTAAATCAAGTCTAAAGCAGGACTAAAACCAGGACTAAAACTAGAACTAAACCAGGTCTAAACAAGGACTAAACCAGCACTAAAACCAGGACTAAAACCAGGTCTAAATCAAGTCTAAACCAGGACTAAAACCAGGACTAAACCAGGACTTAAACCAGGACTAAAACCAGGTCTAAATCAAGTCTAAACCAGGACTAAAACTAGAACGAAACCAGGACTAAACCAGGACTAAAACCAGGACTAAAACCAGGACTAAACCAGGACTAAACCAGGATTAAAACCAGGACTAAACCAGTACTAAACCAGGTCTAAACCAGGACTAAAACCAGGTCTAAATCAAGTCTAAACCAGGACTAAACCAGGTCTAAACCAGGACTAAAACCAGGTCTAAATCAAGTCTAAACCAGGACTAAACCAGGTCTAAACCAGGACCAATTTGAAGAGAACAAACAAGAATTTTCAGGATGTTTGGTACATTCATGCAGTTTTAAAAAACATGACAATATCATGCAAAAGTAATCCAAAGTACTCAGATTACATTACTCACTTTAAGTAATTTAATGGATTACGTTATAAACTACATTTTGGGGTATGTAATCTGTAATCTGCAGGGGAATACATTTTAAAAGTCACCTTCCCAACACTGGTCTTACTTAATTAACATTCCCAACCATGTTAAATTAACTTATAACAGACTGGACTAAATGGATATAAACCTTGAGAAAATGTCAAAACTGATTCTGTAAGAGTCAATTTTAACACTCCACTTTTTCCTGTGCACATGCAGCTACTCAAACTACAATGTGGGTCAATCAAGGCGCTAAATTATTCCGCCATACTATGATTATAATCCTAACCCGTGAAAATACCTACACTTCCCATATGTGACAGCGCTGGCCTCGGTCTCTCTGCAGACTGTGAGAATACAGCGAATGCGCTAAAAGCTTTGGGCCCATTTCCACTTTATCAGTTCCCACTTCACCTGAGCAGAGCCTCTCCACTCACTCTGTCATCTTCACTCAACAAAAACACTTTAACGCCTTTGAACTACAGACACCATTCACTTGCAGCTGATAAAACACGACAAGAAACTCATTGTATAGCTCTGTGTACGGGGTTTGTTTTATATAAGAGTTAAATGTTGGGTAGTTTTAGCTGGCGGTTCTCAAAATGTTGCACGCAGGCTATTAAACGGGACTATTACACTATTTTCTGATCTATGAGATAATGTTTCCTCATCACAAATATACCTGGAGTTGCATATTCCTTACACGTTTACGGATTTAATTTCATTTTCGAATCGCTAAAACTCCACTGAAGTAAAGGCGAAAGGTTTTTGAGCTTGAAAACTACCACTCCATGACATCACAAGGTGGAATTTGAGCTTTGGAGAAGTGGTGAGACTAAAAATAAAAAGGTGTTTTAGGTGTGTGAATTTAATGAAACACAACTCCAGGTTTTTGAGGAAATAACGTTCTTAGAAAGGCGTAAAGCTCACAAGACTCAATTTGGTGTATTACGGGACCTTTAAGGGATTTGTCAGGGAATTTACCCTAAGACATCAAATGAGCTTAGCTTTGAGCCACACATCAGGTCCATCACTAAATCTGGTTTTTATCATCTAAAAAATATTGCCAGAGTCAGACCTTTTCTTTCTCAAGCCAGTGCAGAGACTTTAATACATGCTTTTATTACAAATCGTGTTGATTACTGCAATGCTCTCTTTTCTGGTCTTCCAAAGAAATCTACAGCTCCATTGCAGCTCCTCCAAAACTCTGCAGCACGACTGCTGACAAGGACCAGGAAGCGAGAGCACATCACCCCAGTACTGAAGTCTCTGCACTGGCTTCCTGTGAGCTTCAGGATAGATTTTAAAGTTCTTTTATTGGTTTATAAAGCTCTTAATGGTCTTAGTCCTATTTATTTATCTGATCTGCTTTTATCATATGAGCCTCTCGGACTCTCAGGTCCTCAGGTCTTTTAACTGTCCCAAGAGTTCAAACTAAAACTCACGGTGAGGCATCTTTTAGCTTTTACGGCCCCCGTCTGTGGAACAGTCGACCTGAGGATCTGAGGTCCGCTGCGAGTGTTCATATTTTTAAAAGTAAACTTAAAACATATCTTTTTAATTTAGCTTTTAACTGAAACTTTTACCTGTTTTAACTTAAATTATCATTATTATTGTTATTATTATGGTAGTTTTAAATTAAATTATCATTACTATTTTATTTTGTCTCCATCTGGTCTTAGCTATACACTTTTAATTTTTACTATAACTTTTAAGAGCTTTATGTTTATTAGTTTTGTAGTTTTTATGTTTCTGTTTAAATTGTGGTATGGGGGGGGGGGTGTTAATTAATGTATTAAAAATGTCTCTGTTGCATGTGAAGCACTTTGTGCTACATTTCAAATGTATGAAAAGTGCTATACAAATAAAGTTTGATTGATTGATTGATTGATTGATTGATTGATTGATTGATCAAATTAAATTAAATAAAGACACACCAAAACGAGACAGTTAAAAGTAATACTTGCGCAAGGAGAAAAGAGCTGTCAGAGCCTGTCAATACCACTGGCTGAGCCACTCTACTCTGCAGCTCTCCTCCCAACAGCAGGTTTTATTGCAGTCATTTCACAGATAACAATACAGTACATTATGTTATATCACACAATGGTTACAATGATCACATGCTAACAATCTTTAGGCTAAACCACCCTCCCATTTCACACTTGATTACAGGCTCCAGGTGTTAAACAATTTGGCCAGTTTTCACCCAAAAACTTATGCTAACCACATGAGGGAAAAAAACCCTTAGCTGTCTTCTCTTGGGTGACTCAGTAGATTAGCTTAATGAGTCAGGAGTTCTTGTACTAGGACACATGACATACATATGGAAAAACCCAAAAACGCAATTGTTGGTAACTTTAATCACACACACAAATGATTATGATTTTAAATGATTCATAATATTTAAAATAACACAGAAATTCTTTCACAGGATTGCTTTTTTAATTTAAACATTATACACCAAAATATATGTAAAAATGTATGACAGATGTTTTTGAAAATGCATTATCGATGGTTTTATTTATTCATTTTGAAAAGAAAAGGGTAAAAATTATATTGTTTCACATAATAAAAAAAAATTGCAGCAACACAATTACTATTTGCCACAATCCCATATATGAAACACAAACATTTTACTGTATTTTCCGCACTATTAGTCGCTCTGGATTATAAAACGCACTGTCATTAAATGGTCTATTTTCAAACTTTTTTCACAAATAAACAGCACTGGACTTTAAACGAAACACAACAGTTGGATGGGTCAGTGGGACTTTGTTTGTCACGTTCACGGCGACTCTGGGTTTTGTTCAGTTGTGGCGTGTAGGGAGGGTGCTGTCTGGGACCAACGGATTGTCGGCGTGTTCGCAGTGACTCAGTTGTTCAGTCGTGTCTAGAAGTGGCACATTGCACTCACTTTTTTGTTTTTTTCCTCCGTTCCGTTCCTCGTCGGCGTGGAGTGATGAGTGTGTCTGTGGGTGTTTTTCTCTGTGCGGTCGCTGTCTGCTCCGTGTGTGTTTGCGTGTTCTGTAGGTGGTGCGGCTTTGTAGTTTACTGAAGTCGTTCTGGGACACCCGAGTGGATTCGTGTATAGGGTGCTCTGGATTGTGGGACGTGCAGTCGTTTTTTGATGTTGTTGGAGGCTTAAGTCTAATTATGTCTAATAGCCCAGAAAATACTGTAATCCTCAAAACAGTGAAAATGTCAAATGTGTCACATGAAAGAGTTTCCTTCCACTAAACAAGCCACAAAAGTGCAGCCCTGTAACAAAATAATTTAGTAAAATATACCTAAAAATACTCTTGGCGATATATCGATACAGCAGCCCACGATATCTATACTGTATTATCACTTTAAATGATAAGATATATCAGTATTTACAAACGGCTCTCCATCAGGGACACTCCTGCTCACCCACTGCACCAGACGATAGAGAGACAGATAATACTCCCTACAACTGTACAACAACTCACCCACTGCACCAACTACCCTAGAGAGACACTGAATAATGTAACTACCCTACAACTGTACAACAACTCACCTACACTGCACCAGACTATAGACTGATGACAGATAATACTCCCTACAACTGTACAACAATGTCACCTACAACTGCAACTTTATGTAACAGATAATACTCCCTAACAGATAATACTACAACTAACAACTCATACAACTGACCAGACTTATGTACAAGATAATACTACCTGTACACTACAACTGTACAACAACTCACCTTATGTAACAGATAATATACAATACTCCCTTACTGTAACAATACCTACAACTGTACAACTCACCTTTATGTAACAGATAATACTCCCTACAACTGTACAACAACTCACCTTTATGTAACAGATAATACTCCCTACAACTGTACAACAACTCACCTTTATGTAACAGATAACCCTATGTCCTGTCAATCACCATATCACTTTTACACTGTTTTTCTTACGACTTTTTGTATAGCCGAGATATTTATATGATTTATTTTCTATTTTATTTTTTACTCACATACACATCTTTATAATTATTCCTTATTTGACACTAGTTTCTTGCCATTTTATTTAGAATTTATTTAGTTATTTTATTACATTGCGATGTGTGAGCTGCTGTGTCCCTGTAATTTCCCTTGAGGATCAATCAAGTTTGTCTAAGTTTATCAAAGAAAACACAATTACCTGCCTTGTCGAAAGAATACAGCATTTGTGTAGAAAGTGGAAGCAACAGTATGCTAATGACAAAAGTGCAAGTTTGAAAAGAACAGATAATTACTACTAATTACTACCCACTACTCATTTCACGACTAGAGCTGACACACGCCACCGCCGCCCGCGCTGAATAAAACCCCAGTCTGCTCTGTTTTGAAATAAGAGATCTAAATCAATACGGTAACACAGAGATCGGCGCGCTGGAGCGTACGGCAGGTACAGGCCCGGGCCCATGTGGGAATAGCGTCTTATAAAAGCAGCAGCAGCCGTGATGGAGGATCGATCCGAGTCCTACAGGTAAAGAGACGATAAAGAATGAGAGCAGTGGGACGGACAGCTCAGGGAGACGGGACGGCGACCAAAACAGCAGCTGGTTTAACCCATCGAGAAAAGGTTTACGCAGTCTCAAATGCACTTCACACAATATCAAGATTATAAACTGGAGGAGGAGGAAAGCGAGGTGGACAAAAGAGCTGAGCGATTTATGCAATTGTGAGTTTTGGTAAAATTGCGATATAAGATTCTATTCGGATTTTACACATGTCCAGAAGAATCAACAAAAACACTGAAATATAAACTGACTAACTACTGTATTTTTCCGACTATAAGGCTGCGTTCAGACTGCAGCCTGAAGTGACCCAAATCTGATTTTTTGGCCCCTATGTGACCTGTATCCGATCTTTTAATGACAGTCTGAACGACACAGACCTGATTTTTTCAAATGCGACCCAGGCCACTTGGATATGTGGTCCTGAAATCGATACATATCCGATCTTTTGACATGCGACTTCAGTCTGAACATCCAAAGCGCATTCATTCGACTTACACGTTATCAACAAGCCACAAACGTCATTATTCTGCGCTGAAGTAGGCGAAAATTGTGAATGAACTCTGTGTCACTGAAGCGAAGCACATCACCACTCACCACTCTTGGATACGTCTCCACATCCACACGTTCCTTTCAACGGACGTCGCTGCCGCTGCCCACAAAAACACCACGGCCAAAAACCTCGTCCTTCTCCTTCTCAATCTCCTCCTTAAAGCAACTAAGTTGTTCATGTTTTGGCTCCGGTACGAGAGGAACTTTAAAATCTCCAGGTGCTCAATGCTCGCGTCCATGTTTGGACAACTTCCGTAAACACAGAGCACGCTCACTGCGGTTGACGTCATCGTGTCCTCCAGTGCACATGCAGGACACTTTCGGGCTGTTTAATGTTCACACTGGAGTCACATACAAGTCGCATTTAATTGGAAATGTGATCGACCTCGCAAAAACATCAGATTTCACAAAAAAATCTGAATTGAGCGTTAAGCCCTGCAGTCTGAACGTAGCCTAAGTCAGCCTTGAGAGGGCGCTCTAGGCTTGTGTGTCAGTATCAGTATCCTATTACTCCTGTACCTCTGTCACTTCACTCTGACGTTAACTTCTTGGGTTCTTTTGAAAGACAATACAGTAACGTGCGTTTACCTTGTTGACATGTTTGTCACCAGTGTTGATGGTGACGTGACGTGTCGTATATCAGCTGTTGTTACTTCCTGTCACTTCACTCTACTTTGCATGTCTCCTGCAGAAAGAGCCGCTGTCCTGTCCTGTCAGTTAATCACATCATTACTTCTGTCCTACTAAAAATTAAAAATTTAAGCAAACTTATAAAGACAATCAAACCCATCCTGTCAGGATTCAGAAAGGCAGGAAAAATTCTAACTATTCTAATAATTCTAAGCGCTCTGTTTACCTCCGGAGGTTGCAGAGTTGCTCACAAGTGACACCGAGGATGAAGAACTGAGTGGATTTAGTGATTTGGAGTGAGATGGAGAGTTTGTTAAACTTGTTCTGTTCTGTTGTTTATGTTATAGTTTATCTGAAGAACTGTTTCATATGTGACGTTAACAGCCTGTTGTTCTCTGTTCTATTGTTTTTACTAGAACTTGACTTTAAGATGAAATGTCGGTTCCTGTTCTCTGATTTTATAACATATATTTCCTCCCAAAAGTGCAACTTATATTTGTTTTTATTTTTTTTCTTCTTCATTACGCATTTTGTGGCTGGTGCAATTTATACTCCGGAGCGATTTATAGTCCAAAAAAGATGGTATGTTTTTGATGAGGAAACAACATTATAACATAAATCAGAAAATAGCGTAATATGGGCTCTTTAACATTCACTGGGTGGCAGGGACATTACACCCACACAGACCAGTGCATACTTTTGTTGTGCCCTTTGGCAAGACACTCAAGCTGCCAATATGAAGGTGGTGTGTGAGTGAATAATTGGTAGTGGCTAGTGCCTCCGCTCAATTTCATTCAACGAAATCATATCTGCAAGGTCAGACGGTTTGTAAGAAGTGAAACGAAGTAAAACCGACAGATGAATCAGGCTACTTGCTCGTATGTAACTAACCTGTTAGTTTCCGCTTTCCAATTAGGAACTGAGCATAGGATTGCACTTCTGGCTCCATCGACTTCGGCTCCAATTCACTTTGTATTGAAAAATCATCGCTCATCTCTCTGCAACTGCTGCCTCATTTTGGTCTTAAAATGTTCACATTAACCCGCTCTACATGATCCTCCAGAGCAACTTGTAGTCCGAAAAATACAAGAATCACATTTCAGAACATGCAACACTACAGCGTAAGTAGTTTTATGCAGAAAAAAGATTTAATAAGGATATTTTATTTGTGGTTAGAGGAAACTATGATGCTTCAAACAGTTGTTTCTGTGCACAACGACAGTCGGCTAGTTCCATTCGGAGGGACAGTAATGCAATGTCATTGAGTTGCTCTGAAATCAATAAATCCTGACAGGTCGGGCGGTGGACAGAGCTGTGGGTGGACGTCACCGACAACACAACACTTCAGCACAAGTCAGGAAAACTTCACATCTTTGTTTGTTGGGACTAATACTAACTTTAAAGTGTAATTAAAACTGAAATAACACCACTGACTGAAATAATCTACACTTGAAAATAATCTCTCTTTTTTTTTTTTTTTTGGCAGACCCTCCATCAAAAAAATTACATAGTGCACATTTAAAATATGAATAAAATAGCCTAACCAGACCATTGAACTACAATGTGACGTATATTCTGTGTTGAAATAATACTCCCTACAACTGTAAAACTCACCCTTATGTGACAGATAATACTCCCTACAACTGTACAGCAACTCAGCCTTATGTAACAGATAATACTCCCTACAACTGTACAACAACTCACCTGTATGTAACAGATAATACTCCCTACAACTGTACAACAACTCACCTTATGTAACAGATAATACTCCCTACAACTGTACAACAACTCACCCTTATGTAACAGATAATACTCCCTACAACTGTACAACAACTCACCCTTATGTAAACAGATAATACTCCCTACAACTGTACAACAACTCACCCTTATGTAAACAGATAATACTCCCTACAAATGTACAACAACTCACTCTTAAGTAATAGATAATACTCCCTACAACTGTACAACAACTCACCGTTATGTAACAGATAATACTCCCTACAACTGCACAACTCACCCTTAATACTCCCTACGTTTAAAATATGAATAAAACAGCCTAAACAGACCAGTGAACTACAATTTGATGTATATTCTGCGTTGAAATAATACTCCCTACAACTGTACAACAGCTCACTCTTATCAAAAACCCACCCTTAAGTAACAGATAATACTCCCTGCGTTTAAAATATGAGTTAAACAGCCTAAACAGACCAGTGGAGAACAAATTGAAGTATATTCTTGTCGTTGAAAAATACGAGTAATAAAAGACGCACACCTCTTTATGTTCCATTAAAACACTGTGGAGTTATAGAGTTATATTAGCGCCCACGTAAAGAGTCATTTGGGCCTGTTACACTGAGCTGTTCACATTAATATAAGTGACTGAAACATAATTGATTCTGAGCACAATCTACATTCACGCCACTCTGATGTCCATTAACTAAACACACAATTACACCGGACAGGACTGCACAGAGAGCCCGCAGAAGTAATGCTCCCTATTAAGCTCATTCGCTGTCAACGTAAAAAGAGAGATAAGAGTTTGTGCGTCTGAACTCGCAAGCGAAAGGTTAATTAAACAGGTAGTAAAACGTGTGATTAGAATAACGCTGACATGTTGGAGGTGTGTCGGACACTGAATTACTACCAGTTAGATAATAAAATAATGAATGTATATAATAATTGTCTTGGTCCTGCTTTGAGCCCAATTAGGATTACAGATGTGTATGTGAAGTGGGTTCCACACATAATCAATAGGGAACGGCTGAAAGCGATTGGAAAACGCAGAACACCATAAAGATTTAAATCTGATTGGTCAAAGCGTCGCAAGCCAAAGAGAGGAACAAGTCAAATAATCTAACTTTAATTACCGTATTTTTTGGACTATAAATCGCACTTTTTTTCATGGTTTGGGTGTTTCCTGCGACTTATACTCTGGTGCGATTTATATATTTTCACACTGACAGCCTCGAGAGGGCGCTCTAGGCTTGTGTGTCAGTATTCGCTACTCCTATTACTCCTGTACCACTGCCAATTGGCTCTACTGCGCATGTCTCCTGCAGAAAGAGCCTCTGTCCTGTCTGTATCATGTCAGTCGATCACACCATAAACAAACTTATAAAAACAACTGAGAAGACTGAACACAAATGCCCCGAAAAAGAAAATCATACTTTGTGTATTACAAGCTGCAGTAATCAAGCAGCAGAAAGAAAGTTTGGAGTGAGCGACAAACTTGTGACACCAGGAGGGTGCAACTTTCCTGGAAGTCATTGGATGGATGGACAAAGCCTGGACTTCAGTGACAACTGAAACCATCCTGTCAGGATTCAGAAAGGCCGGAATAATTCTGACTGGAACTGATGCTGAGTCTGATGACAGCTACACAGAAGAGGAAGCAGAGCTCTGTTTACCTCTGGAGGTTGCGGAGTTGCTCAGAAGTGATACAGAGGATGAAGAATTCAATAGATTTAGTGATTTGGAGTGAGGTGGAGAGTTTGTTAAACTTGTTCTGTTCTGTTGTTTATGTTATAGTTTATCTGAAGAACTGTTCATATGTGACTTTAACAGTCTGTTGTTCTCTGTTCTATTGTTTTTATTATAACTTGCCTTTCAAGATGAAATGTCGGTTCCTGGTCTCTGATTTTATAAAATAAATTTCCCTCAGTATAGTCCAGTGTGACTTGTATGTTTTTTTTCTTCTTCATTATGCATTTTTTGGCTGGTGCGACTTATACTCCGGAGCGACTTTTAGTCTGAAAAATACGGTACATCCAGTTCATAGAAAAGCACAGACATCTTATCTGTCCACAAATGCACAAAGGGCTTTACCTTCAGTCAGCGTTGCCAAGTTTGTTTTGGTTTGTTTCGATAGAGGTTTCATTCAGTTGTACAGGTTAAGTCCTGGTTTAGCCCTGGTCTTGTTTTTGTTCCACTTTCATCCTAATATGGCGTGTGTGTGTGTGTGCGTGTGTGCGAATAAAGAAACATGGACACATAGAGCTGAGGAGAACAATAGCTTGACCTCTTTCAGTCAAGTTACTTTCTTTTTTTTTTTTACCAACTTAAAGCAGCCCTTTTTCTGTCCTGTTTATTCTCTTTAAGTTCCATTACGTTTGGTAGAATTTTTTGAGTCATTTGAGTATAATATTGTTTATATTTCGTGTTCGCTGTGACTGAGATTGGCCATTCTCCACGAACAATGATCAGATCCAAAGTTGCATAAGCAGAAAGAGAGGCTAAAGATATTTTTCAGTTTTAATGAGAAGAAAACATCCTAATTAAATATGTAACACAAGATCTGCTCAGTAATGAAAAAATACTGTATATATAGTCACAATTATTTATTCAGAATGAGCAGCCATGCACTTTTCAAAACCATAATGTATTTTTTTATAAAACGATTTTAAAATGCTCATATTACGCTATTTTCTGAAATAACGTTTCTTTTATAACGTTATTTCCTCATTAGAAACATTTCCAGAGTTACGAGACATTATATAACATGGCTTAAAGTTCACAAGAGTCAATTTTCCGTCCTTGTAAATGTGCCTGATAATAAATGAGAACGTCTGTATCACAGATGTCGCTGCACGTCTGACAAACACAGACACAAACTTCATCTGTTCTCATGAATCCAGCTCCTGTTTTTTCATAAATAATAATTGTGTCTGGTATTAAGAGTGGGAGGGATCAGAGAGAGGGGGAGGGAGAGAGAGAGAGAGAGAGAAGGAGAGAAGGAGGGAGACACAGTGAGGGGGTGGTGGAGAGAGAGAAAGAAAGAAGTGAGGGGGTGGTAAAGAGAGAGTGAGGTACACAAAGAAAGATGCACAGAGAGAGAAAGAGACAGAGATGCACAGAGAGACGGAGATACAGAGAGAGAGAGAGAAAGAGAGGGAGAGACAGAAACAGAGAGAGATATAGAGACAGAGAAAGAGAGACAGAGATGCAGAGAGTGAGGGATACACAGAGAACAGAGAGAGATACCCACAGAAAGAGAGAGAGAGAGAGTTACACAGACAGAAAGAGAGAGATGTGTACAGAGAGAGACACAAAGAGAGAGACTGAGATGTACACAGAGCGAGAGAGACAGAAACAGACAGAGAGAGAGAGATACACAGAGACAAAGAGAGAGATACACAGAGACAAAGAGAGAGATACACAGAGACAAAGAGAGAGAGATAAACAGAGACAAAGAGAGAGATACACAGAGACAAAGAGAGAGATACACAGAGAGCTGGCGATTCACACAGAGAGAGAGGTACAGAGAGAGGGAGAGACACAGAAATGCACATACAGAGAGAGAGAGAGACAGAGAGAGAGAGAGAGAGAGAGAGAGATGCACAGAATGAGGGATACACAGTGAACAGAGAGATATCCACAGAAAGAGAGAGAGAGCATTACACAGAGAGAAAGAGTGAGACATGCACAGAGACAGAGAGAGATACACAGAGACAAAGAGAGAGAGATACACAGAGACAGAGATACATAGAGACAAAGAGAGAGAGAGATACATAGAGGGAGATGCACAGAGAGACAGAGATACAGAGAGAGAGGGAGATACATAGAGAGAGGGAGAGAGACAGAAATGCACAGAGAGACAGAGAGAGAGATACAGAGAGAGAGAGAGAGAAGAGAGAGAGAGAGAGACAGAAACAGAGAGAGAGAGAGAGACAGAGATGCACAGAGTGAGGGATACACAGAAAAGAGAGCACTCCCCACAGAAAGAGCAAGAGAGAGAGATACACAGAGAGAGAGAGAGAGAAACAGATATATATATATATATATATATATATATATATATATATATATATATATATATATATATATATATATATATAAAGAGAGAGACAAAGATGCACAGGGGGGGGGGGGGGGGGTATACAAAGAGACAGAGATGCACAAAGAGAGAGATGCACACACAGACAGAGAGAGAGAAGCAGTGAGAGAGAGAAACAGACAGAAAAAGATATATACAGAGAGAGAGAGAGAGAGAGAGAGGCAGAGATGCACAAAGAGAGGGATACACAGAGAGAGAGAGATACACACACACACAGCGAGAGAAACAGAGAGAGACAGAGACAGAGCAAGAGATGCACAGAAAGATATATACAGAGAGAGAGAGATACACACAGAGATACACAGACAGAGAGAGAGCAAGAGAGAGAAGAAAATAGAGAGAGACAGAGAGAGAGAGAGAAAAGAAATAAGGGAGCAGTAAAGATAAAGAAAGAAGAGAGAGAATGACATGAGGATACAGGGAGAGATACAAGGATAGAGAGGTGATGGGAACAGAAGAGACAGAGAGAAAGTGAGAGGGGAGTGAAGGGGCGGTAGATGGAAACAGTGAGGGGGGGTCTACGGAGGAAGAAAAGGAGAGAGGGAGCGAGGGAGGAAAAGTGAGTAATAGCTTTCTATGTGAGAGGGGTGAAGATGAGAATTAGAGAGACACCGTCCAAACTCAAGGGGGAGAGAGAGACGGCGAGAATGAAAAGGAGAGGGAAAGAAAGGATGGAGAGAGAAGGGATATGGTGAAAGGAAAACAGAAGGAGTAAAAGTAGAAAACAGAGAAGAAGCAAGAGAAAAGTCAGAGACAGAGGTGACGAGAAAGAAGAATGGTGAGAGGAATAGAGAGGGGGAAGAACTAACTTCTAAACCCAAGCAGTAGAAGAGAGAGAGAGTGAAGGAGAGACAGAAAAGAGAGGAAAAGGGGGGAGAGGAGCAAAGAGAGAGTGGAGATGAGAGAGAGAGAGACATACAGAGAGAGCGAAAGAGAGAGACAGAGAGATGCACAGAGAGAGAGAAAGACAGAGAGAGACAGATGTACAAAGAGAAAGAGACGGAGAGAGATACAGCAGAGAGAGAAAGATACAAAGGGAGAAAGAGAGAGAGAAAGAGTAATGCACAGAGAGAGAGAGAGACACAGAGAGAGAGTTGCACAAAGAGAAAGAGAGACAGAGAGAGAGATACACACGGAGAGACAGACAGAGAGAGAGATACAGAGGGAGAGAGAAAGATACAAAGGGAGAAAGAGAGAGAGAAAGAGAAATGCACAGAGAGAGAAACACAGAGAACGAAAGATACACAGAGAAAGAGATAGATACACACACACAGAAAGAGAGATACACAGAGAGTGAGAGAGAGAGAGATACAGAGAGAAGATACAAAGGGAGAAAGAGAGAGAGATGCACACAGAGAGACACAGAGAGAGAGAAAGAGACACAGAGAGAGAGAGAGAGAGACAGAGAAGAGACAGAGACAGAGAGAGAGAACCAGAGAGAGACACAGAGATAGACAGAGAAGACAGAGAGAGAGACAGAGAAAGACAGAGAGACACAGAGAGAAACAGAGAGAGACACAGAGAGAGGCAGAGAAAGACAGAGAGAGACAGAGAAAGACAGAGACACAGAGACAGAGAAATACACACACAGAGAGAAGGAGAGAAATCTAGAGAGAGATACAGAGATACAGAGAGAGAGAAAGAGATACAAAGGGAGAGAGAGAGAGAGAGAGAGAAACAGAGAGAGACAGAGAGAGACAGAGAGAAAGACAGAGAGAGAAGCACAGAGACAGAGAGATAGACACACACAGAGAAAGATAGAGAGAGATACAGAGAGACAGAGAGAGGCACAGAGAGAGACAGAGAGAGAGAGAAAGAGAGACACAGAGAGACACAGAGAGAGACACAGAGAGAGACAGAGACACAGAGAGAGACACACAGAGAGAGAGACACAGAGAGAGACACAAGAGAGACAGAGAACAGAGAGAGACAGAGAGAGACAGAGACACAGAGAGATACAGAGACACAGAGAGAGACACAGAGAGAGAGACACAGAGAGAGAGAGAGACACAGAGAGAGACACACAGAGAGAGATACACATAGAGAAAGAGAGAGACAGAGAGAGAGATACACAGACGGAGACAGAGAGAGAGCGAAGGAGAGACAGCAAAAAGAGGAAAAAGGGGGAGAGGAGCAAAGAGAGAGTGGAGATGAGAGGAGAGGAAGACAGAGAGAGAGAGAGGAGTCAGTGCGTGGTGCATCCTGGAGTCTGGCAGTACTTTGTGGGCTTTGATAGTGAGTTTCCTGCTCTTACATCAGTCTGACACATTAGCTGCATGTTTAACACAAACTCAGGAGAAATTCGAGTGAAACGTGCGCGGGACGTCTCTGCTGTAGGACGAGTGCGGATGGAAATGCAAGATCAAAGTCACTTCGTTTTGACGTGGTAAATTAACTGTGTACGCACGGAAGTGGAGTAAATACTTAAGGAGAATCCGTGTATCATTCGTTCATTCGTTTTTCAAAATAAAACCAAAAATAAGAAAACGAAAAAACAACAATTTACGTCATTATTTGTCTCCAAAACCAAAATGAAAAAACTGGTAACGATTGCGATGCCGGAATGAAACAGGACTAAAACAGGACTAAACCATGACTGAGACCAGGACCAGACCAAGACCAGGACTGAGACCAGGACTGAGACGGGAACTGAGACCGGGAACAGGATCAGAACTGAGACCGGGAACAGGACCAGGACCAGATCAGAATTGAGACCAGAACCCAGACTGGAAACAGGACCAGGACTGAGACAGGGACTGAGACCGGGTACAGGACCAAGACTGAGATGGGGACTGAGACGGGGACCAGACCAGGACCGGACCAGAACTGAGACCGGGACTGAGACTGGGAACAGGACCAGGACTGAGACAGGGACCAGACCGGGACGAGACGGGGACTGAGACCGGGACCAGACCAGCACCAGGGCCAGGACTGAGACCAGGACCAGACCAGGACTGACACCGGGACTGAGACTGGAACCAGACCGGAAACAGGACCAGGACTAAGACCGGGACTGAGACCAGACCAGGACCAGACCAGAACTGAGACCCGGACTGAGATTGGGAACAGGATCAGAACTGAGACCGGGACTGAGACCGGGACCAGACCAGGACTGAGACTAGTTTAGTCCTGGTTTAGTCCTGGTTCAGTCCTGGTTCAGTCCGGCATCACAGTTTAAGTCACGTAAACGAGAAACATTTAAACACAAAATCGAAAACTGAAATTGTTATCCTTTTTTTCATTTTGGTTTTGGAGACAAATAATGAAGTAAATAGTTGTTTTTTCATTTACTTATTTTTGGTTTTATACTGAAAAAAGAATGAACGAATGATAGACAGATTAAGGAGGTACAGGAATTTTATCTTTTCAACAACCAAAACCACTGCAAGCTAAATTATTTATTGAGAACTGTATGTAGAAAAAGTTAAAAAGTTCTTTTAAAGTCGCCACACACTAAAGGATTTTTCAGTCTTAAATGTTTTTTTAAATGTGTGACAAAAAGCGCACACCACAGAAATAACAAAGACTAGAGCGGGACATGTCTGCGAACCACAGGCTAAAGTTGTGAGTGAGATTGCGTCAGCTATTTTTACTGTCAAGAGTAAAACGACTCGCTTTGAGACTGTAAGTTTTATTTTTTTATTTATTTATTCAATATTTTACCAGGTAAGTGAGTTGAGTTGAGTGAGTTCTCATTTGCAATTACGGCCTGGCCAAGAGGAAGTATAAAACAAAAGCACAAACTGAAAACACTCACACATCAACCATAACATGAAACAGTGAACAGAGATATAAGACAGTGAAACATCTGCAGATTAAAGATATAAAAGTGTTAAAAACATGTGCAGTGACCCTGTAAAATACTCTGTCTGGAGTTTTTTTAAAGTCGACAGAGGTAAAAACTAACTAAGTTTTAAAGTCTGCTGAAGGTGTTTTCAGTCACTTACTGCAGAATTAAGATTTAAAGTCTCTGTGTGATATTGTTCATATAGATATTGAACAGCCTGGGGTCAAGAACAGATCCCTGGGGCGGACCTTTAAGGAGAAGTAGAGGTAGAGAAGTGTTAAAAAATTAAGGTTAGTTAGATTAGGCTGCTTTATTCGTACTTGTAGGTAAATTTTTTTTTGCAGATTTCAGAGTCTGGTCCCACATGTCACATTTCATTCATCCACATTATGTAACAATCAACACGTATAAACACACAATTACAAAATAAAATGTTACAGTGCTCCAGTTCAGAATGGTTTGTTCCATAAACAATTAGTTAAATTCATCCATCACGCTTGGCTAAAAACACAATAAATATTAAATATATATAAAAACACATGATTATTTATTGATAGATAAATAAATTACAATTTATTCATAAGTCTGATAGCAGCTGGAATGACGCTCCTTTTAAAACAATTTGTTCTAGATCTTGGGACTAAAAGCCTCTGACCAGAGGGAAGCAGCTGAAACTCTGAGTTTAGTGGATGTTGCTTGTCTTTTATAACTCTCTGGGAAATCCTCTGTAACTGTCTTGAGTACAGAGAGTCCAGGCGGCTCTGAGGATGGACAATCACCAAATGCGCCCATTTAACAAACTGATTGAAGGAGTTTTTATTTTTAGCAGAGAAGCTCCCAAACCATAGCCAGTCTGGCGCCACCTAGTGCCTCCGCTCAATTTCATTTTTCTCCAGCAACTAGGTCAAGGATCAAAATACACTAGACGGTTCGTAAAAACCCCAGAAGTGCAAGTTCAGGCACCAGACAAAGAGCGAAGAGTCATACATTCTGTGTTGTCAACGATTCCCGAGATCGAGAATTTAAAGCCGGAATAAAGAGATTGTTTGGTGAATTTCATCAAGGGGAAAGACGTTATTGCCCTTCTTCCTACGGGATTTGGGAAAAGCTTAATATACCAGTTAGCCCCTTTAGTGGCGCATTACACACGTCACGACCAAATAGCAGCAATTGGTTAAATGATAAAAAGTACCCGCCTACTGTCGAGTGAACAAAATCTAACACTGCAACAACACAGGTCAGACAGTTTGTACGAAGTGAAACGAAGTAAAACCGACAGATGAATCAGGCTACCCAAACCATGAGACCAATGAAAAAGTTCAAACTCATTCCATAAACATTTTGCAGAACAGTGTCATCAGGATTCTGTCGACATGGTAAAAGCACAATTTCCGCAGACAATGAAGGCGCTGGTGCCTCTTTTACACACAGCAATTACAATTATCATCAAAGCTCAATTTAGAATCAGTGAGTGTTCCATCAGAGCACTGCACTTCTAGTTTAGATGAAAGTCAAAACTGTGCTATTATTATTTGTGAAATGTGGAGGAATACTTCAGATACATGATTTTAATGCACAGAAGGTTGGAGATAGTCCACAGGAAGTAGAGTCAGTATTGAGAATCTGCAGCTTCAACTCGATCCGTGCGCTGTGTGGATGTAAACAGACACACACGAGGAACTACTCTTGCCTTTTTACATTTAAAGAACACCTCAAACTGGATTAATAGCGCGGTTTTGTGGACTGGATGTCATTATGTACGGAGGACAATTTCTATGGATAATATGGATGAGATGGTTCAGTTCAACTTTACAACTTGCATCTTGCTCCTCTGTCCGTCACTTTGTTTCCGTCGTAGAGATGCTTGATGTTTGGTGGTTACGATCTGATGGAGCAGCTCAGAGTCACGCTGACACGACACTTGAGGAGCACAGCGGCTTCAAAATCGCACACGAAGACACAAAGTCAAGTCACGCCAAGCTGAAGTCGGGCAAATTCTCCTGCAGTGTGTGACGACCTTTAGACAACTTAGACTTAAAGGTTGTATAGAGGATTTTTTAAGGGAAGAGAAATACAGCGACAGTCCTTTTTTCAAATGTTGTGCATGCGTGACGCCGCCTTCCTCCTCCACCGCTCCCTCAGTAGAAACAGCTCCTCCCGCCTCCTTAATCTAGAAATCACGCTTGTTTACAGCCGTACGCGTTCAGAATTACTGTTGAAGTGACCTGTCTAGAAGTAACTTAGCAACCAACACATCGGTTTTTAGACCCTTTGTCTGCTTCATTCGCGCAATCACTGGAAGGAATCTCCAAGAATCACCTCAGTTTGGCTTTGCTCCTTTTCCCCTTCTCTTCTTCTTTCAGCGACCTCAAAAACAGACTTTTTGCATTTTTTGCGGCGAACTGGTCATGGATTCTCGTCCGCCATCGCAACAAACTTTGTGCGAAATGCGAGGAAGCTACAGTTTTAAAAAGCCTCTAAGAACCGCCGCATAAACCATGTAATGGCTGCACACCGACGAGTCAGTTACACTAGAAACATAGGGCGTTTGATTGACAACCTAACAGCCAATAGAAAAAGAGGCAGCCTCGTTATCTATTGGCTGATGTTTATCTGGCCTCACTACGTCCACAATTGATAGATTTTTCTTTTTTTTTTTTTTTTGGTCATCATAATTACAAGGCTGCTGCATCTCTGTAATGGTATTTTAAACTTTCACTGACAATTTGAAACTAAAAAACTAAAAGTAAAAAAACTACATACAACCTTTAATCTGATCTTTATTTTAAAACAATCGGACCAGAAATAACTGAATTGGTTGGAACTACACTACAACATATGAGGTTATTTGTGCGTTTAAAAGAGTCTGACAAACATAATTTAGTCACTGTCACTTTTTTGTTGAAATTCAAACACTTAAACAGGACCATGGACGCTCATATCGAACACAAGCTTCTGAAAATTTGCTATTTAAAATCCAGCTTACAGTTTTTTCTCGTAACTTTTCGTCCGCGTTCGCTTATGTACGCGTCGTGTCACCGTGGTAACTGCTGAACGTCCCACCGTAGAGGCACACGCAGAACATCCCCGGCGTGGCGTCACCGCGGAGTCAACAGAGTGGTGGTGTTCAGACGTGCAGCTCGGCGCCTCCTCCTCCTCCTCCTCCTCGCAGATCTGTCTCATCAGTCTATAACAGCCTCGCACTCTCAGTCCTGTCACCGCATTGTTAAAGCAGACACAGTGAGATGGGTTCTGTGTGAGAGGACCAGGCTGCGGCTCCAAACACATTATAAACACCACAGCTGCACCTCCACACAGAAACCGGGATCTAAAAATGACTGCGGTGGATTCATAAAGTGTTCATGAAAGAAACGACCACACCTTTCCATGTATAATACGTCAGTGGTCGTGTTATGTTTGATTAAAAGTTCTATATTACACAAAATTGACTCTGGTGAGCTTTTAAGGGCTGTTCAGACTGCGGCAGCAAAAAAAAAAACACCCTGGATATCTCTATGGATGGATGCCGTGGACGAAAGGGAGAAAAACACTTGATGCGCGTCCAGGGCGTCCGATGCTCTGGAAACAAGTGCCATTTCACGGTATTTTCCGGAATGATGGCAGACCAGGTTGAGCGAATGACTTTAGTGTATTTATAAAACCATCGGAGGCTGCGGCGTGTATATATTTATACTCTGCTAATGACATTGGTTCAGTCATGGTTTAGTCCTGGTCTAGTCCTGGTCTAGTCTTGGTCTAGTCTTGGTGTAGTCTTGGTGTAGTCTTGGTGTAGTCTTGGTGTGTCTGTGTAGTCTTGGTTTAGTCCTGGCGATCGGCTTTGCGGCTACAGAGTGTATATACTCATGACACTGGTTTTGTCCTGCTTTAGTCCTGGTCCAGTCCTGGTTTAGTCCTGGTTTAGTCCTGGTTCAGTCCTGGCCCGGTTCTGGTTTAGTCCTGGTTCAGTCCTGGTCCAGTCCTGGTTCAGTCCTGGTTTAGTCCTGGTTCAGTCCTGGTTTAGTCCTGGTTCAGTCCTGGTCTAGTCCTGGTTCAGTCCTGGTCTAGTTCTGGTTTCAGTCCTGGTCTAGTCCTGGTCAGTCCTGGTTCAGTCCTGGTCTAGTCCTGGTTCAGTCCTGGTCTAGTCCTGGTTCAGTCCTGGTCTAGTCCTGGTCCAGTTGTGGTTTAGTCCTGGTTTAGTCCTGGTTCAGTCCTGTTCTAGTCCTGGTTCAGTCCTGGTCTAGTCCTGGTTTAGTCCTGGTCTAGTCCTGGTCCAGTTGTGGTTTAGACCTGGTTTAGTCCTGGTTCAGTCCTGGTCCAGCCCTGGTCTAGTCCTGGTTCAGTCCTAGTCTAGTCCTGGTTTAGTCCTGGTTCAGTCCTGGTCTAGTCCTGGTTCTAGTCCTGGTTCTAGTCCTGTTCTAGTCCTGGTCTAGTCCTGGTCTAGTCCTGGTTTAGTCCTAGTCTAGTCCTAGTCTAGTCCTGGTTTAGTCCTAGTCTAGTCCTGGTTTAGTCCTGGTCTAGTCATGGTCTAGTCCTGGTCTAGTCCGGGTCGGCTCGGTGGTTGTGGCATATATATTTATACTTCGCTAAAGTTTGTGGCTCCTCCCCCCAGTTCCCGGGTCTTTCTCTTTCTTCTCCTTCTTTCGAATAATAATGTTGCTACATCACTGGATAGTCGTCCGTGATTGGTTGAAGTGGCACGTCCAATGCCATAAATTCAGCTTTTTCAACTTCAGAAGGCGACACCCTGTACACGAGTCCAGAGTGTTGACCCCTGAACACTCAAGATGCGCCACGTCAAGCCAGATTCGCACCACGCCTGACACTTAAAGCAAAAACGCAGGATGCCCTTAAAGGTTGTATGGAGGATTTTTTTTTGTTTCAAATTGTCAATGATAGCATTATAGAGGTGCAGTAGCCTTGTAATTATGATGACCAAAAAAAAGAGAATAAAAATTCATCAACTCTGGACGTGGTGGGGCTAAACATTTGCCAATAGATAACGACACTGCCTCGTTATCTGTTAGCTGACAGGCTGTCAATCAATCTCCCTACGTTTCTAGCTAGCGTAACTGACTTGCCTGCGCGCCGCCGGTACGTGGTTTACGTACGCCTGTCACGCAGTCCACAGACGCAAGACGCACAGACGCTGTTTACTCCACCAACGCAACAGTTCTTAGCGGCTTTTTTTGACCTATATCTTCCTCGCAGTTAGCACAAAGTTTGTTGCAATGGCGACAAGAATCCAGGAGCAGTTAGCCGCAAAAGAAAGTCCGTTTTTGAGGTCGCTGAAAGAAGAAGACAAGGGGAAAAGCAGCGAAGCCAAACTAAGGTGATTCTTGAAGATTCATTCCAGCGATGGCGCGACTGAAGCAGACGCAGGGTCTAAAGACTGACGCACTGGTCGCCAAATTACTCCTGGACAGGTCACTTCTGCTTATTATGAAAACGTACTTTATTTCCAAGAGCTAGACAAACGTTTTTCAGGACACGAAAGCGATATCCTATGTCTGAAAACGTAATTTTCAATGCAAAGAAAGAGTCCGCTTGCTGCTGCGTGTTGTAGCTAGTTCATTCGCACTGAATCTCCGCGCAACTCTTCTCTGCACCCCTTTCCTGCTCCTCTCCCCGCTGCCCGATCTGCTCTTCCCCCTGCTCCTCACTTCTCCGGGCACGGAATCTCCGCTCCCCTCCTCTCTCCTCTCTCTCTCTCTCTCTCTCTCCTCTCCTCTCCCTGCTCCGCTCTTCTCCCTCCTCCTCACTTCTCGTCCGCGCACGAAATGTCCGCACACCCGCTCCCCCGCTCCTCACTTCTCCGTCTTGCCTAACCAACACTGTAGTTAGTTGTTTACAAGTCATGTGCAGCGCACCGGCTGTAAACAAACCTGTTTCTGGCGTAAAGAGGAGGCGGGAGGAGGCGTTTCTACGTAGGAGCTGTAGGGGAGGGGGGGGGTTTCACGCATGCGCAACATTTGAAAAAGGACAAACAGTCGCTGGATTTCTCGTTCCTTGGAAAATCCTCTATACAACCTTTAATGCGCGTCCACATAGTCTTTGCATATAAACTGGTCACCTTGACGCCCCGGTCTGAATGGGCCTTTAGTCATGTTGAATCTTGTTACTCCTCCAAAACAGACCTGGAGATGTGTTTACTTTTCACACATGTTTGAGTAACCCTTTATTATTAGCCTGTCTACATCTCCAAAGCTCAAAATTTTCCGTTCCACCTTGCGATGTCATGTAATGGCAACTACCTTTTACCTTCAGTTCAGCAGAGATTGACAAATCCAGGGCTGAAATTATCCAAATGATTCTAGTGAAGGTGTGAAGTTTAAAAACATCGTGGAGCATAAGTATCTCTAATTGTGCACACATTAACACTTGTCAAAAAAGATTGTCTAAAAATTTGAAAAAACTACAAAATAGATTTAAACCACCGCATTTTGAGTCGTGTGTGATCTATACGAGCGTTCATGGTTCTGTTTAGGAGTTTTATTTTCAACAAAAGGGTGACTGATTGAAAATACCGGGTAGAATTTAGCTGCACTGTGAAGTGAGAGGGACTTGTTTAACAGCACAAATCACCTATTGTAGTTCCAATTAAATCTAAAGCTCTTTCTGGGCAGATTGTGTTAAAATCCATAAAGCTGCTCACGTGATCGACTGTGAGCTGGAGACATTTGTCACATTGAGGGACAGAAGGACACTGGCCAAACTGCTCTCCATCAGGGACGCTCCTGCTCACCCACTGCACCAGACTGTAGAGGAACAGATAATACTCCCTACAATTGTACAACAACTCACCCACTGCACCAGACTATAGAGGGACAGAGGAGCTCGTTCTCCACCAGGCTCCTACAGCTCCACTCAACCAGAGAGAGATACAGGACAACATTCATACTATAATACTCCCTACAACTGTACAACTACTCAGCCTACAACAGATACAAAAGATATCCCTATGTCCTGTCAATCATCACATCCTTCCTTTGACCTCTTGTACACAGTATAGCAGAAATTGTATATTTTATTACTTATTTTTCTATTTTATTTTGACTTGTACATAAGGCTGTGCAGTTATCCGAAGTTTGATTTGTGTGCCAAACGATCGCCAAACTTATATAATCGAGTTAAAACAATTTACATGCCGGTGAAAGTGAGGACCAGGGCACGATGACCATAGTACAGTGCTTAATGGGAGCTACAGTACTGATTATCCATAAACTCACAGAGGAGCATGAATCACAGCAGGACTCATATCTGTCTCAGTATTTAATACATATTTCTGCCACTGGTCTTATTTTCTCCTCTAAAGTGTGTAGACGACACCAGCCGTGGTTTGGTTTGGTTTTGCACATGAGAGTGCGGAACATAGAACACCTATGCAGTCATGCTTGAGCACGGCACGGTTCTAAAGTCCTAGAGCAGGGCCGTATCCAACCGACTTTGATCCAAAGGGGCCGGATCAGAAAACTCATGTCATATAAACCCCAAAAATAACAATAAGTTGAAATATTTGTGCAGAGAAACACAAATATATTACAGAAATCTTTTTAAATTGATGAACTCTTTGTTTTACAAAATATTATAATATTATGAACAACCTGAAACTTTAAGAAAATCCTGCACTCGGCTCCACTTTTCTCATTTTGGACATTTTATTGATGAGGTTGTCACGGTCAACAGTCAAAACGATCGTCCTTTAAGAGCGTTTGGAAAGAGGCAAGTCTTCATTTGTGCTGCTCTGGTGGGAGGGGCCACATACAGAGGCGCTGGAGACGTTGCTATGTTAAGCACCACAGAAAATTAACAATATTTTAATAAAAAATTTAATAAAAATATTTTAGTAGAAAATCAGCCGAGGGCCAGATTAAAGGTCTTGGAGGGCCGGATCTGGCCCCCGGGCCGCATGTTTGACACCTGTGTCCTAGAGAGAGTGCGCCCTAAATCTTAACAAAGTTTATTTTGGGATTTTTAAAAAATATATATAAATAAGTATATTTATTTTATTTTAAAATATTGACTGTAGAACTGCTGTATATATAGTTTATTTTGGATATATTTATGTTTTTCAAATTTTATTAATTTTATGTTTTATACATTGCAAAACTGCTCTAGGGTACAGATAGTTGTAGCCTAAATTTATTTTCAAGTTTTGCATAAATTATCAAGTGTTTGTTTTGTTTTTTTGAGAGAGAGAGAGAAATGCTGACTAAATGCATCATGTAATTAAAAAAAAAAAATCTTTCGAAAAATCGTGATAATGATTTTCTCCATAATCGAGCAGCCCTACTTGTACAATTACATTTATATAATTATGTCTTATTTGACACTCTTACCATCTTTTTGCTACTTATTTAGAATGTATTATTACCATTTATATTTTTTACTCTTTGTTATTATATTATATTGTGATGTGTGAGCTACTGTGTCCAAATAATTTCCCTTGAGCATCAGTAAAGTTTAAATCTAAGTTGAAGTTTAAGTCTAAAATAAAGCTCAGATTAAAGATTACCTTGAGACAGAGCTTCATACAGAGTAGTGCTTTCGGTTAGCTTCACTCCTTCTGGGAATTTTGAAGGCATCAGCTGCAAAGTATCACATGTGCATTTTGACGTGGGTGAATTGTCTTGCGTTGTTTCGATCAGTCTGTCCCACGGGAGTTTACAGTACAGTACATTTTCGAAATTCAACAAGAAGTTACAGTATCTTGAGAATATTCAGAGCTACTAATTCAGACACTTCCACTGTAGTCAGTAAAGCAAACACAACTAAGAAACTCCTCTGAAAAAGGACGCAAACTTTCTCACTTTGAGCCCGAGTAGCACAAAAGCTGTTTGCAGATCCATATTTCACAAACAGCTCCGACAAATTTAGCTCCCCCCAAAGTCAATGACATCCTCTTCACGCTCACATTTCCACAGCTTAGCAAAAACCCCACTCCAAAAGCCTTTCACATTCACACTCTCATAAACACATTACCGTAAAAATCGTATATTCCCGTGAGGTCATTCCCTATAAAATCTGTTTATTTTAATGTGTAGAATTAAAGATACAGGCACAAATTAAACCAGAAAGCACAAACGTGAATCATTTAAAGGTGCGTTAAAGCTGCACTGTGTAACTTTTTGGTTTTGGAGTCCATCACCTGCAAATCTTCTTTGCATTTATTAAATCACAGTTGGGTTTTATAGCTCAAAAATACCTAGAGAAACAGGAATTCTGACTGTGAGCGGAGTCGCCTCTCCACAGATCTGACCTGTAACTCGGTCTGGTTTGGTCTCAGTGAAGATAGAAAGGTTTAATGCCGCACTGTGAAACATTCCAGACAAAGCAACAACATCTACTTGGAGAAAAACCTTTGACGAACCCTTTACCAGAGGTCGCTCTTCCAGTAGCTCCTCACCCTCTTCCAAGATTTCTGAATTCTACTGTATTCGTTGTGCCGAAATAAAATTAGATTGATTAATTAATTTGATTACCTATTTCGACTGCAAATATATTATGTCTAATTTTGTGGACTGATAACTAGATAATGGTTTATGTTTGGCTCTTGCATTTGGTCAATTTCTGGCAACCACTAGAATGAGTAGCTCTCTTGCAGTTTCATTTTGCAAAAAGTAGCTCACTGGAGGATAAAGATTGGAGACCCCTGCCCTTCACCGAAAAAGTTACACAATGCACCTTTAAGTAACTTTTCTGGTGGATTGTCTGCCACCTGCTTTGTCTCAAATGTTCCGCAGTACAGTATTAAACTAATCTATCTTCCATTTATTCAATTACAGTTATTTCTAATGCTAAAAATATAATAATCTGCTCTCTCCATGGACAGGGGCGGTTCTAGGGCCACAGGAACCACCTCTAATCTGATTGGCCCCTGAAGTGCCAATGTTCTGTCAATCAACTGACGAGAAGAACAACCGGAGAAATCGATGATCACTGATGCAATTCCCCCCGAAACTCTTGGCGGCAGTCGAACTATTGCGTCAATAAAAGTTAATGGGAAAAGAAACAGACCTGTGGAGGGCTTTTTTTTTGTTGTACAATCTATGCTTGTATTTGCATCGTACTGAATTAATCATTTGTGTGCTTCGATGTTCCCTGTACTTGGCCCCGAAATCCAACATACACTAGACTGTTTGCGAGAACAGCCAATCAGCGAAGAGCCATATATTCTATGTTGTCAATGATTCCCGAGATCGAGGATTTAAAGCTGGAACAAAGAGAATGTTTGGTGAATTTTATCAAGGGGAAAGTCGTTATTGCCCTTCTTCCTACAGGATCTGGGAAAAGCTTAATATGCCGGTTAGCCCCGTTAGTGGAGCATTACATACATCATGACCAAATAGCAGCGATTGGTTAAATAAAAAAATAAAAAAAATTTTTACCCGCTTACTGTCGAGCAAACGAATTCTAGTGCTGCAAGGTCAGACAGTTTCCACAAAGTGAAACCGGCTCATGAATCCATGGAAATAGAAAAGTTTATTGCCTTACTCGAGCAGATTTCAGATAAAACAATGACATTTCCATGGAGACGAGCAGAGTGGTGGACCCTCCTCCAGAAAAGTTACACAATGCACTTTTAAAGAAGAATTTTAATTATTTTAAACACTTTGCAGTGGTCCAAAGTTATTCCTCACTTACCTTTTGCATTCAGAGCATTGTTCACTGAGATGAGTTTAAAAGCAGTTTTCACAACTCCCAAATGCCAGAGCAGAGCTTTAGTCACAGTAAAGCAACAACAACTAGCATGCTAACGACAACGCACTTCGTGGATCTTGGGCAATAAACCACTTTGTAATAGGTTGCAGACAAAGCACAGTGAACTTATTTTGAGCTCAACAGCTGCTTATACAATATATCTGTACTAAAGCAAGACATATTTTGCTCAAATACATGGAAAAAATCAGGTACAGTTAAGAAAATACGAATAAAGTGTTCGCGTAGTGTTACATTTCTATTCTCAGCCATTTTTAACAACCGTGTGTGTGTGCGTTTTTTAATATAGTATAAGTTATGACTGACCTGGTCGTCTTGCCTGGAGGTGAGGCTGTGGTCCTCAGGGGAATCCTCCGTGAATCTGCCCAGAGAAGAGAGACCGAACTCAGGCAGGAACTCAGCGGCGCCCTGGGTTTGGCCTTGTGGAGCCTGGAGGAGCAGAAGAGAGGTCATGTGAGAGAGGTCTTACACTGAGATCTGCTGATGAAAAATGTATGGTACAGTCACAGGGTGATGGTAAATCTGCTGTCTTCCAGCAAATCATTCAACGAAACAAGTGGAGCGAGGCTTCAGCCGACCACGATTAATGATGATTAATCACAAGAACTCATGCGATTAATGTAATTATTTTTTAAAATTTTTGCCCAGCCCTAGATATTAAGGATGGGCATGATTAGGTGATTAATCGACAATTGCTCATTAAGAATTTCGTCAATTACAGTCATTTTTAATCGACAAACCAAAGCGTAGGGTGACTAAACGTCCGTTTTTCCCCAGACATGTCCGTTTTCCACGTCCTGTCCTGGCCGTCCGTTTTTTGTTTTTTTTTTTTGTATAAAGTGATGCAAATGTGTGGGTTTTCATTACCTTTCATTGGGCCATTAAACTCTCGTAGCTCTCTGTGCACTGAGAAGTAGCGAGCAAACACAAACAGTTGTTCAGTCTGCAACATGCCGAAACGCAAATGCACATTTAACGATGACTTGTACAAGAATTTCCCCGCTTTCCGTCCCGGTCGAGACAAGTGTGAGGCCATGTGTACAGTGCACAAAGCAGCACATATGTTTCGGTGTCCAGTGGCGGTGTCAGGGACCTCAAAGCAACAGGACGCCGAAAAACATGAAAAAGATTTGCCAGGTGAGACTAGCTCAATGTCGATGACGAGGCCCCACCTCCCACCCCCCGTACGGTGTCCTGGTTTTGACAAACGCAAATATCATCACCCTAACCTATATTCCACTGAGTCGTGTCTTTTAGTCTGACAGAAGTTGAACCGCATCAGTGCACAAGTTTTTTTCTTCGCTTACTTTATGCAAATTAGCCATGTGGTTTTAAGTTTCGTTCCTGTGAGATTTGCGCAAAACTGCATTAAACACATTATAATGCCAAACGGATTGATGTGGCTCTAGAGTGGTTACGGTTTACATGTCGTAAAGTTGAATTTATTTATGCAGATTAGTAGTGCAGATAGTAATAATAATGATGATAATTTTAATATAAAAACGTTAATGATTAATAGATAATCGATCGTTAATTCTCCTGACAATCGATCAAGAAAATGCCCATCCCTACTAGATATTACGATATTTCAGTTATTGTTACATCCCTACTAACCTCATGTTGATCAATAACAAAAAAATTGAAGTGACAGAGAGACAAAAAAAACAAAAAAACATTCAAAATAACAGCACAAACTCACTCCAAGCCCTGATTCTGAAGTTGACCTGCTCTCACTATTCTGATTATTCAGGCTTTTTGTGTCTCATAAATTACACACAGTGAGTGGAGCGACCACAGTAAAAGATGAAACAGACATATTTATATCCTCTTTAGGTTAGCGGGATGTACTGAATGCTCCATCAGTATTTGATCAGTGTCTGAGATGTAAACGGCTCTCTGCTGTAACTCATACCCACAGCTCGTGTTGACTCATAAATTCTCTTTAGTGTTAATTTGCCTGTGATGGAGATCCAGCCCAGAGGAGGCCACGGTTTGACACATCAGCAGGATCTGAATATGAGATCTTATACTCTAATATAGGCAATTATACAGGCTGTAATACTTTAGATATGTATTTATTATTCTAGGCTTAATATTACATGTCACCATCTTTTTTTGGAAGTTTAGATCATTTTCATTGCAGCGTTTCAGGCATTATCCGTGTTGCTTCCTCATCAAGAAACATATCTGGAGTTGTGTTTTGTCTCATTCAAATCCTGCATATTTAGGTTTTCTTCTCTCAAACAGAAAACACTGTTCTACCTTGTGATGTCAGGTGGTAATAAAGTTAGCGATCCACTGTGTTTTGAAACTCCATCTTCGCTAGAATCATTATGGTGATTTCAGTCCTGGAATTGCCAATCTCTACTGAAATAAAGATAAAATGGAGCTGTTAACGTGAAAATTACCATGTCATAACAGCACAAGTTGGAACAGAGCATTTTGAGCTTTGGAGATGTTATAGACAGACTCATTACCGTATTTTTCACTCCAGAGTATAAGTCGCACCAGCCAAAAAATGCGTAACGAAGAAGAAAAAAACATATATATAAGTCACACTTTTTTGGAGAAATGCATTTTATAAAATCAGAGACCAGGAACCGAGGTTTCTTCTTGAAAGGCAAGTTAAAGTAAAAACAATAGAAAGAAAACAACAGATTGTTATCTGAAGAACTGTTCATATGTGACGTTAACTATAACATAAACAACAGAACAAGTTTACCAAACTCTCCATCTCACTCCAAATCAGTAAATCCATTGAATTCTTCATCCTTTGTGTCATTTCTGAGCAACTCGCTGACCTCTGGAGGTAAACGGAGCTCCGCTTCCTCTTCTGTGTAGCTGTCATCAGAGTCAGCATCAGTTCCAGTTAGAATTATTCCAGCCTTTCTGAATCCTGACAGGATGGTTTCAGTGTCACTGAACTCCAGGCTTTGTCCATCCATTCAGTGACTTCCAGGAAAGTTGCATGGTGCACCCTCCTGGTTCCCATGAAGCTGTGTTCTCCCATCCCTGCTTTCCACCAGTCCCTCACAAGTTTCTCGCTCACTCCAAACTTTCTTTCTGCTGCTCAATTACCATTTCGAGCTGCATATTTCACTACTTGCAGCAGAACAGCAGCTTTTTCTGCAGGAGACATGCACAGTAGGGCAAAGTGACAGTGGTACAGAAGTAGCAACAGAAGTCACACCAGAGTATAAGTTGCAGGAGACACCCAAACCATGAAAAAAAGTATGACTTATAGTCCAAAAAATGCAGTTCTCAAACGTGTGAATGAAACAAAACACAACTCCAGGTATGTTTCTGATGAGGGAACAACATTATGACATGGCTAATAGCTCACAATACAATTCTGCTTAATAAAAGACCTTTAACAAAAAAGAAAAGCATATTTTTATTGAGCAGTTAAAAGCATTCTGTGGCTTAATGTCCCACCAGAAACATTAGACCACAGAGTGCTTTTAACCAGTGCCAAGTGCTTGTCCCAGTGGACATGTTATTGCTTTGCTTTGCTTGGAAATGTTTCACTGCTAAAAATAAAATACCTTAAAGAACATACATTCTTATAGTGAAACGGCTCACCTTTTCTCAGATCTGACCTGTAACTTGGCCTGCTTGTCTCCATGGAGGGATTAATTATTTATTGGCATACTGTGGAACATTCCAGGCAAACCATCCATCTCCATGGAGACGAGCAGGTGCCGCAGCTTTTAATACACATTCTTATTTCATGTTTTTCTTTGGTACTTCATTGACGATAGTTTATGAGATAAATTTTGACAGTTTCTTTTCACTTTATGGTCTTTAGAAGTTTATAGGCTAACAGAATAAAACACATTATATTTATTATAGTATATTGTTTTTATATTTCACTAGAGCCTCGTTTCAATTTAAATATATCAACAAACCAGGGCAGCCATAAAATGAATTTCCATTTTCTGACAGTATCCTGAATCTACAGGCCACAAAAACCTATAAACTAGATTCTGATTAACTTTAAATAGCAAAGGAGAAATTCAGTTCTGTCATTGGACAAAAGGTTTTCTTTTTTTTTTTAAATCTAATACGTTTCGCAGCTCATCAAGCTGCTTCTTCATTTCTGGTCACATTGCTGGAGGACACTGCCTTATATCTGCCTGAAAGGAGATGCTCACTACACACCAGGGCTGCTCAATTATGGAAAAAATCAATACCACGATTATTTTGATATTGAAATCACAATCATTCAAACGATTATTTTTTAGTTACATGGTGCATTTATTCAGCAATTCTCTTTCTCCAAAAAAAACACTTTCAAACTTTCAAATTGAAAATAAATATATGGCTACAAATATGTACCTTAGAGCCATTTTGTGATGTATAAAACATAAAATGAATAAAATATACTTTGAACATGAAATAAGGCATAGAAAAACATAAATATATCCAAAATAAACTATATACCCAGCTGTTCTACAATCTCTATATTTAAAATTAAAATAAATATACTTTTTTAGATAAAAAATATCCCAAAACAAACTTTGTTAAGCTTTCGTTTCAACTCGATTATATGAGTTTGGAGATTGTTTGACACACAAATTGAAATCGTGATCAGAATTAAATTAATTGCACAGCCTTACTATATACATACCACTACTACCACTACTTCTACCACCTATCACTACTACCACTACTTCTACTACTTCTACCACCTATCACTACTACCACTACTTCTACCACTACTGCTACTTCTACCTCTACCACTACCACTACTTCTGCTACCACTACCACTACTTCTCCTACTTCTACCACTACTTCTACTACTTCTACCACTACTTACTACTTCTCCCACTACTTACTACTTCTCCCACAACTTCTCCTACTACTTCTACCACTAATTCTACCTCTACCACTACTTCTGCTTCTCCTACCACTACCACTACCTCTACTTCTACCACTACTTCTCCTACTTCTACCACTACTACTACCTCTACTTCTACTTCTACCACTACTACTACCACTACCTCTACTTCTACCACTACTTCTCCTACTTCTACCACTACCCCTACGTCTACCACAAATTCTACCACTACTACTACCATTACCTCCACTTCTACCTCTACCTCTACCACTACTTCTCCTACTTCTACCACTACCCCTACGTCTACCACTAATTCTACCTCTACTACTAATTCTACCTCTACTACTACTTCTCCTACCACTACCACTACTTCTACCACTACCACTACTTCTACCACTACCACTACTTCTACCACTACCACTACTTCTTCTACCACTACCACTACTTCTTCTACTACCACTACTACTACCACTACCGATACTTCTACTTCTACCACTACCTCTACTTCTACTTCTACTTCTCCCTCTACCTCTACTTCTACTTCTACTTCTACCACTACCTCTACTTCTACCACTACCTCTACTTCTACATCTACCACTACCTCTACTTCTACCACTACTTCTGCTACCACTACCACTACCACTACTTCTACTACTTCTACCACTACTTACTACTTCTCCCACAACTTCTCCTACTACTTCTACCTCTACCACTACTTCTCCTACTTCTACTGCTTCTACCACTACTTCTACTACTCCTGCCTAGCACTACTACCACGTCCACTACTGCATATAGCATAAGCCCATTACTCCCATAGACTTTGGTGTTACGCTCTGTGATCTAAAAGGGTCTATCTCGGTCCAGACAGAAATAACTCCATGTGGCCTTTAGGATCTCCCTGGAGGCGAGCAGTAACGCTGCGTGTGAACATACATGTTTACAAGTCATGTGGGGAGTCTGACCTGAAGTATAAGGACCTGTGTGACCAGGAGCAAGTCCACGTGAAGTCAATATCATGTTTTAAATGGCCCATATTTTGTTATTTTCTGATGTTATATTGTTGTTTCCTCATCAAAAACGTTAATTTACTCAAACGTGTGACAAAAAACACAACTCCGGGTTTGTTTTTCAAGAGGTAACAACATCCTAACACGGCTTCAAGCTCACAAGAGTCAATTTTGCGTAATCTAGGACGTTTAAAGGTTCAAGCTACGGTTATGTTCGTTATTCCACATAAATGCATAATTATTCACCATAATTTCCACTTTCCTGTTTCAATTGCGCTTAATTGCATCATTTTGCTGTTTTAGTGTTCCCTGTAGACCTTTAGAGCAAAAAGAGACTATAAATAAAATGTACTTTGGGCCATATCGATGTAAGCGTTTCAGCTTCGTGCTATATCGACCAGAGGACTTAACGGCGATGATGTGGTCCTAATTTTACATCATTCTGAAACTCATGGATGAATATTCTTTGTATATTTCACAAACCTACATTTTGGCAATACTATCCCTGTTTGGAGAAAATATTGTGTACTACTCAAGCGGGTTAATGGAGTGTGACATCACCTATAGTGTCCGGATCCAGTCAAATGAAGCTCATGAGAGTAGCAGTTAAAGGAGCAAATTTGGAGCAGAGTTCAATATTAAGAAAAGGCATTGATTCACGGAAAAAAAAGTGAAATAAAAACACCAAGATCATGTAGAGGGGCTTAATATGAACATTTTAAGACCAAAATGAGGAGAGTGGCGGCAGCAGTTACAGAACGAGAAGCGACCTTTTTTCAATACAAAGTGAATTGGAGCTGGAAGTGCTGCAAATGTTCAATATCTATTTGAAAAGCAGGTTAGCTGTGTCCATTTATATGTACAGCCTATGGTACAATCTGCCTATCGACCACTACCAGTCATTCACTCACATACTACATTCACATTGGCATTGGTGGGTCTTATACTTTACGTACACTGTAAGATATTTTTGATCGTGTCACTCAGCCCCAGCTCAAACTGTACGATCAAACTGCAGGGTGTAAAAGTTCACAGCTTACAATTCATGTTTTCACACTATATGTACAACTTCAACAGTGTGAAACCCTCATGAGAGGCGACTGGATTTCAAACAGGTTCGATATTCTTGCGGCCTGTGATTGCTGATCGGGAGCTGGTCGTGAGGTATTCATCTTGTTATAGTTCTCGTTACGAAGCATGACACATGATTAAGCGAAAATTCGTCCTGATCCCAAAAACAGTGGCACGAGTGAAAAATAGTCTCAAAATGGACCAAAAAGTCATGCATCTTAAGTGCCTTGGCAAAGGACATAACAAAAGTATCCAATGGTCTGCAGGGGTGCAATGTCACTACCACCCACTGAATGTTAAGGAGACCTATAGGCGAGTTTCATTGTTGACAAAAGCGCGCGTTGCATGCTGGGAATTATTTTGGTCGGCGGCAAGAAACACTAATTCAACATGACGAGAAAGCATGTAAAGGGTATTGATCCCGGTTATTTATCCACTTTAACGGCAGAGGACCCAAGACGATTTGACTAGAAATTGGTCATAAGCATCGATGGAGCCAAATCACCCTTTTCCACCCCGACAAAAGGTGGACCAAACCAAATTTCTGGTCTGAATCGCCAACTACCTGGACAAATATTCACTTCGGCGATATCCACAATGACTTGGTGGAAACTCCTGGGCCATTCACAGCAGAAAAGATGAAAACCTCCAAGAGTCTCGATGTGTTGTTGAACTTGTTGGAGTCCACGGTTTGCTAGGATCTTCTACGTTTGCTCTGCGAATGTTTGAAAGCCGTTTAATTCACCATTAGTGGTTCTTTTCACTCGGAATACGAAAAAGACATTTTCCTTCTTCCGTGCTTCTATTTGTGCATCCGAAAATGCAGCCGGAATTTACCATTATCGGGATAAATACGTGAGGTTACGCACTGTGTTTGACCGCTGTCGTGTTTCTTGCCAAAATATTTCTCAGCATGCAACGCGGGCTTTTAATAACAATGAGTGCGTATACATGCACATCAATATCCCGGTTATGTCAGTATTCGGGTTACTGCGTTTACATGCGCACTGAGAAACCGGGACACTCATATCCCCGTATACATGATCAAATGGAGTATCCCGGTTTCTTGACATAATCTTACAAATGTGCAGGCGCAAAAATTAACTTAAATCAATTTCATAAACCAGGAAAAATACAAATCGTGAGCTCCTTTAGCATAAGAAGCTAAGGAGCTACGAGATCTCCCACAATCCACTGTGCAGATTCTTCATTAAAATCTTCTGCATAAATAAACTCAACTTTACAACATATAAACCATAAAGACTATAGACACATCAGCCCGTTTGATCAGATAATTCAGCTCTGATCACATTTGTTTACATTTTACAGAAACGAAACTTAAGACCGTTTGGCTAATTAGCATAAACTGTTAGCGGCGATAAAAACAACTCGCTCCTTGTGCCGCTGATGTGATCAGTTTCTTTTGGACTAAATGACACGACTCAGTGGATTATGTGTGTTATTTCTGTGACAGAAGAGGCGCTAATGATGGTAAGTGTGTTCTCTGCGTGTGTCGTATAGGAGATAGTTCATGTTTTAGCTTTTCAGCGTCACACGAGTGCAGGTCGTACGAGTGCAGATTGTACGTGTGCAGGTTTAGCGCAGCTCTTTATTTTACAGTCATTTCACTCGTTTGGTCACTTTATTTATGTTGGTCAATTTATTTATGTGACTACTGTTGTGGTGAAAGGCTGGAAAGTGTCTTTTGGACGCATGCGCACTCAACTTTATGTTGCAGTAATCGGGATACTGCGTTTACATGCCACAAGTAACCCGGTTACTATCGGAATAAACCAGCTACAGTAACCCGGTTTCTAATAACCGGGATACTGCCATAACCGGGTTACTGAAACCGGGTTACTGCGTATACATGCACCATGAAGAAACCGGGATACTCAAAAAACCCGATCATAACCGGGTTATTGATGTGCATGTATACGCACTCCATGACGTCAGCTGAAACTCACCTATATTATTCTATTTTCTGATCTATGTTATAATGTTGTTTCCTCTTTAAAAACAGACCTGGAGTTGTGTTTTGTTTCATTCACACATATTTAACACACAAATCCTGCATATTTAGAAGTCTTTCTCTCAAACAGAAAACACTCTGTTCCACCTTGTGATGTCATGTGGTAATACAGGAAGTGCTCTACTGTGTTTTTAAACCAAACACCTTCACTCGAATCATTTGGACCATTTCAGCCCTGGAACTGCCAACTTCTACTGAACAAAAGGTAAAAGGCAGCTGTTAACTTGAATAAAAGGGTGTCCAAAAATATTGAAATATCGATATTGAGTATGTTTTGGTATATTTTACTAAATTATTTTGTTACAGCGCTACAGTTTTGTTGCTTGTTTCAAGGAAGGAAACTCATTTATGCGACACATTTGACATTTTCACTGTTTTGAGGATTAAAATGTTTGTGTTTCATATGAACTTTGCACAGGAAGTGGTTTAACAAAGACTTTTAGTATCACAGCCATGATTTGAAATATATCGTATCGGACTGAAAGTGTACTGTATCAAGGTATGTATCGTATCGTGGCCTACGTTTCGAGGTATGTATCGTATCAGCAACTTCTTAATGATACCCAGCCCTACTTGAAAACTACCACTGCATGACATCACAAAGTGTAACAGAGCATTTTGAGCTTTGGAGATGTAAACAGACTAATAATAAAAGGTACTCAAACTCAAACTCCAAGTATGTTTTTGAAGAGGCAATTATAACATACCTTAAAGCTCACAGGAGTCCATTTGTGTTATATAAAACCTTTAATCAACGTAACGTCCTCATGAGGCACATTTAGCCGTCTGTATGTGAGTGTGGCGTTCCAGCGTCGAGATTAGCGTGTTAGTGTGGCGCAGGCTTTTAGTTGCACTTAGCCTCTGTGCAGGATGTTCTGGTATGCCCCCCCCCCCCCTCCCCCCAAAGGACTGTCTGAGGCCTGGGTCTAAACCTGCTCACCGTCTCACATGAGAGCCACTGCCATCTCAGATAAAAGCCTGGACGCACTATAACAACCACGGGGCTCCTCAAAGGTCATTTTTTTTAAGAGAAATTGACTCTTTTGAGCTTTAAGCCATGTTATAATGCTGTTATCTCCTCAAAAACAAACCTGAAGCTGTGTTTTCTTTCATTTAGACATGTTTGAATAACCCTTTATTATTAGTCTAACTACATCTCCAAAGCTCAAAATGCTCTGTTGGACTTTGTGATGTCATGTAGTGGTAGTTTCTGAGTTAATAGTTCCTTTTACCTTTAGTTCAGTAGAGTTAAGAAAGAAAGACTTTATAAAGAGGTGGGCTAACGAAGCGTGATAACACCTATAGAAGGGGTCTCCAACCTTTTTCCTCCTGTGAGCTACTTTTTGTAAAATTAAACTGCCAGAGAGCTACTAATTCTAGCGGCCGGCAGAAATGTTGTAAATATAAAAGCTATGGTGCGCCGAAGATGAGGTGCGGTTAGATGTCTAAAGCAGTGTTTCTCAACCTTTTTTGAGCCACAGCACTTTTTTTACATTGGAAAAATCTTGCGGCACACCACTAACCAAAATGTTACAAAAATGACACTATATAGTATATTTAATTACAATATAATTTCTGCATTAATTTCTACTTACTCAGTGTGAGACCTGCGCCTGTTTAGATGAACACAAAGCTGATATCCTGGCAGGAATAGAAGAAAGACACACACAAAGCTCTTCATCAACAGCTCTCAGTCTCTCTCTGTTTTTAGTTTTTATAGCAGTTAAGCTTGAAAAGCTCTTCTTCTGGGTCAGAATCTTGTCCAGGGCCCATTTCGGAGTTCACATTCGTCCATTTTAAAAACTTTTCCATGACTGTCACCACGCACATGCGTTACTAATTCTTTTAAAGCAGGGGTGCTCACACTTTTTCATCATGCGATCTACTTACAAAATGACCAAGTCATAAAGATCTACCTAATACAAAGCCAAACAAACTGCACTGAAACACTCTGTGCCCCTTTTGGACCGTCACCCACAGTTTGAGAACCTCTTCTTTAAGAGAACTTCCTCTGGCACTTTACACAAAACTGTGAAAAAAGTGAAGGAAGATTTTTAAACCTGTTTTTTAAAGTTCCAAACTGGAGTTTCATTCTTTTCTGGTTTTGCAGTGATATTTACCAGCCTCTGCACGTTTACCAAACCAAACGCACATCGTGACAAACACAGATGCATTTGTGCACTTTTGTTAGACAAACTTCAGCCAAATGTTGCAGTAGGTCTGTTCTGTAGATCTGCTCTATGCTGTAGACCTGCTTTGTGCCAACACTGTAACACAAATTTAGACTCGTTTTTGCTCCACGTTTGGTCTTGCTCTTCTAATCAGCGCACTGTGGAAGGGGCTTGTGTTCGCTGTACGCAGGAAGAAGCGAGAGCGTGAAAAGGCGAGGGGCGGCGTGCTGACGTGAGGCAGATGGACAGGTAGGATGTTTAGGAAGTTGAACCTGCCCTGTGATGCACGCTGGTACACGAGGGCACACGCTGTTGCAGACGAGCCGTGCGTAGGGAGCGTGTGTGTTTGTGATGTGCCGTAGAGTCTCCGCGGGCTGCACTGAGACGCCCCACACGCTCTGGCACACCTGTACAAGTTTATTGCCAACAGCAGCGGCCGTAATGAAATATGATTGCACTTGTTGAGTGTCAGATCTTGAGTGACAGACAAGACCGAGTCCAAACGTGAGTCCGAGACGAGACACGGTGATCTACCCACACGACCTTGGCGATCGACTGGTAGATCGGGATCGACATATTGAGCACCCCTGATTTAAAGGAACGAGGCAATTAGCTGCCTGTCGCCACCCGGACGAATATTAGATCACTCTGCCAGTCATTATATACTACACTGTACTACAGCACGGACACTCCACAATGACATAATATTTGCAGGTAATAATTAATAAATTTTTATTTTAAAAAAAGTGATATTGGATAATTTCTCACGGCACACCTGACGATCTCTCACGGCACACTAGTGTGCCGCGGCACAGTGGTTGAGAATCACTGGTCTAAAGTAAAGTAAGTCTTTAAGTAAGTGAGTCTTTATTTATATAGCGCTTTTCATAGACATTTTTGTCACAAAGACGCTTTACAGAGCATTATTCAGCATTATTCACTCACTCTATACCTGGTGATGATAAGCTACTATTGTAGCCACAGCTGCCCTGGGGCAGACTGACGGAACTTGATGACAAAACAAAGTGGAACAGAGCATTGTGAGCCTTGGAAATGTATACGCAAACTAATAATAAAGCATTTCTCCAACTCCAGGTGTGTTTTCGAGGAAGAAACAATATTATAACATTGCCAATTTTGCATTCATAAGTCCTTTAAGAAGTATTTTGTTTACACACTGTACAATTTGAGTAACACACAAATACAAAAACGCAGATTTACTCATATCTTTTAGTATTTTCTGTTGTAATCTGGTGCAGAGTCCACACTTGATCTCACTCTTGATGAGAATCTGATGGTTTCACTGTGGACCCTTTAGTTTCTGCTCTGATGCTCTTTTTAATCTGCCTTTATCTGCGTAATGAGTCTCTGATCCACTCACTGTACTCTGTGATAACTGTGCAAACACTTCTTCACAGGCTCATTTCCATACACTCTACAATAACCTCATTTACTAAGTTCATAATTTACTGTATTACTCAAAGCGCTGAAAGAACAAATTAAAGATCTTATTACGCAAAATGAACTCTTGTGGGCTTTAATCATGTTATAACATTACCTCATCACAAACAGACCTGGAGTTGTGTTTTGTTTCATTCACACTTGTTTGAGTAACTCTTTATTATTAGACTGTTTACATCTCTGTACCACCTCGTGATGTCATGAAGAGGTAGTTTACGTTAATGTACACCTTTCCAATTTCAATTCCAGGGCTGAATTGATCCAAATGATTCTAGTGAAGGTGTACGGAGTTTAAAAACACAGTGGAGAACTTCTTGTAATATGGCATAACATCATAAGGTGGAACACAGTGTTTTCTGTTTAGGAGAAGAACTCAGTCTAAATATGCAGGGTTTGTGTGTTAAGCACGTGTGAATGAAACAAAACACAACTCCAGGAATGTTTGTGATGAGGAAACAACATTACCTAGATTCATGAGCCGGTTTCACTTTGTGCAAACCATCTGACCTCGCATCGTTAGGACTCATTCGCTCGACTGTAGGCGGAAACCTTATTTTTTTAACCAATCACTGCTATTTGGTCGTGACGTATGTAATACACCAAATCTCATAGGAAGAAGGGCAATAGCGTCTTTCCCCTTGATAAAATTCACCAAACATTCTCTTTGTTCCGGCTTTAAATCCTCGATCTCAGGAATCGTTGCCAACACAGAATGTCTGTCTTCGTCTACATCCATCTCGACGCTTTGTTTACTGTTGTGCTGTTCCACAAAAGCGACCCAGACAGGCACTTGAGTTTGACGTCATGGCTTCACAGCTCTTCTCTGATTGGCCGGTGCACGGTCTACAACTTCTGGCGTTCTTGCAAACCATCTAGTGCATTCTGATTCCTGATCTAGTCACTGGAGAGAAATGAAATTGAGCGGAGGCACTAGGTGACACCAGCCTGGCTAACACCAAAACAGTAACAGTGCGTAAGTTCATACGCAGCATATGAGCTGGAATCACTTTCCATTTTAACTGATCGAATAATTCACACCAGCAGAGTCATACATGCGTCTAACAGCCGTTGTTACACTACGCACCACTCAAATTTAAACTGGAGTTTTAATTTTTCAACGTGACACAGTGTGAGACACAGGACCACCCTTATGTAACAGATAATACTCCCTACAACTGTACAACTCACCCTTATGTAACAGATAATACTCCCTACAACTGTACCACAACTCACCCTTATGTAACAGATAATACTCCCTACAACTGTACCACAACTCACCCTTATGTAACAGATAATACTCCCTACAACTGTACAACAACTCACCCTTATGTAACAGATAATACTCCCTACAACTGTACAACAACTCACCCTTATGTAACAGATAATACTCCCTACAACTGTACAACAACTCACCCTTATGTAACAGATAATACTCCCTACAACTGTACAACAACTCACCCTTATGTAACAGATAATACTCCCTACAACTGTACAACAACTCACCTTTATGTAACAGATAATACTCCCTACAACTGTACAACAACTCACCCTTATGTAACAGATAATACTCCCTACAACTGTACAACAACTCACCCTTATGTAACAGATAAATACTCCCTACAACTGTACAACAACTCACCTTATGTAACAGATAATACTCCCTACAACTGTACAACAACTCACCCTTATGTAACAGATAATACTCCCTACAACTGTACAACAACTCACCCTTATGTAACAGATAATACTCCCTACAACTGTACAACAACTCACCCTTATGTAACAGATAATACTCCCTACAACTGTACAACAACTCACCCTTATGTAACAGATAATACTCCCTACAACTGTACAACAACTCACCCTTATGTAACAGATAATACTCCCTACAACTGTACAACAACTCACCCTTATGTAACAGATAATACTCCCTACAACTGTACAACAACTCACCCTTATGTAACAGATAATACTCCCTACAACTGTACAACAACTCACCCTTATGTAACAGATAATACTCCCTACAACTGTACAACAACTCCCTTATGTAACAGATAATACTCCCTACAACTGTACAACAACTCACCCTTATGTAACAGATAATACTCCCTACAACTGTACAACAACTCACCCTTATGTAACAGATAATACTCCCTACAACTGTACAACAACTCACCCTTATGTAACAGATAATACTCCCTACAACTGTACAACAACTCACCCTTATGTAACAGATAATACTCCCTACAACTGTACAAACAACTCACCCTTATGTAACAGATAATACTCCCTACAACTGTACAACAACTCACCCTTATGTAACAGATAATACTCCCTACAAACTGTACAACAACTCACCCTTATGTAACAGATAATACTCCCTACAACTGTACAACAACTCACCCTTATGTAACAGATAATACTCCCTACAACTGTACAACAACTCACCCTTATGTAACAGATAATACTCCCTACAACTGTACAACAACTCACCCTTTATGTAACAGATAATACTCCCTACAACTGTACAACAACTCACCCTTATGTAACAGATAATACTCCCTACAACTGTACAACAACTCACCCTTATGTAACAGATAATACTCCCTACAACTGTACAACAACTCACCCTTATGTAACAGATAATACTCCCTACAAACTGTACAACAACTCACCCTTATGTAACAGATAATACTCCCTACAACTGTACAACAACTCACCCTTATGTAACAGATAATACTCCCTACAACTGTACAACAACTTACCCTTATGTAACAGATAATACTCCCTACAACTGTACAACAACTCACCCTTATGTAACAGATAATACTCCCTACAACTGTACAACAACTCACCCTTATGTAACAGATAATACTCTGTCCTGTCAATCATCATATCATTGTTGCACTGAGATTTTATATTTTATTACTTACATTCCTGTTTTATTTTGACTTGTACATTTACATTTATATGAATATGCCTTATTTGACACCTGTCTCTTGCTCTTTTTTACTACTTATTTAGAATGTATTATTGCCATTTACATTTTTGCTCTTTGTTATTATTATTATATTGTGATGTGGGAGCTACTGTGTCCAAATAATTTCCCTTGTGGATCAATAAAGTTTGTTTAAGTCTATGTCAACGGAGCGTCCTCATTCTTTTTAGCAGAAGCAAGACGAAATAAACTTGCAGTGCCCTTTCAAAAAACGTTCTCTAAAGCCACTACAGTCACATAAACACCGTGCGTCGCGTTCAGGAGCTCGGGGAATGACTCATGACGGACTACGAAAAGTTTACAGTACAGCCGAGGAGGATAAATATAAAACACTTCATCAGACAGCGACTTTAGAAGAACTTCTGACGGGAAAGGTGACGCAGACAAACAAAGTCAAATGGTGAGTAGCTTAATTTATGCGAACGTTATGAATTTATGGGAGATCAGAAAATAAAAAGAGTACGGTCTCTTTAAATCTGATATGTTTACGTTTCTTTTCTTTTTTTTTTTTTTCCAGAATTTTTTTATTTTATTTTTTTATTAAAGAGAACAGAATATAAAATTTTAAAAATAAAACAAACATCAACATTTAACAATTACAATATTCAGCATAAAACAGATACAAAAACATAAAGCAACACCCACAACACCACAACAAATACAAAAAAAAAAAAAAAAAAAAAAAAAAAAGCCCACCATTTCCCCTCAACCACCCACGCCGACACAAAGTCAAACAAAATAAATGTGATAGTGCAACATAAATACACCGCTAGGCTCCTTAACATTGATACACGGCAGCCAATTTATAATTGAAGTTCCTTTTGTCTCTCTTCCTTTTATTTTTTTTTATTTTTTTATTTATTAGTCCCTGTACTGAAACTAATATTTATTTTCACCATCATCAGTTCCTTTCATCATCTTTCATCATCCGTGACAATCTCAAAACATAACCCTAAAGGCATTTCTTTTTATTTATTATTATTACCATTATTATTATCACTATTATTTCCACTACCATTATTATTATTACTATTATTATTATTATTATTATCATTATTATTATTATTATTATCATTATTATTATTATTATCATTATTATTATCATTATTATTATTATTATTATTACAACCATAATACCTATTATTGTCTCTACTATTAATTACAATAATTACAACAATAATATTTCGTTATTATTATTATCATTATCATTGGTAGTAGTAGCAGTAGTACTTTTGTTTTTTTGGGGTTTTTTTGTATTTATTTATTTATTTTACTATAAATAGTAGATATATGAATAGTATATACATCCGTACTTTAAACCCTTATGGCTGACATCAGTGTATATGATATATTAGCATGTAAATACACATACTAATTTTCTCCCAGGTATTTAAGAACTTCCCATCTCTTTTTATACTTTTTTTTTTCTTTGTCTGTTTCAATTATATAACCTTCCCAGGTTAAGTACTGATAAATATATATTTTTAAATAGTTAATATTAAGTGAGAATTGATTTTTTTTGCTTTAAAAATAAAAGGTTTTCCTAGGATTATAATTAAATTGACAAGATCACTTCTATTTTTAAAATTTCCTAGTAAGGCAGAGGCTAAATCCAACTTGAAAACCAAACCCAACTCTAACACACCTTCTCTACCTCACTCCACGTTTCTTTTGCGACTATATTTTATACAAAGCAAATTCGCTGTAATCCTTGTCGCCGTAGTAACAAACACGATATTAAAGCTTCTTTAGCACGAGCCTCCCCCGAGCGCACGGCCATATGCTCTCAGACTGCTCCGCACACACGCACTGACTCAAATCTAATCATCTATACGACATGTAGACTTTGGGGCAGTGTATGGGTGTCTATGGGGTTTTTTTGCAGTTAAAATAAAGAGCCGCTCTGGAGCTGGTTTAATGACTCCATCTAAATCATTGATCATTTGTCTCTCCCATGACTGCACCGAAGCACCACTAAAAGCTCTAATTACACAACACGAGCAGACGGAGAATGGACGAAGAATATCTATTTAATTGCAACAGAAGTTTCAACTTTTATGGAGATATTTTTATACGTGGGCAACAATGTAATAAAGATAAAGGGAAAAAAAACTCCCCTTGATTGGAATATGTGAAGCAGGTGCCATCATCGCTTTGTGAAACAGATTAAAAACAAAATAAAATGAAATAAAAAGTTTGAAATCGGTGTAAATTTCAGCCATTGAGGCATTCACAGTCTGCAGCATGTCTCACAAACAAATACCTCTCAAGTATTATTTATAAAAGCACTCTCGGCTTTCCAGGTCAAGAAATAGCATCGCCATGGTGACAAGCTCGTGGCGGACCATCTGTGAGAAAATTTACATAGTGAGCCTTTAAAGGAGCAGTATAGATTTGGGCTTTAAACTCCATAAACACGACCGATCTGTGACCCCAGATCAGTGTTGGGGAGTAACAGATTACATGTACCGGAGTCACGTAATCAGAGTACAAATTATGAGTAACTGTATTCAGTTACAGTTACTGTTTCAGTGAGTGGTAATTGGATTACAGTTACTTTGTTGAAATAAATGGATTACATGGAGGTATTTTCCTGTTTTCACATTTTGGGCTATATTCCTTTTTTTTTTTTTTTTTCCGGTAATTCCACTCATTGCCGGAAACTAAACCAGGGCTAAACTAGATCTAAACTAGATCTAAACCAGGTCTAAACCAGGACTAAAACCAGGTCTAAAGTAGATCTAAACCAGGTCTACAACCAGGACTAAACCAGGACTAAACCAGGTCTAAACTAGAGCTAAACTAGATCTAAACCAGGTCTAAACCAGGACTAAAACCAGGTCTAAAGTAGATCTAAACCAGGTCTAAAACCAGGACTAAAACCAGGACTAAACCAGGTCTAAAGTAGATCTAAACCAGGTCCAAACCAGGTCTAAAACCAGGACTAAACCAGGACTAAAACCAGGCCTAAACTAGAACTAAACTAGATCTAAACCAGGTCTAAAACCAGGACTAAACTGGGACTAAACCGGGACTAAACCAGGACTAAATCAGGATTTAACAGGACTAAATCATGCTGCGTGGACGTGTCTCCTCCTCTTCTATTAATAATATTTTTAATACGGTTAAGTAAAGTCTGGACTTTTTATTTTCTTTTATCAGATAAAACATCTTATGTTACGGTATCTTAGTCTTTGTTTCTCTACAACAAATCAAGTAATCCAAAGTATTCAGATTACGTTACTCACTTTAAGTAATTTAATGGATTATGTTACAAACTACATTTTGGTGTATGTAATCTGTAGGGGATTACATTTTAAAAGTCACCTTCCCAACACTGCCTCAGATACAAGAAATGTTCAAATGAAATTACATTATACCCAGTTTACCTATTCATACTTTTCTTCTGAGACAATTGTCCAGTCAGAAAGCAGAAGGAGCCTCACGAGTCGCTCTTTGGGTTTCCAGTTTCAATACTGTAAGGCTGCAAATTTTGGAGCCAATTTTCACATTTGGTTAGTGACGGCAGATCAGAGGTGTTGTTCAAAAAGAGTTTGAGGAAATGTTTGATATTTCATGGTAATATTTGATAATCTTTCAATTGAGGATGTTTCATTGTGTTTTAATCCATGTTTGAATCAAATTAATTTAATCCATGGTGTTAAAATGTAATTTTTTATATGTATATTTTTTTTCATGCACAGCGATAATGTTCAATTTTTAACGTATTCATAAGGTGGAGGCTTTAATGTAAGCCCTTTTGGGTTTTTTTGCCTCTTACGGCACCTACTTTTTTATCTAGTGCGTGTGTGTTTTTTTTTTGTTTTTTTGTTTTTTATTGTTATGTTATATGTGCAAAATAAATAAATCTAGTTTGTTCAAATCTAAATGGACTGACTCAGATCTGAATCCTCACTACCTAAACTAATCCGTGTATCATTTCTTCGTTATTTGTCTCCAAAACCAAAATGAAAAAACGGATAATGATTCGTTTTTTTCAGTTTTCGATTTTGTGTTTAAATGAAGAATGGAAAAAACGGATAACGGCCGTTTCCCGTTTACGTGACTTCCATGACTGCGATGCCAAACTTTTGCACCCCGTACGGACTGAACCAGGACTGATCCAGGTCCGAGACCAGACCGGGACCAGAGCGGGACCAGAGCGGAACTGAGACCAAGACCAGTGGTCCGAGCGGTTCCGTGTCATTGTCTCCGCGCTGGTTCCGTGCGGGGAAAGTGAGAATGCGCTGTGGACTACAGGTCCGGACGGGCTGCTCCAGTCCTCCGCGCTCAAGAACCGCGGCTGGTTCCGAGGTGGTGCAAAGCATCCAACTGACGCTTTCACACCAACGAAAACGAACCGAACTAAGAGCTTTTGGTTCAAATGGACCAGGTCCGGGACCAGACCGGGACCAGAGCGCTACTGAGACTGGGACCAGACCGGGACCAGAGCGGGCCTGAGACAGAGACAAGACCGAGACCAGATCGGAGGCTCAGAGCCCACGGCAGGGCCGGAGCTCGAAGCTGAGGCTTGGACCCCGCGGAGGCTCAGAGTCAAAGCTTGGAGTCCGCCCCAGTCCCGCTCTGGTCCTGGTCTGGTTTTTTCCATTCTTCATTTAAACACAAAATCGAAAACTGAAAAAACAAATCATTATCCGTTTTTTCATTTTGGTTTTGGAGACAAATAACGAAGAAAACTGTTGTTTTTTCCTTTTCTTATGTTTGGTTTTATATTGAAAAACAAATGAACGAATGACACACGGATTTAAACTCCAGCATCTGCAGCCGATCATTACTCAGAACCTCGGTCGCTGCTGCAGTGTCTGTTGTCCTCAATGAGGACGAGACAAACTTGTATATGTCCTCTACGTACAGGTTAATGCAACTCAGGTCTAGTACCTTTTTTAAAACTTTAAGAGCATCAGTGAGACACACTTTTACACCAGGATAAACTGACATTAAAGGGACAGCCCAGAATTTTGGACATAGGACCTCATTTCCTAGTGAGCCAGAGTGTTGGAGTATTTTTTTTAAAAAGTGTCTCCACACGTCTCCATCTAGTGGTCTGTGCAGAACAGATTTTCAGTCCCGCCCCGACCGCATCTGCGATATTTTGTCCTGCTCCCGCCCATAAATCCCGCTAGATGGAGACATTCTCTTTCTTAAGCTCTATCAAACACGGAGAAGCAGAAAGGAATTGTTTAAAATGTGCACGAGATTAAACCACATCCGCAAATTTAGGCTGCTTAAAATGTTTTTATTAATGTCAAATAAAATATCCAGCACAAATTATGTATGATAGGTATACAGTCATCATTTGTATATTTTACTTTACACTCATATTTAGCTTGCGGGATGCAGTTTATCATCCCACCCGGCTACTCTTGCATTACGCAGTCCTGCCCATGATAAGCTTTCAAAATGTGTCCTGGGCCGCACTGTTTTGCGTTGGGTCCCGCGGTTGCAGGGCTCCAATTCTATCCAGTCCTTGTGTTTGCAGAGGTCGCTGGTGCTAGGCTAGTGCATGTCAACGGCCATAGTTATCCTGCCACTAAAAACAGTCTTACCCACTCCACAAAAAACCCGAAGCAAAACCAGACTGTCGATGTGAATGTCTGTGTTGAGAGATTAATTTTAGAAGTAAAACCGACCTTTCATTTGAAGGATTTATGTCTGAGCAGCAGCAGCGAGTTGTACTTCCAATCCGTCTCCAACACTCTTACTCACTAGGAAATGAGGTCCTATGTCCAAAATTCTGGACTGTCCCTTTAATAAAGATCAAATTTAAACTGTACAACATATTGATGACCATTCTTTGCAGTATTGTTCTCTTGTACGCGTGAGGTTCTAATTCCGATTGTTTACCAGCAGCTATGCCCCAGGGCTGACACAGTAGACGAGGCCATTGGCGTGATGATGATGGTGATGATGATGAAGAGGCCAGAACAGGGCACGAGAGCTCACAGGCTCAACAGGGGTCTAATTTAGGTTACACAGATGAAGAGGAGTGGAAGCAATAGAAAAAAAAAAAGGAGAGGAAGCGAAGGAGAAGGGGATATGAGGAGAGAGGGAGAAGCTTTTGTCCATGTTTTAGCAAGTTTAATGATGCCAGACTTTCTTGGCTTTTACAAAAATTTAAGTTTGATTCATAAATTTATTTTCCAAGCTAAAATAAAATAAATAACATAACATAATTGGAGTCTATTTTGCGAAATATGGCTCCTTTGCAGTAAATACCAGCCTTCCCAAGGAGAGTTTATACTGATGTAGGCTCAGAAATTCTCCAAAGGTCTGAACTTTTAAGAGCTGTTCAGTACTTTCAGGATAAATAACAGTAACAGCTTGATTAATCTTGTAATAAGCCAACTGTTTTTTGGGAGAAAATGCCATTTTCAATCCCTACACTATTGTACAGAAGCCAGGAGGGCTCATAACAAACACAAACGTCGCAACAAATGCAAATGCCACAACAAAACACAACAAAAAGCCACAACGGAAATGACCACAGGACTCTATTTTTCAAGCGACGGTCAGGACAGGGACATCGATCCTGGCCACAAAACAATAAACGACTTTTAATTATGTTTCCAACTTTGTTCACTTCTCCGTTCCTTTACTTTTCACATTTTTGTTCTTCTTCAACTTTTCCCATTCACTTCCCGCTTGATCTTTTAACACTTCGCTTGAGTCCCGGAGCCTCTTCCATTGTGGCTTTCTTTGGTTTGTTGTGGCTTTTTGTTGCGTTGTCACGTTTGTACTTGTTGCGGCGTTTGCGTTTGTTATGAGACCTCCCGGCTTCTGTACTACTGGGTATCAGGAGAAGTATCGATATCGGAACACAAAAGAAGGACTGGAGCATCTCTAATTCCAATAACACCACTGTAACGTCTGCAGCAGGTTCAGAATCAACACCTGCCTGTTTACTTTTAGAGATACAGAGGAGACCGTGTGGACCATAGAAATGTGTACAGACCCGGGCGAGGTCAGGGCTCATAAATAGTCCATCAGAACCGCGGGGCAGAGAGAGGCATCGTCAGGTGAACCGATGCCTTGGTTTCCTCCTGTTAGCTCATTTATTACAGACTTTCGAGATTTAAGACTATTTATTCTGTTTTCTGCCAGGTTTTAGATTCGCGAAAAGAAATCAATGTCAAATTTATGATGAAATGTTGTGTTGCATAACTGGTGAGGCAAAAGGATCTACGCCTGCCCCCTAGTGGCTAGTGGTTGTATTGTTGATTAGTTGTGCAAAAGAGGTAGACCTAAATTTCAAGAATTCTGCACAATTAAAAAATAAAAAAGTTCAATCACCAAATTTTCACAGAGGGAACCATTTATTTCAAGATTTATCACCAGGCCAAGTTACAGGTCAGATCTGTGTAGAGGCGAGTAAGAATGTAGTTTTTTTCATTATGTTTTAGTAATAAAAACATTTGAGTTCCACATGTGGGTAAATGCAAGATGGTTTTAATGCATTACTGTGGGACATTTCAGGCGAAGCAATAACATCTCTATGGAGACAAGCACGTGGCTGACCCTGATCAGAAAAGTTACATATTGCAGCTTTAAAACAGTGTATGATACTCAAAATGGAGGTAAGATATATAGATATAGATACAGTATTTTTCGGACTGTAAGGTGCACTGGATTATAAGGCGCAATATCAGTAATGTTGAATTCTCTCATCTATTTCCATACATAAGGTGCACCGGATTATAAGGCACATTAAGCGAAACAAACGGACGACTCTTGAGACTGATTCTTTAGCCCAGGCGTCCATGATCCATTGGCAGATCGTGGAGTAATTCGCCCGGCGTTTCCTCCCTGTCTTGGTGAATTATGAATGTGAATGTGGGTGAATAAAAATAACAACAATTTAAGTTTTTTTATTTTTATTTCTTACGAGGACGACTCAAATATACATTGGAGTCATAATGTGTTTAATGCAGCTTTGCGCACATTTGTTTACATTTTACAGAAACAAAACTTAAAACCACATGGGTAATTTGCATAAACTATAAGTGCTGAATAAACAGTTCGCTCCCTGTTCTCTGATGTGGTTCAGCGTCTGTCGGACTAAATGACACGACTCAGTGGAATATATGCGTTCGTTCTGTGACGAAGGCAATAAGGCGACGGCGGCAGTGTGCATCGAGTCGACACAGAACTTCGCCCCTTTGCTCCGCGAGGCTGCTGACTTCGGTAGCCGTAATGCTCTGACAATCAAGCAGTGGGGCTTCGTAGCTTACCAAAGTCATACTAAAACATCTTGACAGATTTCTGAGCGCCGTGTACCACATAAAATCATTTCAAGGTCTGATAAGCACAACCAGAATTAATACATAAGGTGCACCAGATTATTAATTCGCACTGTCGATTTTTGAGAAAATTAAAGGACCTTATAGTCTGAAAAAGTACAGTACAGTTTTAGAACTATTTTGCTGCTCAGATCAATACATTTTGCTGTGGGATGTAGTTCAGTGCGTAGGAATAAAAAGACTGCTTAAAGGTCCATTATGTAACTTTTTTTTGGTTGGGGGTCAGTCACCTGCTTCTGCTTGTTTCTATGGAGATATCATTGCTCTGCTTGGAATGTTCCACAGTACGACATTAAACAGCTCTACCTTACATTTATTCAGTTACAGGTGGTTTTATAGCTCAAAAATACCTAGAAAAACAGGGATTCTGACTGTGAGCGGGGTCGCCTCTCCGCAGATCTGACCTGTAAATGATCTGGTTTGGTCTCCATGAAGATAAAAAGGTTTAATACTGTGAAATATTCCAGACAAAGCGATAACATCTCCACGAAGAAAAGCGTTTGACGGACTCTCAAACAGAAAAGCTGCCTGAGGATAAGTTAATTTCGTTTATCAAGAAAAGCTGTAAAAGATCAAATTCAAATCTTTATTAAATCAAATCTTTATTATCTAACCTTCGTAAATAATGTGTCATGGGAGGAATCCTCTGATCTATTTTAAAAACAAGTCTCCCTAACAAGCCACTGGCACACTGAGATAATCAGGTCTAATAATAGTACGGGGAAGAGTGGGATGGCAGGCTTTGATCTGCAGCGGCTAAAAATACAAGCTTTATTTAGTCCCCGAACGCCCCGACCTGAATCTTAGACCAGGGAACAGCAGTATCCTCCTCATGACTATTTCATCGACTGCCACGTCACTTACCATTCTCACCGAGCTTCAGAGGGCACAGCCAAGACCGGAGAAGAAGTACTGTTTATACCACAACTCGTAAACAACACACTTCAGAATTACATTTAAAAATATATAAGGATGAATAAAGTTTGGGTGTAACAATCTTCAATAAAGTGCAGAAAGTTTAAAATTGGTATTTGCTGTAAATTTGTTCTCATTATAGTTGTAGCCGACCAAAATCCATACACATAAGACACCTAAACCACTAAAAAGTACAAAATTATACAGTATATTTTGGTTTTATAGTTATATAAGGTCCTATATTACACAAAATCAACTACTGTGAGCTTTAAGCCATGTTATATTGTTGTTACGTCATTAAAAACAGCCCTGGAGTTGTGTTTTGTTTCATTCACACGTTTGAGTAACCCTACGCTAAGGTTATATTTACACTGAAACGAATCACTGTATCACCGTATCAGAAATGCTTTGCGTCCAGACACGTCCTTCCCTATCCACACAACTTTGCGCCTATTTGTTTACTTTTTACAGAAACGAAACTTTAAACCACATGGCTAATTTGCATAAACTAAGCCAGGGGTATGAAACTCAAATTCACAGAGGTAGTGGGCCAAACTAAATATTTATTGAAAAATTTTAACAACATCTGCATGTTTTCCCTTCTTTCCAGATATGTAATGTTAAACCTTTTCTTATCAAAATAAATGTTTAATAATAGTTTTGCTTAAACATTGAATCCAGAACAAGCAGAATATAAAATAATAACAAAATTTTAAATAAATAATGTCTCTATAGCCGGTCTGTAGACGGCAGGCAGCTCTAATACATATTTGATATGATTTCGCGGGCCAAATTTTGCCCCCGGGCCTGAGTTTGACATATCTGAACTAAGGGCTCAACAAAACAGCTCGCTATTGTGCTCTGATGCAGTTCAGTTTTTGTCGGGCTAAAGGACACGAGGGAATATATGTGTTCTAGCTGTGACAGAGGGGTGTTCTGCTAATGGTGAGTCTGTTCTGTGCAAGTAGTTCTAGTTACGCTGTTTCCCGTTTGTCTACGTGGTTTGTTTAAACTGTTTTCCGCAATAGCGTCAAATGACCGATGTCACGAACCCAGCGAATCAGGAAGGTGCAAGTCACAGTGACGTGGTCCAATAACGATGCAACTAGAGCTCCTACGTCTGCGTATCAATGTTTTCAGGCGTCCACACGGTGCTGGATCAGATCTGTACTCAGATGAATTCGTGGGAGCTGGCGGCACCAGATCGTTCCATCTCTGGAGCCGTTTTCCATTGGATTAGTGTGAACCAACACTGCATCCACAACAAAAACAACTCGAATATGTATTAGTGTGGACTAGGGATGGGCATTCAATGAAATTTTCTTTATCGATCGTCGGGAAGAATTAACGATTGATTATCGATTAATCATTAACATTTTTATATTAAAATGATCATCATTATTATTACTATCTGCACTACTAATCTGCATAAATAAATTCAACTTTACGACATATAAACTGTAACGACTCTAGAGCCACATCAATCCGTTTGAGATTATAATGTGTTTAATTCAGTTTAGCACAACTCTCACAGAAACAAAACTTAAAACTGCATCGCTAATTTGCATAAACTCAGCGAAAATAAAACTACAGCTCTTGTGTCACTGATGCGGTCAATTTCTGTCGGATTAAAGGACATGACTTAGTGGAATACAGGTTAGTGTGACCAGATTTGCGTTTGTCAAAACCAGGACACCGTACGGGGGGAGGGAGGGGGGGACTCATTGACATTGCTCGACTCTCACCTGGTAAAACTTTTTCCCACTGGACACCAGAAACATATGTGCTGCTTTGTTCACTGTGCACATGGACTCACACTTGTCCCGAACGCAACGGAAAGCGTGGAATTTCTTGTATAAATCATCGTTAAATACGCATTTGTGCTTCGGTACGCTGCAGACTGACCGACTGTTTGTGTCTCGCTCCTTCTGATGCAGAGAGACACATGTACGGACCTCTGTTTGGTCACGCTACACACAGCAACCTACATTCGGTTTGTCGATTAAAATTAATGTAATCGATGAAATTCTTAATGATCAATTATCGATTAATCGATTAATCATGCCCATCCCTAGTGTGGACTGGGCCTAACATGATTCAAGGTAGGGGAAGGTCAACGGAGCATTTCTTGTATTACTACGAGGCATCATAAGGTGGAACAGGTGGAATGTTTTCTGTTTGAACTCAGACTAAATATACACAGTTTCTGCATTTAACACAACTCCAGGTATGTGTGGTATGGTTTGTGGAGAGGAAACATTATAACAGATCAGAAAATTGTGCAATATTAGCCCTATAAAAGCAAGTTATTTTGCCCAATATCATGTCCCCTTTCAATACATTCATACATTTGCTTTTTGCTCAAACCACAGCATTCACTCTCTCTCGTTTCTACATGTCAAAAACATCTCTCATACCATATCAGAATAGTGTAGATCATTGTTTCCCAAACACTGGGTCATGACCCTCAGGTGGGTCGCAAGAGATGTTTTTGTTTCGCCTTGTCACAATCTGTATGTAAATCTGCAATAGTCAGTTCAGAATATCCTGTCCCCTGTAGGGCCACCGTTTCTATTCTTATTCTTTTCACTACTACATATATGTGTGAATTGGGATTTTCTGTGCTCACAAAAATGAAGACAAAGCACAGAAACAGACTGAATGCTGCACCTGATCTGCATCTTACACTCTCCTCCTGCACGCGGTCTGGAATGAGCTACAGAAACACAGACAGGCCCACCTATCTCATTGGAAATGCTGTAATTTTAAGACATGTTTTGTATAATTTGTAATCTTTTTACAATTATTTTATTGACTATTTTGTTCCAGTCTTGCTGGTTCAACTGAATGTTGAAAAGAAAAAGAAATGGGCTCCATTAAATGTCCAACTACACGACTTACAGATCCTTTTATTGCTGGTTCAATTACAGTTTTTCACTGTTTAAAACTTGAGTAATAAGAATTGTTCAGAGACACGATCACTTAGTCAACAATAAAATATCCTCATTAATGTTCAATAACGATCAAGTCCACCTTTATTTTGTGATTTACAAATAATGTCTGTTGACTTGGGTCGTGAAGTTTTGCGACTTTTAAAATATGGGTTCACAGAAAAAAAAAAGTTGGGGAAACACTGGTGTAGAGAGCACTTCTATGTCTTGAAAACATAGAACAATTCACCAGCAATCACAATCAAAGCAAGTGACAATGTAAATATTTTAATAAAGTAAAAATGATAAGACATACTGTAGGACCCTGAAGTAAATATTAAAACTTGGGTAAAAAAAAAATCTAAACCACCTCATTTGCCCCATCCTCCATATGCTCTGTGTTGATGTGGTCTCTCGACGCAGGGCTGAAGCTGCTCTGGTTCACATTTCCCAGACTCAGCACATATGTGATGTGAGGTCACCATGGAAACCTCAGACCCTCCTCCTCTTCTTCCTCCTCCTCCTCCTCCTCTGCACCTGACTCCAAACAGGGCTGTAAGAGCAATGACCACCTGCTTTTAGGTATACCAACTGCGCAAAACTTTCTGAGCTGTAAAAGCACATGTAAGGAAATCAATGCTAGATAGAAAAGTTTCAGGCCGTACTTTGGAACACTGCGGGTACAGTTTGTGCAGTAACTGTGCAGGATTATGTCCAAATGAGAAACATAAATTTAAAACGTGCTCTTTACAGTTGTGTCCAGCGCATTCTGATTATTATTATTTAGTTTTTGTATATGAAAGAGATGTTGTCGGGGAGGACATTACTTTTTTTTTTGTGCTTAGTTATTCTGAAAACCAAAATAAACACATTGCAGAAAAAAAAGAAAGAAAACAACGTGTGAGAAGCAAACATGAACAGGTAGAGCTGGTGCAGGAAACAAAGCAACAGTTTCACACTTGTATTTACCTGAGCATGCAAAAATATTTAAAGGTCCTACATTACACAAAATGGATTTTTGTGAACTACAAGTTATAGGGGTGTAACGATATCCAAGTCTCACGATACGATATCGTCACAGTACGATATTTATTGCGATATCATGGGAAAGCTTACGATATGGCGGGGAGGCTCATGATTAAGGATGTAACAATATGCAGATCTCTTGGTATGATGTTTTCATGATATACTTCTCACCGTACATCATCGTCATCATCATCTTTATTCCGAACTCATGGTCCACTTTTAAAACAGACAAGCACAGTGACAATACAAAACAATAAACATTTATGTTTTTAAAAGACAACCACACCAGTGTCTCCATATATTGCACTGATGTCTTATTGCACTGAATCTCAGATTTGTGAGTGACATTATTATTTCATTGTCTGATTTGTTCAGTCTGCAGATAAAACCGTACATTAAAATTCTTAGTGCAGCTTGCAAAGTGTTCACTCGAGCAGTAACAAACATCTCTGTCACACTCATCCATCGTGGCCTCCTCAAAAGCACCGTAAAGCGTCGTTGTAGGCACCTGCAGTCTTTGCAAACTGGCTTTTTTATAATAAGTCCAGAGGTGAGCTGTGTACATTGGTGTAATATGATTTAAACAATAACAATTTTACACATTTGTACAAGAACCAGACTTAAAGGTTGTATAGAGGATTTTTTAAGGGAATGAAATACAGCGACAGTCCTTTTTCAAATGTTGTGCATGTGTGACACCACCTTCCTCCTCCACAGCTCCCTCAGTAGAAACACCTCCTCCAGCCTCTTTACTGTAGAAATCACGTTTGTTTACATCCAGTGCGCGTTTAGAAGTACCGTTGAAGTGACCTGTCAAGAAATATTTTAGCGACCGATGCATTAGTTTTTAGATCCTTCGTCTGCGTCAGTCGCGCCATCACTGGAAGGAATCTCCAAGAATCACCTCAATTTGTCTTCGCTCCTTTTCCCCTTCTCTTCTTCTTTCAGCGACCTCAAAAACGGACTTTCTTTTGCAGCGAACTTTTTTCTTTTGCGGTCATGGATTCTTGTCCACTATCGTAACAAACTTTGTGCGAATTGCGAAGAAGCGACAGTTTGAAAAAACCTCCAAGAACCTCTGCATAAACCACGTAATTCCCGCGCGCCGGTGAGTCAGTTACACTAGAAACGTAGGGAGTTTGATTGACAACCTAACAGCCAATAGATAAAGAGGGAGCCTCGTTAGCTATTGGCTGATGTTTATCTGGCCTCACTACATCCACAGTTGATAGATTTTCATTCTTTTTTTTATATATTTTTTTGGGTCATCGTAATTACAAGGCTGCTGCATCTCTGTAATGGTATTTTAAACTTGCAATGACAATTTGAAACAAAACAAAAAAAAAAAAATCCTCCATACAACCTTTAAGCATAAGAGTATTTGCCTGAGCATAGAGCGTCCTACACTGTCTGGACATATCATCATCATCATCTGTCATGTCCGCGGTGATGACATGCCCCAGATATTTAATTTTTGTTGTAACAAACAACACAACATTTGACACGATATTACGGTACGATATTTATTGCAATATTTTGTGAAGGCTTACAAACAAAACTGTTAATATGCTACTTTTTCCTCTTAAAATGCCTTGACAAAATCTTAATCCAACTTAAAAGTGCTTAGAACTGTTATTTCTTCTTGTAGTCTGCACTGAAATGTAGCAAAGGATCATGGTCTATGTAGTTTCCTCTGTATTTTTTTTAGCTATTGCTGCACCATAACTCTTAATTTAAGCAAAGAGACTTGTAATTCGATATATTGTGATGGTCCACGATATCACGATATTTTGATTATTGTTACATCCCTAACAAGTTATCTTATGTTGTGACCTCCACCAAAACGTACCTGGAGTTGTGTTTTGTTTCATTCACACGTATTTGAGTAATCCTTTATTATTAGTCTAAATCTCTAAAGCACAAAATATGGTAGTTTCCAAGTTAATGACTACCTTTTACCTAATACCCCCTCTCCTCTGTACATCAATGGAGATGCGGTGGAGATTGTTTCCTGTCTTAAATACCTGGGAGTGCAAATCATGAATAGTCTCAGCTGGTCTAATAATACCAGTTGCATTGTGAAAAAGGGACACCAACGCCTATACTTTCTTAGGCGCCTAAAAAAAGCAGGTGTGGGCCCCTCTGTCCTGAAGGCCTTTTACAGGTGTGCGGTGGAGAGCATCCTCACCACCAACATGACTGTGTGGTTCAGCAGCAGCACCAAGGCAGAGAGGAAAACTCTGCAGAGGATAGTTAGAGCTGCGGAGCGCGTCTGCGGCTGTAGTCTGCCCTGCATTGAAGATATTTACATCAGCAGGTGCAGGACAAAAGCCCACAGCATCATGGAAGACTCCACCCATCCAGCACATGAACTTTTTACAGCTTCTCCCATCAGGCAGAAGATTGCGCCACCTACAGGCCAGGACCACGAGACTACGGAACAGTTTTTATCCTGATGCCGTGAGACAGATTAATTCTGTCAGAAAAAACACTACAAAACAGCACTGACTTGGAACGCACTTTAGAAAATGGGGGCGGGTTGATATACAATATTTTTAACTATTTTATTCTTGTTATAACTATTTATTCTTATTATAACTATTTGTTCTTATTGTTATCTGTGCTGCTGTTGACCTGGACCTGAGTGCATAGTTTCGTTTCTGTGTATTTTTTATACTGGAATGACAAATAAATTTGATTCTGATTCTGATACCTTTTACCTTTAGTTCAATAGAGATTTTCCAGGGCTGAAGTTATAAAGATGATTTTAGTGAAGGTGTGCAGACTTTAAAAACTCAGGGGAGCACTTCCTCTATTACCAGATGACATCACAAGGTGTTTACAGTTTGAGAAGAGCCTAAACTCAGCGTAATGAAGGACTTGTGTGTTAAGAACGTGTGAATAAAAGAAAAAATAGCTCCAACATTAGAAAATAGATCAGAAAATAGTGTAATATGAGCCCTTTAAAACAGCCATGAAAACCAAATAAAACGTGTAAAATAAAACAGAGAAGCAGAAGTAAAGATGAGTGAGTGATGGCAGCTGATTGGCCGAGCTCCAGAGTCCAGGAGAGAGTCTGGAGTTTCAATGGATCGACTGTGTTTTTATGAATGGGCTTTTCACTGTGTCCTGTCCACAAACATCACATAGACCCACTGTGAGGTGTGAGAGAGGATACTTCATTTCTTACCTCCTCCCCTCCTTCCCCTTCTAACTTTCTCTCTCCCTCTCACCTCCACCCTCTCTACCTCTCCTCCCCCTCTCCTTCTCTCCCCTACACCCCTCTCCTCTCTCTACTCCTTCATCAAAACAACAACAAAAAAAAGAACCAAGATGATCAATGACAATTTGAAGGACTTAATCTTGATTGAAATTTGACTTTAAGGTCCTATATTAAACTAAATTGACTCGTGAGCTATAGGCCATGTGAGAATGTTGTGTTAAGCTCCTTAAAAACAGACCTGGAGTTGTGTTTTGTTTCATTCCCACATGTTTGAGTAATCCTGGATTATTACCCCCAAATTACACCAAAGCAGGAACAGCACATGTGCAGATATCGCTTTCCATTTGAACCGGTTGGACAATCTACACCAGCGACGTCGTACACACGTCTAAGGGCCTGGCTCCACTGCACATGTCAGTGTTTATGCAGGATGTATGCGTGCGGCACTGGCTCTGTGTTTCTCAATGGGAAGTCCATCAGACTTGACTGGGTGCGTTTCGCCACTTGTATCAGGTCTACAGTGAAAATAACAGAGTGAATAGGCTTGTATTTATCATCTGCACAGGCTGATCACGGCAAATGCGAGGATTTCAAAAGTAAATTTCAAAGCACTATTTAACAGTCTTTCTGAACCTGGGCTCTTTCAAATGATACATGAGTGGCCCAGGAACACACTGTGCTCATGGTAAATGCACAAATACAACAACAGATGCATGTGTGCACGGGGACACGCGCCTACGCTCACGTAGAGCATTAAAATACAGAATCCAACCTAATTTTTGACGCTCTATGCGAGCGTAGGCGCATATCCCCGTCAAAATACATAGAGAGCATGCATAATTACGCTCCATGTCGTAGGCGTAATTACCTTACATGCCACTCAAATTAGGTTGAAGTTCTAATTTTTGAGAGTCAACAGAGCATCTCCAGGCTTTTTAGCACGTGGTGTCAAAATAAACTTCCAATGCTCTTCCAAAATACATTCTCTAAAACCACTACAGTCACGTAAACACTGTGTGCCGCATCCAGGAGCTCCGGAAATGACTCATGATGGACTACGACAAGTTTACAACTGTGGAGGATAAATATAAAACACATTATGACATGAAACAGCAACTTTACAAGAAAAACGTCAAGAAAAAGGCGCTTGGTGCAGATAACCAAAATGAAATTGGTGGTAGCCTCATTAATGCAGTACCGCAGGCACAGCTTGTTATCGCTGCAAAGCATCGTCTCTCTTGTTGTCAACTTTAGTACTGTGATTTTAAAAGTAATTCATCCAATCATCAGTGAATATATGAGTCATTTAAAACTGTGTGTTGTTTAAACGTGAGAATACACAAAGGCTGCGGGAGCACCTCTGTTGCCTCTGGCGTAAATTGGCACATTTAATAATGTGTGTATGCAGCTTTGTGTGTCGCTGAAGCTCCTGGTATAATCTCTGAATGAAACAAAACACAACTCCAAGTATGTTGTGTAAGAAACAACGTTATAACATAGATCAGAAAATAGAGCAATATGGGTCCTTTAAAAACGAACAATCTTGAGAAAATGTAGATTTGCTTTGTCTTGTTTATGTCACACTGAATTTACCTTTTTTATCATTCAGACAGTTTGCATAAGGCCTGTCGCCAACTAGAGGCCTGGATTAGACACTGTGACTCAAAGTGAATTAAATATAACAGAAGACAACTTGTCAAGCTTCTGCAAAAAACAGAAGAGGAAAGAGAACACACAGAGCGAGTTTAGCAAGAAAATATTTGGGAATAACACTGAATTCTCAACTAAAGTTTAAAAGTCATGTCAAAAACCTTGCATCAGAAATGAGGGTAAACATTAACTGCTTCAGGATGATCAGAGGTTGCTTGTCTTTTGAAACTGCCTGTGTCTTTTTTAATGCCGTGATTCTGTCTCAGCTGTACTGACCAACCCAACACAACCTTCTGTAATTTTAGATTTGTAAAACTCATCTTTAAATGTTTGAATGGACGAGCTTCAGCACCAATCTGTAAATTCGTAAACAGACTGTCTATAAAGGTCATGAGCCACAACACAGAGGGTCTGCACACTTCCTTTTCTGCAAGATTTCTTTCACTTAGACTTTCGCTTCTCAATGAAAGGAGATAAACTTTGGAACTCTCCAAGACTATCACCTCTAAAAAACAGACTAAGGGCCTGTTTACACGAGAACACTTGAGGGTAAAAACGCCAAAACATTTTATCAGAGGTGCCTTTCGTTTAAACGTTTTTGGGGCTCAAAAACACAAAAATCTGAAACTCCAGAGTGGAAAAGTTGAACACTCTCCTCCATAGCGTTTCCGTCTACACTGCCCAATAGAGATGCGCGGATGGGCTATTTTTTCATCCGCAACCGCGACACAAAACTCATCATCCGCCCGCTGTCCATTTTGCACCGAAGGTTTTCAAAACCGCACCCGCCCGCCATCCGCCCATTGATTTTAGATTTTAGAACAATCATACAGCAAACAAACTAAGGAGCCTCAATAAAAATGCAAACTCTGTAGCTCATTCATTCCAAAATTCGCTCAGCGTGTATGTTCACATTCTTAATTGTCCGTAACAACCCCAAACTTACCTGGTTTTCTTGCGCAGCTAATTAACTGACAACGTTTTCAGACTAGGCTATTTTTGAACCTTCTTGCCTTCGTGTTGGATGTTGTTACATTCTGAACATTCTGCCATCGCCCGATGTTATTTCAAAGTCATAGCCTCACTCCATCGGTCTTTCTTTAAGTTTTAAATCCCCCGAGTGGCAGTCTACGCTATAATGTCTGCGTGTTTTAAAATATATCTGATATCGAAACAAAAAAGACAGATCATCTCATCCAGATGAACCTTTATTGAAATCAGGCAATGCCCTCTTTATATTCCAATTGAAATAGGCAAGAAAAAATATGCATAACTAAATAAATATGGCCCTATAGCCACTTATGTGTTGGCAAACAGCTGAAATAAATTAGAAATAATAAAATAAACTGCATATAATATGTGCCTCGTAAACCTTAGGCATCAATAACCCGACACAACCTTAACCTTCAGAACATAAAAACGAGGTCAAATGGGCTAATTAAGGATATGACGTACACTTCATACTACAAGCATAGACAATGAGACTCGTCTTTTCAGATGTAGGTAACAATACTAACAATAACTTTTTTTTTTTTTTTTAAGTAGTTAAACCGCCACCCGCCCGAATTTAATTAAAATATAATTTTTCGTCACGTCATCCGCCCGACCCGCGGATTAACCGCAGATACCGCGGTTGTAACCGCAATCCGCGCATCTCTACTGCCCAAGACGCAAAACTCTGGTCAGATCTGCTCACGTCATGTACTCGTTTACGTCACATACAAACAGTACACCGAAACAAACATGTCGGATCATTTTCATGCTCTGACAGCTCTAATAAATTTACAGGAGACATCCCAACAAATGTACAGAATATGCAGAGATTCTATTAGGCTACATTCAGACTGCTGCCTGAAGTGACCCAAATCTGATTTTTTGGCTTCTATGTGACCTGTATCCGATCTTTTAATGACAGTCTGAACGACACAGATCCGATTTTTTCAAATGTGACAGGCCAATTTGATATGTGGTCCTGAAACCGATACATATCTGATCTTTTGACATGCGACTTCAGAATGAACGGCCAAAGCGCATTCATCCCACCTACACGTTATCAACAAACCACAAACGTCACTATTCTGCGCTGAAGTAGGCGAAAATTGTTAATGAACTCTGTGTCACTGAAGCGAAGCACATCACCACTCACCACTCTTGGCCACGTCTCCTTATCCACACGTTCCTTTCTACGGACACTGCCCCACAAAACTCCACGGCAAAAAACCTCGTCCTTCTCCTTCTCAATCTCCTCCTTAAAACAAGTAAGTTGTTCATGTTCTGGCTCCGGTACGAGAGGAACTTTAAAATCTCCAGGTGCTCAATGCTCACGTCCATGTTTGGACAACTTCCGTAAACACAGAGTACGCTCACTGCGGTTGACGTCATCGTGTCTCCAGTGCACATGCGGGACACTTTTGGGCCGTTTAATGTTCACACTGGAGTCACATACAAGTCGCATTTAATTGGAAATGTGAACGACCTCGCAAAAACATCGGATTTCACAAAAAAAATCCGAATTGAGTGTTAAGCCCTGCAGTCTGAACGCAGCCTTAGTGAACAGAGAAGGATCTGCAATCACCTCTGTCAACTTCTGGATGCACCAGTTTGTCGCAGGCGAGCCACACCGCCATGGACAAGACCTGGAGAACCAGTCGATGGTGGGACAACTTTGTGGAAGCAGTAGCTGATGAAAATACGTGGCGGGAAAACTTCCGTATGTCCAAAGATGCTCTTGTTGCTTCAAGTACAAACATACGCAATTGAATTCCACACTCTTGCGTCACTTTATGCACGCAGATTTCCTCCCAAAAACACTCATCTAAACTTTTGCGTTTTCTGTTCAGAAATCATCATCACATAAACATAGCCCAAGTCCTGACTCCTGCAACAACAGCAACGTGACCATGTGTAAACTGTGTGTGTGCAAGAGAGAATGAATAGGAGGGCAGATGAAAGAGGGTGATGAAAAAGAGTGAGATGTCAGTGTGTGTGTTTGTATGTTTGTGATATTTTTTTGATATTTGATTCACTTCACACATTCACTGTATTCATTGCGTTTTCATGCTTTTTAGTAAACACTTTAAAAGCCCTTCTGGGAACTGGGGTTGTGAATTAGCCTTGGCTTTAAACACTGTGATACCTGCATCAGATTACTGAAGGTTTAATCTATGTTTGTGTATATATTCCTATTCAAATAAACCATAAATAAATAGAGTCACAGGAAAGGAAAGTCCTGCAATGGCCAATCTCTACTACAAAGGTAAAAGGAATCTGTGCAATCTGTGGAAGGTGGAACGGAGCATTTTGAGCTTTTGAGATGTAGAGTAATATTAAAGAATTACTCAAATATGTGAGAATGAAACAAAACAACAACTCTGGGTTTGTTTTTGAGAATGCAACAACATTATAACATGACTAAAAGCCCACAAGAGTCAGTTTTGTGTGAGACTTAAAACCAAGAGGGACAGGGCCTTCTCTTATTTACTGCTATTTCATGATTTTTATGGTTTTGCTTTTATTGGATTTGACTGGTTTTATTGTTTTAGGACTGGCATGACCAAATTTTTGCAAAAATACCTTCCTGTTGTTGTTCATTTTATGATCTCCGTGCAGCACTTTGGAAATCGCTTTGTTTGTAAAATGAGCTATATAAATAAAGTGAAATTGGATTGTGGAATACAGTTGTCCCTCGCTATATCGCGGTTCACTTTTCCCAGTCTCGCTGTTTCGTGTCCTGATTGGCTAAGAGACTGTAGACCATTGTCAATCAATCTCTTCACAGATTACAGTACAGAATGCGTTCAGCTACCAAATGACAAATAAATGTTTGATCTCCAGCAGTGTGATTCTGAAGTGCTGTATGTTTGCAAGTTTTCTCCCCGACAAAACCTACAATGTCGGTGAAACGTTCTGCACCGACAAAGGCTCCTGCGGTCGCACCCAAAAGACAGAGGAAGATGCAAACCATCGCACAAAAAGTGGGACTTCTGGACACGCTGAAGGAAGGTAGAAGTTACACGGCTGTGGCAGAGTTCTGCACCGGGTCGAGTACCCGCCAATAGTTGCTGAAACTGGCAGGTTTTAATGTTCTGGAATTTTACGGGTGGGTCAGGACTAAACCAGGACTAAACCAGGTCTAAACCAGGACTAATCTTGGATTTAAGAGAGAGAACACCGAAGCAGGGTGTGTGCAAAGCTCGATCAGGTGACGGCCGTCCTGTTATTACCATGAGGTGAGGAGCTGTGTTGATCCTTTCTCCTGCGGTCACCTCTGAGCCCGTCGACAGTGAGTCCTGGTTTAGTCCTGGTTTAGTCCTGGTTTAGTCCTGGTTAGTCCTGGGTTAGTCCTGGGTTAGTCCTGGTTCAGTCCGTGGCGTATGCAGCGCAAAAGTTTGATAAAATCTCAGGTTAATGAGCGGGTGCGGTGCTGTACTGCGCGGGTGCGAGTCTATAAAAATGGAGCCGTGCAGGACTCTGCGCTGGATGGGCTCTTTGGGCTCCATTATGGAATAAATTAATCTTTGGTTTGTTTCATAAAGGACGAAAATAAGAAAAGGACGACAGCAGCAATCAGTTTTAAGAAGGATGCAAAAAGGGTTGTAACTGTCCTGTCTGAGAAAAGTGTATGAAGCGTGTGGTGAGGGGATTTATACCGTTTAAAACAGATAAAGTTGACTACTTCGCGGATTTCACCTATCGCGGGTTATGTTTAGAACGTACCCCCCCCCCACACAATAAACGAGGGACCACTGTAGGCCTTTAAATAAACAAATAAACAAACAACCTAAACATGGGGCTGGGGCCGACAGGGGGTTGGGGTAAATTTGGGGTGAATAGGGTAATAGCTCAGGTGAACCGCACATGAAGAAACCCTGTTCAGACTCAGGAAGGAAGTGGCCAATGAGACAGAGGAGGAGAGGGGGGCAAAACCAAAATAAACCCCAAACTACCTCAATCTAACTGCCCCTGACAAGATAATTCTGCTGTAAACACTTCACCCATGAACACACACAACGTCAAACTGCGGTCTGAGTAGAGTCAATACTGATACTGCCACATGTGGACAGGAGCTTTTCATTGAATTATTTTATTATTCTTGACACGGTTTTATTTAGTATTCCTTGTAGATTTATTTATTTATTTAAAAGGGACAGTGCATATTAATGAACATCTACAACATTGTGTGTAAATATGCCAGATGAGCAAATATGCAAATTTCCATCTGTAGTCCCTCGGCAGGTGACACCACAATATATATATATACTCTGTGTTCTCCTTTCCCCGTTGTTGGTTCATTTGGTGTCATGTCTGTTTGGATTTTTGTGTTCGGACATTTTTTTGTTTTGTTAAATAACTTTGGAAATACTTCTACCTCTGACATAAAATGTAGATATGGGGGAAAGGACTTGTTGAACTTTGTAACACTGAAATCACATAAGAACACAATAACAGATTTTTCTTTTCTTTCTTTTTTTTTTTTTAACTGGCAAATTAGTAGATTCATAGCTTTCATAGTTTAAGATCATACTTTCCTGTTATAGGTGCCATTTTGAGCACTTAAAGGTGCACTGTGTGACTTTTCTAGGGGAGAGTCTGGTACCAGCTTGTTTCCATGGACATTATTATTGCTTTGCCTGGAATGTTCCACAGTATAAACTCATTTCAGAGTCCTACACCAGGTCAGGGACTCGTGATTACCCAATGAGTACGGGGAAAACAGTTGCTGAAAGGGGCGGGTTTTAACGTTCTGGAATTTGACGGGCGGGTATGCGGGCGGGTAGTGATTACACACGGACCGGTTAGGATTAAACTAAGACTACACCAGGACTACACCAGGACTAAACTTGGACTAAACTTGGACTTAAGAGAGAGAGAGAAAGCGCGATCAAGCGAAGGCAGCACTTTACTCCGTGTGCGCGGAGATCTGCTCTGGGCCTTTCGCCTGCGGTCACTCGACGGACTACATGGGTGCACCTCCGAGCCCATCCCGACAGTGAGTCCTGTTTTAAGCCTGTTTTAATCCTGTTTTAATCCTGTTTTAATCCTGTTTTAATCCTGTTTTAGTCCTGGTTTAGTCCTGGTTTAGCCCTGGTTTAGCCCTGGTTTAGCCCTGGTTTAGTCCTCCTGGTTCTGTCCTGGAATCAGCCCTGGATCAGTTCTGGTTTAGTCCTGGTTCAGTCTGTGGTGAGTGCGGCGCAAAAATCCGGCATCTCAATCAGTGTTTCTTCTGCTCAGTAAATAAATCCTGTGAAGTGATGACAGTCGAGTCGCGTCTGTGAATTTGCGTTTGTACTGAAGAAAGGGTAACCGTTTCTTTTCATTTCATGATTGTAATTCTTGAAGTTGTAACTTTTCAATTTGTATTCTGATGGATGCTTCAGTCAGAATGCTTTTAATTTGTCTGTGATTTATCACGGGCGCAGGCGGGTAACGGGTGGGTGCAGGTTTAACTTTGATAAAATCTCGGGTTTACGGGCGGGTGTTGTGCTGTACTGCGCGGGTGCGGGTCTCCAAAAACGGACCCATGCAGGACTCTGACTCATTTATCTCCAAGAAGAGAAGAAAATGACATCCTCATGGACAAGTTGCAGGTCGAGTCTGTGTAGATGCAACCCTGGTCTTTTCAAGAATATAGATTTTTGAAGACTTTTCTGAGCAAAAAAAACACATAAAATGAAAAACCGCTGAATAGTGCACCTTTAAAGAAAATGTACTTGTACATAGTCTGCATCTCTTAGAGTTTTAAAAAAGGTGCTACAATTAGAGCTGCTCAATTATGGAACAAATCATTATCACGATTATTTTGGTCAAAACTGAAATCACGATTATTAAACGATTATTTTTTAGTTACATGATACATTTATTCAGCATTTCTCTCTCAAAAAAACACTTAGGCTACAACTATGAACCTTAGAGCAGTTTTACGAGGTATAAAACCTAAAATATACTTTGAACATAAAATAAGGCATAGAAAAACATAAATGATTCAAAAGAAATATCCCAAAATAAACTCTGTTAATCTTTATCGTTTCAGCTCGATTATATGAGTTTGGAGATCGTTTGACACACAAATCGATCTAACCTTACCCCTCGCGATCAAAATTCAATTAATTTCACAACTACAATTACAGCTGAACGTGGATTGCAGGATTGCTTTAACCTGCAGATAGAGGACAGCTGAAAGTTTAGTCTATGGACAGAATACACTGCAGCAATATATAAACACTGACTCATGATTAAATGTACGACGTGCTGGGGTTTAGGGAGTGAACATTCAGGTCAGGGAGTGTCTTTTTAGGTTTAAACTGGATTTCAGCAGGAGAACTTGAAACTCAAATGAGAGACTCGCTCTGTTTTCTGATGGGAAAGAGAATCAAAACATCGAAACAGAACACAAACAACTTGGCCATCATATCCACATTATTTGTAAGAATAAATGAGCATTAGAACTGATATCAGTAAAGGTAATATTTAATTTGAATTATCTCATATCTGGGGACACAAATTTAGATCCTTTGAGATAATTCAAAAGTTGATACGACATGGAGGGCTGTAACAGTAAGCAAAATATCATGATATTGTATTGTCAAAGTCTCACAATAATATCGTGGACTGTCACAATATATCGAATTACAAGTTCTTTTGCTCAAATACATAGTTTTATAGAAGCAACAGCTTATAAACATCGGGAACTACATTTCCCATGATTCATTTCAGTGCAGAAAACAAGAAGAAAGATGTTTTTTACTTAAATTCTTGGGATTATGGTGGAAATAATTAATACCAAAATCTTGTCAAGGTATTTTAAAAGCAAAAAAGTGTACTGTCTACATTTATATATTATATTCTCTTCAAAATATCACAATAAATATCGTACTGTGAGATGCATATCGTCATAATATCGTACCGAGAGATTTGGATGTTGTTACATCCCTAACGACAAGTAATGGTCCCATATTTTTCTCCTTCTGAAACCCATGTAAACATTGTTATGTAAGTGGAACACAATACGTTTATTGATCATTTTGTCCTCCTTGTTATAGAGTTATAGAGATAAATATTCACTCACTGTATAATATTTCACTTTATTAGTCCATAATTCATTCACCACTCGCAGTTCATGTGGCAGCCAGTCTACGCCCATGGCATCTTTGAACAGCCACAAAAACATAATCAGGACCCACACACTGGTGCAATAAAACAGGTAAATTGGCTGAAGTATCTTGCCCAAGGACACAACAGCAAGACGCAATGCTGAAAGCTATGCATGGGTTTCAGCTTTCCCACATTCAAAAGATATACTAGTTTGTTTTAAATGGTCAATTACTATGGCAACAGTCCTAATTTCTCATCATTCTGAAACACATGGAGTGTGTATACATGCACATCAGTATCCCAGTTATGAGTCATATCTCGGTTATGTCAGTATCTGCTTTACTGCGTTGACATGCGCACTGAGAAACCGGGACACTCATATCCCCGTATACATGATCAAATGGAGTATCCCGGTTTCTTGACATAATCTTACAAATGAGCAAGCACAAAAATTAACTTAAATCAATGTAATAAACCAGGAAAAATACAAACTTTGAGCTCCTTTATCAGAGGAAGCTTGGGAGGTTTAACCAGCGGTGAGGAGCTATGAGGCATCCCACAATCCACTGCACAGATCAAACCCAACAGATTCTTCATTAAAATCTTCTGCATAAATAAACTCAACTTTACAACATATAAACCATAACCAATATAGAGTGGTTATGGTTCATATGTGGTTAGAGTATATATTCTTTTGGACTAAAGGACACGACTCAGTGGATTATGTGTGATCTTTTTGTGACAGAAGAGGTGCTAATGATGGTGAGGCTGTTCTGTGCGTTTATCGTATAGGAGATAGTTCATGTTTTAGCTTTTCAGCGATCATACGTGTGCAGGTCGTACGAGTGCAGACTGTACGTGTGCAGTTTTAGCGCAGCTCTTTATTTTACATTTCATTTCACTCATGTATGTTCACTTTATTTATGTTGGTCACTTTATTTATGTTGGTCACTTTATTTATGTTGTTCACTTTGTTTATGTTGGTCACTTTGTTTATGTTGGTCACTTTATATTGGTCACTTTATTTATGTTGGTCACTTTATGTTGTTCACTTTATTTATGTTGGTCACTTTATTTATGTTGTTCACTTTATTTATGTTGGTCACTTTATTTATTTTGGTCACTTCATTTATTTGGTCACTTCATTTATTTTGGTCACTTTACTTATGTTAGTCACTTTATTTATGTGTTCACTTTATTTATGTTGTTGGTCACTTTGTTTATGTTGGTCACTTTGTTTATGTTGGTCACTTTGTTTATGTTGGTCACTTTGTGTATGTTGGTCACTTTTTGTATGTTGGTCACTTTATTTATGTTGGTCACTTTATTTATGTTGGTCACTTTATTTATGTTGGTCACTTTATTTATGTTGGTCACTTTATTTATGTTGGTCACTTTATTTATGTTGGTCACTTTATTATTGTTGGTCACTTTATTTATGTTGGTCACTTTATTTATGTTGGTCACTTTGTTTATGTTGGTCACTTTGTTTATGTTGATCACTTTGTTTATGTTGATCACTTTGTTTATGTTGATCACTTTATTCATGTTGATCACTTTATTCATGTTGTTCACTTTATTTATGTTGTTCACTTTATTTATGTTGTTCACTTTATTTATGTTGTTCACTTTATGTTGTTCACTTTATTTATGTTGTTCACTTTATTTATGTTGTTCACTTTATTTATTTTGGTCACTTTATTTATGTTGGTCACTTTATTTATGTTGGTCACTTTATGTTGTCACTTTATTTATGTTGGTCACTTTATTTATGTTGGCCACTTTATTTATTTTGGTCACTTTATTTATGTTGGTCACTTTATTTATGTTGGTCACTTTATTTATGTTGGTCACTTTATTTATGTTGGTCACTTTATTTATTTTGGTCACTTTATTTGGTCACTTTATTTGTTTGGTCACTTTTTTATGTTGGTCACTTTATTTATGTTGGTCACTTTATTTATGTTGGTCACTTTGTTTATGTTGTTCACTTTGTTTATGTTGTTCACTTTGTTTATGTTGGTCACTTTGTTTATGTTGGTCACTTTGTCTATGTTGGTCACTTTGTGTATGTTGGTCACTTTGTGTATGTTGGTCACTTTGTTTATGTTGTTCACTTTGTTTATGTTGGTCACTTTATTTATGTTGGTCACTTTATTTATGTTGGTCACTTTATTTATGTTGGTCACTTTATGTTGGTCACTTTATTTATGTTGGTCACTTTATTTATGTTGGTCACTTTATTTATGTTGGTCACTTTATTTATTTTGGTCACTTTATTTATGTTGGTCACTTTATTTATGTTGGTCACTTTATTTATGTTGGTCACTTTATTTATTTTGGTCACTTTATTTATTTTGGTCACTTTATTTTGTTCACTTTATTTATTTTGTTCACTTTATTTATGTTGGTCACTTTATTTATGTTGGTCACTTTATTTATGTTGGTCACTTTGTTTATGTTGGTCACTTTGTTTATGTTGATCACTTTGTTTATGTTGATCACTTTATTCATGTTGATCACTTTATTCATGTGTTCACTTTATTTATGTTGTTCACTTTATTTATGTTGTTCACTTTATGTTGTTCACTTTATTTATGTTGTTCACTTTATTTATGTTCACTTTATTTATGTGTGTTCACTTTATTTATGTTGGTCACTTTATTTATTTTGGTCACTTTATTTATGTTGGTCACTTTATTTATGTTGGTCACTTTATGTTGTTTCACTTTATTTATGTTGGTCACTTTATTTATGTTGGCCACTTTATTTATTTTGGTCACTTTATTTATTTTTGGTCACTTTATTTATTTGGTCACTTTATTTATGTTGGTCACTTTATTTATGTTGGTCACTTTATTTATGTTGGTCACTTTATTTATGTTGGTCACTTTATTTATTTTGGTCACTTTATTTTGTTCACTTTATTTATTGGTCACTTTATTTTATGTTGGTCACTTTATTTATGTTGGTCACTTTATTTATGTTGGTCACTTTTTATGTTGGTCACTTTGTTTATGTTGATCACTTTGTTTATGTTGATCACTTTGTTTATGTTGATCACTTTATTCATGTTGATCACTTTATTCATGTTGTTCACTTTATTTATGTTGTTCACTTTATTTATGTTTGTTCACTTTATTTATGTTGTTCACTTATGTTGTTACTTTATTTATGTTGTCACTTTATTTATGTTGTTCACTTTATTTATGTTGTTCACTTTATTTATTTTGGTCACTTTATTTATGTTGGTCACTTTATTTATGTTGGTCACTTTATGTTGTTCACTTTATTTATGTTGGTCACTTTATTTATGTTGGCCACTTTATTTATTTTGGTCACTTTATTTATTTTGGTCACTTTATTTATGTTGGTCACTTTATTTATGTTGGTCACTTTATTTATTTTGGTCACTTTATTTATTTTGGTCACTTTATTTTGTTCACTTTATTTATTTTGGTCACTTTATTTATGTTGGTCACTTTATTTATGTTGGTCACTTTATTTATGTTGGTCACTTTGTTTATGTTGGTCACTTTGTTTATGTTGATCACTTTGTTTATGTTGATCACTTTGTTTATGTTGATCACTTTATTCATGTTGTTCACTTTATTTATGTTAGTCACTTTATTTATGTTAGTCACTTTATTTATGTTGGTCACTTTATGTTGATCACTTTATTTATGTTGTTCACTTTATTTATGTTGGTCACTTTATTTATGTTGGTCACTTTGTTTATGTTGGTCACTTTGTTTATGTTGGTCACTTTGTTTATGTTGATCACTTTGTTTATGTTGATCACTTTGTTTATGTTGTTCACTTTATTTATATTGGTCACTTTATGTTGTTCACTTTATGTTGTTCACTTTATTTATGTTGTTCACTTTATTTATGTTGGTCACTTTATTTATGTTGGTCACTTTACTTATGTTGGTCACTTTATTTATGTTGGTCACTTTGTTTATGTTGGTCACTTTATTCATGTTGTTCACTTTATTTATGTTGTTCACTTTATTTATGTTGTTCACTTTATTTATGTTGTTCACTTAATTTATGTTGTTCACTTTATTTATGTCGTTACTGTTGCGTGAAAAGACTGGAAAGTGTTTGTCTTTTGGACACATGCGCACTCAACTTTATGTTGCAGTAACCGGGATACTGTGTATACATGCCACAGTATCTCGGTTACTATCGGAATAAACCAGCTACAGTATCCCGGTTTCTAATAACCGGGATACTGAAACCGGGTTACTGCGTATACATGCACCATGAAGAAACCGGGATACTCAAAAAACCCGATCATAACCAGGATACTGAGGTGCATGTAAACTAGGGCTGGGTATCATTCAGAAGTTGCCGATACGATACATGCCCCAATACAGTGAGCTTACGATTCGATACGATTCAATACGATATATTTCAATTCGATTCGATATGGTTCAGTAACAACTAATGGCTAAATTGTGGCTGTGATGATAAAAGTCCTTGTTAAACCACTTCTTGTGCAAAGTTCATATGAAAGACGCCAACTTTAATCATCAGAACAGTGAAAATGTCAAGTGTGTCGCATAAACCAGCCTTCCACTAAACAAGCAACAAAACTCTAGTGCGGTAACAAAATAATTAAGTAAAATATACCAAAAAATTGTCTTCTTGGCGATATATCGATACAGCAGCTTGTGATATTGATAATATATAATCACATTAAATGATACGATATATCGATATTTCAATATTTTTGCACACCCCTAATGTAAACGCACTCATGGATAACTATGGGGCCAAACCAACAACACTTATGAATCACTTATGGAAAATGGCTTTAACTTTTATGTTACATCTGTACTAAATTAATAATAATATTTTTAAAAAAATAATTAATAAATTAAATTATTAATTAATTAATAAATATTATTATTAATAATAATAATAATAATAATATTAAACCTCAAAAATTCTGTTATTCAGGGCAAAATAACTTGAGATAAATGAGTGTTTGGTGATTTGTTTGTTGATCCACACTGTTTTTCTGTCCTGTATTTTCTTTTTTCTTTTCTTTTTTTTAAACTTGTATACCGCCATGTTTGTTTTGACATGAACAGAAAATCCACCTGTCAGTCACACCATCTGTAATTGGGATGACAGGATACGGTCCCAGACAAGGACGCAGGTTTGGGCTCAGCTTTGGTGGGGACATTTAACACAGACACAGAGTCTGGGCAGGTCCAAAATAACAGAGAGGTGGTTTCATTTTTCAGTTCGCAAAATGTACAGTTTGTGTCCATTGTCCTTCTAAGATGATTCTTTAGCGGATAACAGCGATGTAAAAGTTTGTAGCAGATTTCCCTTTGCTTGTTGGTGATGAGATATTTGTTCAGGTCATGTCCAAACATTTTTCCATGGAGAATATTGTCAGTAGAGTTGACCTGCTCACAGCGCACGAGTAGGGCTCCGTTTGGGAGGTGCACTTGTGGTGATAGTCCCTCTTTTTCCACAGCGACTCATTATAAGACAAGTTTAACTGAAGATGAAGCCAAGTACCGTATTTTCTGGGCTATTAGGCGCTCTGGATTATAAGGCGCACTGTCATTAAATGGTCTATTTTTGAACTTTTTTCACAAATAAACCGCACCAGACTTTAAACGAAACAACAGTTGGATGGGTCAGTGAGACTTTGTTTGACTCGTTCACAGTGACTCTGGGCTTTGTTCATATGTGGCGTGTAGGGAGGGTGCTGTCTGGGACACGCTGGATTGTCGGCGTGTTCGCAGTGACTCAGTTGTTCAGTCGTGTCAAGAAGTGGCACATTGCACTCGCTTTTTTGGTTCGTTCCTCCGTTCCTCGTCGGTGTGGAGTGATGAGTGTGTCTGCGGGTGTTTTTCGCTGTGCGGTCGCTGTCTGCTCCGTGTGTGTTTGCGTGCGCTGCGGGTGGTGCGGCTTTGTAGTTTACTGAAGTCGTGCTGGGACACCCGAGTGGATTCGTATACAGGGCGCTCTGGATTGCGGGGCACACAGTCATTTTTTTGATGGGGTTGGAGGCTTAAGAGCGCGCCCAATAGCCCGGAAAATACGGTAAGTTCCTTTTGAAATGTTTTTCAAAGTTTGGTGCGCAGCGTCTTCGTCTTCACTCACATCTGCTCAAACCCCCATCTTCAGGTGCGGCCCTGTCCTGCCACTTCCCCAGTTTAGGCTCCTGGCTCCACTAATGACACTAATCACTCTGTTACAGCCAATGAAACAGCGGCAGGTGTAACCCTGTCGTCATATCACTGAATACATCTCAGAACATCTAATAAACAAAATGTGAACTAAAATGTGTTCAATTAATACTACTGAGTTTGGAAAAAATATCAGAATAAATTTATATTTTTGTTTATTCAATTAAAATGGCAAATATTGGTCGGGACTATTTTTTTCTTCCCCAAATATTGGTTGTGACATGTCCCCACCGTCCCTATGCAAACCTTGATTCCAGACCTGCTCGTTTTCGTAAAGTTTTTCCAAAATCTGTGTTTCTAGCTGAACAAGTAACCGAGTTCACATATTCTATCAGGAAGGAAAAGATTATGAAAGATTTCAACATAACTGCTAACAGTTAAGTTACAGGATTTTCACTGAGTAATTCCCTGGAAATGTGACCGCAGAGACCTGTTTGCTTCCACTTCAAATCAGGGTCAATTTGGGATTAACAGCTCCGGCTCAGACCTCTTACCTCAGACTTTTCCTTAGACTCTTAGGTCTATTTTTTACGATGTGTGACAAAACAAATATTACACTGGAATCATGGGTTTTACGGAAAATATCTTAAAAATACGGACTATAAAACCATATTGAGCGTTTGGTTGTGACGCAGGGCGGTAGAGAGATGAAAATAATGTTGTTCTGAAGAAAACTAACTTTTTTTTTTTTTTTTTTTTTGGAAATGAATGAAAATGAAAAGAATGTTGTAAATTTCCAAATAAAGGTAATTGACATTTCAGTCTTTTATGGGTAATTTTACATTTTTTTTCACATTTGTTTGATATTTAAATGTGCACTGTGTGGAGGATGCACTACTAATCTGTGTATCATTCGTTCATTCGTTTTTTCAAGATAAAACCAAAACTAAGAAAACGAAAAAACAGCTATTTTCTTCATTATTCGGCTCCAAAACCAAAATGAACAAACAGATTTTCAGTTTTCGATTTTATGTTTAAATGAATATTGGAAAAATTGGATAGCGGCCATTTCCAATTTCCGTGACTTAAACTGCGATGCCGGACTTTTGCGCCGCATATGGACTAAACCAGGACTGAACCAGGACTAAACCAGGACTGAAACAGGACTAAACAGGACTGAAACAGGACTGAAACAGGACTAAACCAGGACTGAACTAGGACTGAACCAGGTCTAATCCAGAACTAAACAAGGATTGAACCAGGATTAAACCAGGACTGAAACAGGACTAAATCAGGACAAAACCAGGACTAAACCAGGTCTAAACAAGGACTGAACCAGGACTGAACCAGGTCTAAACCAAGACTAATCTTAGACATGAGAGAGAGAGTTAACCCCAAGACCGCGGAGCACAGTGTCCGCAAAGCGCGATTGGGCGATGGCTGCGCTTGGCCCCGTGAGGCGTGGAGCTCTGCGCCGGTCCTTTCGCCAGCGGTGACCCGACGGTCTAGGCAGGGGCACCACTGGGTCCGTCCCAATACTCCGTCCTGGTTCAGTTCTGGTTTAGTTCTGATTTAGACCTGGTTGAGACCTGGTTCATTCCTGGTTCAGTCCTGGTTCAGTCCTGGTTCAGTCCTGGTTCAGTCCTGGTTTAGACCTGGTTCAGTCCTGGTTTAGACCTGGTTTAGTCCTGGTTTAGTCCTGGTTCAGTCCTGTTTTAATCCTGGTTCAGTCCTGGTTTAGACCTGGTTTAGACCTGGTTTAGACCTGGTTTAGACGTGGTTAAGTCCTGGTTGAGACCTGGTTCAGTCTTGGTTTAGCCCTGGTTCAGTCCTGTTTTAGTCCTGGTTCAGTCCTGTTTTAGTCCTGGTTCAGTCCTGGTTGAGACCTGGTTAAGTCCTGGTTGAGACCTGGTTCAGTCCTGGTTGAGACCTGGTTCAGTCCTGGTTGAGACCTGGTTCAGTCCTGGTTTAGACCTGGTTGAGACCTGGTTAAGTCCTGGTTCAGTCCTTGTTCAGTCCTGGTTGAGACCTGGTTAAGTCCTGGTTGAGACCTGGTTCAGTCCTGGTTTAGCCCTGGTTCAGTCCTGTTTTAGTCCTGGTTCAGTCCTGTTTTAGTCCTGGTTCAGTCCTGGTTTAGACCTGGTTTCAAGTCCTGGTTTAGACCTGGTTCAGTCCTGGTTCAGTCCCTGGTTAAGTCCTGGTTCAGTCCTGGTTCAGTCCGTACTTGTTTGTCTCTCATGTTATTTCTTTGCATGGAATTATGCATTAAACATTATGGCATTAAACAGATCTGTCTTGCATTTTTCCAACCGTTAACTTGTCTCCATTGTGATAATCAAGTTTATTTTCGTGCTGTGGAATAATCAAGGCAAACAGTAACATGTTCATGGAGACAAGCAGGTGGTGGAGCCTCCATCAGGAAAGTTACACAGTGCACCTTTAACGCCTGGTGTCCACAGACTACAAGTGCGGTTTGGGACTCATGCAGGTCCCACAGATCGTCCGTTACACCAACTACGACAAATGCAGTGTGTATTTAACCAAAGCGACTCGATTTCTTGTATAAAACAAATGTCTAATGACCTGAGAACAGTAAAATAGACTTCCTGCGCCCAGTGTAAAGGCTCATTTATGATCCACTTCCGTACAAAAACAAATCATTTCGTTCCAAGCGTAGTACTCTGCAGTCACGGCATTTATACTTCCAAATGTTTCTGATGTCTGCATTCTCTTGAACAACCACCAGAGGGCGCACAAAGTCAGTCAGAGAGTTTACGAAAACAACTGAAATAGAGCAGGGGTCATCAAACTAAGACTCTGGCAGTCCTCAAAAGTTGTCATGGCCTATTATTTTGAAATTACTTTTTGGCTGTAACACATCTGCATCTTGCATTTTGTTGATTTTTTCAATTAAAAATGATATTTATAGGAAGTATTTCTGTTTCTAGTTAAATTATTACATGACGTATTTACATTTGCCGCTGAATTTTCGTCACCTGACAAGCTCGAGATCAAACAGTGACAGTCGTGCACGCGCAGAGTTCTGTAGTGCATTTAAAGTCAGCAAAATGGTTAGTGTTAAAGCAGGGGTGTCAAACTCATTTTGGTCCGGGGGCCGTATTCAACATACTTTGATCCTAAAGGGGCCGGATCCGAAAACTCATGTCATATAAACCCCAAAAATAACAACAAGTTCAAATATTTTTGTAAGGAAATGCAAATCTATTACAGAAATCTTATTTAATTGTGGAACTCTTTCTTTTATAAAATATTATGAACAATCTGAAACTTTAAGAAAAATGCAATTTCAACACAATGTTTTAACATGAACTTGTATGCAAACAGGAATAAGTCACTTTTTCTTGTAAAATTCTGCACTCGGCTTCACTTTTCTCATTTTTGACATTTTGCTGATGAGGGTGTCACGGTCAACAGTCAAAATGATCGTCCTTTAAGAGCGTTTGGAAAGAGACAAGTCTTCATTTGTGCTGCTCTGGTGGGAGGCATCACACACAGAGACGCTGGAGACGTTGCCGCAGAAATTTACCAATATTTTAATAGAAAATATAATTAAAGTATTTTAGTAGAAAATCAGATGAGGGCCAGATTAAAGGTCTTGGAGGGCCGCATCTGGCCCCCGGGCCGCATGTTTGACACCTGTGTGTTAAAGTATGAAAAGTTAAAAGAAACAGAAAACGCACACCAAAACTCTTGTAGAGGTGCAAATGCAAAGAGGAGCCAGACAAAAGTGAAAAATGCATAGCACACTCAGACGGCCTTTGTCCAAATGCTTATTTATTTTCAAAATAACGTTTTGGCAGAAAAATAAAAAGCCTTCATCAGATATTTTTTTCTTGCTTTGAACCACAGCACACAGTATGAAAAGCTGACAGAGAGTGCAGTTTTCAAAGAACAGTGGACGACCGATTATTTTTTTGTTCAGTGTAAGGACCATGCTGTTTGTCTGATACGTAAAGAAAGTGTGACGGTTTTCAAAGAATATAATCTCCGTCATCGGGGTCATACAGTTCTGTTATACGGCCAACCTGACCTCGACCCCCATCGCAGTCAGGAGCGATAATGTGGCCCCCAGAGAAAAAAACTTTGGTGACCCTTGAACTAGAGCAACAAATAAACACACATGGACGCACCTACGGCGGTTTTTAGATGCATTTGTTGGAAAAGAGACAAGAAAAATGTGGTGAGGGAAGCGTTTGTTTGTTTTGCTGTTCGTTCTAGTCACTTTTTGAAAGGTTTCCACTGTCCAGCTGTGTTCACTACTGCCCCCAGTGGTCAGCTCAGGTACATGTTCTGTAGAGACGGATCTGATCATGGACAAAACCGCGCAGAGGTCGGACAGAAGCCTGCATGCGTCTTGAGCGTTGAGCATAAATGAGCCTTAAAAGGGAGCATTGATTTTGAAGACTTTCTAAATCTTGTGGGACCAAACCCGACCCGCGGTGACTGTGAACCCGACTTTAACCTCCATCAATACACTTAAAGGTTTTTTGACAAACTGCAGTTGCATTGACACAATATTTCCTGAATATCATTATCCAAGATGTTCATTTTTGTCGATCCGTCTCACCCCCAGGCCGAGCAAATTTAAATCAAGTTTCATCATTTCCAATAGATCTGGTTGAGAGATCTACAGTCAGTCGGTATTGTTTTGTTTACATGAAAATATACTGAAAGAATTTTTAATAAAAGAAAAACAAAAAATAATTGAATAGCTGAAAATCCAGACCAATATGATAAAAAGGAAGACATTTGATAGATTAAAAGTCTGCATTGTTTATATTCTTTGAAAATTGATGGAAACATTTTGATAAAACCAAACAAACAAAAAAATTCTGATCTAAAACATAGCTGGAGTTTTGTTTCATTCACACCTTTAACACAAACTGCATATTTAAGCTGAGCTCTTCTCTCAAAAGTAAAACATTCTGTCCCACCTTGTGATGTCACGTGGTAATACAGGAAGTGCTCTACTGTGTTTTTAAACTCCACACACCTTCACTAGAATCATTTGAATAATTTCAGCCCTGCAACTGCCAGTATAGTGAACAAAATGCAAAAGGTTTCAAGCTTTGGGGATGTTGACAGACTAATAATAAAGGGTTAATGTATTTTTGGACTATAAGGTGCACCGGTTTATAAAGCACAATATCAATAATGTTGAATTCTTTCGTCCATTTTCACACATAAGGTGCACCGGATTATAAGGCTCATAGGAGGGTTTCAGTCAAGTGATCATGATGATGCACGAATTTCAGGTGGAGGGCAGGAAGTGAAGACAAACACGACAAACACAGCTCTGGAGAACACAGATATGGAGAAGAGTTCTTATTGAAAGGATTTAGAGCCAGTAGCAAGACTAAAGTATGAGCAGTTAGTCGACAAATATATTGGGCGTGACCCCATCTTATTGAAAATGAGAGAATATTCAGCCGAAGTAAAAGATTTGCCGACAATCGAGGCAGAGGATATCACGAACTATCTAGTTCTTCAGACATCGTTCTACACCAGACAACAGATGAAGGTGTACAAAAGTTTGGAGGCATAGAACTTTTTTTTGTCAGTGGATGGGTCCTCAACCTTGGTGAAAAACGCCTAAATGATGATTATCGTTTGGTCTTCGCCGGGGTGAGTGTTTCTCTTATTTTATGTGTATAGACTGTTATGTAACCTCTATCTGAACTATTTAATGTCAACAAATGTCGTTAGCTGTTAGTCGTTAATGATTCATTTATGTTTAGGTAAACCACAAAAAACAATTTAGCTTTGTAACAAACCTTTGTCGAAGTGGTCACTGCCGACACGAGCATTAGCGAATTCTGCTCCTCCTGACCGCAAACAGGTTTGTAATCCACTTTTTACGGCGCTGTTCTGTCAGCTTTTCCCATTTCTGACCTTTGTGGACGACTATATTCGGAACTCTAAAAAAAAAAATCGCTTTGTCTTCTCTCTGTTAGAACGATTGGCACAGCCCTAAACTACACAACACATCGGCATTTTCCTCCAGTCAGTTCACTTCCTGCCCTCCACGTGATTTTGCGTGCTGACAAACGTAGCCCTGTGACGTCATGTGAAACCCAGCTATTAAGCGAAACAAACGGACAACACTTGAGACTGACACTTTAGCCCATGAATCCACAATTCATTGGCAGATCTTGGCATAATTCGCCCGGTGTTGCCTCCCTGTCTTAGCGAATGTGTATTATGAATGTAAATGTGGGTGGATAAATTATTATTATTATTATTATTTTTTTCCTACGAGGAGGACTCAAATATACATTGAGTAATAATGTGTTTAATGCAGCTTTGCGCATATTTGTTTATGTTTTACAAAAATGAAACTGAAAACCACATGACTAATTTGCATAAACTATAAGCACTGAAAAAAAACCCAGTTCGCTCTAGGGCGCTGATGCGGTTCAGCTTCTGTTGGATTCTGTGAGACTCCTGACTACGGTAGACATAATGCTCCGACAAACCATCGAGCGGCGCAGCTTCGTAGTTTACCAAAGTCGTACTAAAACATTTTGACAGATTTTTTGAGCGCCGTGTACCACATAAAATCGGTTCAAGGTCAGTAAACACAACCAGAATTAATATAAAAGGCGCACCGGATTATATGGAGCACTGTTGATTCTTGAGATAATTAAAGGATTTTAAGTGCGTCCGAAAAATACGGCACTCAAACATGTCTGAATGAAACAAAACACAACTCCGGGTCTGTTTTTGAAGAGCTTTGAAACATGACTTCAGGTTCACAAGAGTCAATTTTGCGTAATATAAGACGTTGAGTTGTGTTGTCTTACATCTCCCAGCTCTTGTAGTGAGGCTCGTGTCTCTGCAGACTGGTGGGTTCTGTGTATTTCTCAGTCTGTGTCTCATCCTTTACACAATGGTGATCTCAGACTGCATTCCTCTGCCCAATAGCTCACTGTGTTTGGCATCAGGGAGAATGCAGGTTTATGGAGAGGGCACAGAGGAAAAACACTGCTGTTGTTTTGAATCTTCGCACAAGGAAATCTCACAAATGTGTAAAAAATGTGTGAAAAATGAAATTAAATGATGCGTAATGGCAAGTCCTTCAGTATAATTCAGTTACTGTTCAAGTGACCTGCAGACAGATGAGCGTAAACAGCTGCTTTGTTTTTGTTTTGAGACCCAGTTAATGAGATGTTGAGATATTATGACACTTTCTTTCATTTAATGATTTTTATGAAGATCCAAAGAAAATAATATTCACTTAAAGGTGCGGTGTGTAACTTTTCTGGTGGAGGGTCCATCAAATGCTTTTCTTTGTGGACGTGTTATCGCTTTGTCTGGAATGTTTCACAGTATGGCATTAAACCTTTCTATCTTCACAGAGACCAAACCAGACCAAGTTACAGGTCAGATCTGTGGAGAGGCGATCCCGCTCACAGTCAGAATGGGTATTTTGTTTGTATTTTTGAGCAATAAAACCACCTGTAATTGAATAAATGTAAGGTAAAACTGTATAGAAGATTTTCCAAGGAAAGAGAAATGCAGCGACTGTTTGTCCTTTTTAAAATGTTGTGCTTCGCTCCTTTTCCCCTTCTCTTCTTCTTTCAGCGACGTCAAAAACGGACTTTCTTTTGCGGCGAACTGGTCATGAATTCTTGTCTGCCATTAAAAACTAAATTTGTGCAAACTGAGAGGAAGCTACAGTTCGAAAAAGACGCCAAGAACCGCTGTGCTGGTTGAGTAAACGGCATCAGTGCGTGTGAGGCGAACATAAACCAGAAACGTAGGGAGTTTGATTGACAACCTAACAGCCAATAGATAAAGAGGTAGCCTTGTTATCTATTGGCTGATGTTTATCTGCCTCCACCACATCCACAGTTTTTTTTTTTTTTTTTTTTTTTTTTTTTGTCATCATAATTACAAAGGCTGCTGCATCTTTATAATTCTATTTTGAACTTTCATTGACAATTTGAAACAAAAAAAAATAAATAAAAAATCCTCCATACAACCTTTAATCCAATCCACTTTATTTCTATAGCACATTTCATAAACAAACCAGTTTTACAAAGTGCTGCGCAATACAAATAAAATATATTCAAATAGAAATATAAAATAAAGCTCTGTTTAGCTCCACTAGTCCTGGTTAAGACAATAAAACTAGTGAAATCAAAATAAAAGCAAGAATATCAATGTATGTAATAGGGTTGTAGTACTCAAGACCAGCCTCGAGACTTTTTTATGGTTTTAGTCTCGTCTCAGACACAAGCGCATTTGGTCTCGGTCTTGAGGTGCTGGGTCTCGGTCACTAGGTGCTCGGTCTCGGTCTTAGTCTTGAGGTGCTTGGTCTCGGTCTCGGTCTTAGTCTTGAGGTGCTTGGTCTCGGTCTCGGTCTTAGTCTTGAGGTGCTTGGTCTCGGTCTCGGTCTTAGTCTTAGTCTTGTCTGGTCTCGGTCTTGAGGTGCTTGGTCTCGGTCTTAGTCTTGAGGTGCTGGGTCCCAGTCTTGAGGTGCTTGGTCTTGGTCTCGGTCTTGTCTTAGTCTTGAGGTGCTTGGTCTCGGTCTTCGGTCTTGAGTGCTGGGTCTCGGTCTTAGTCTTAGTCTTGAGGTGCTGGGTCTCGGTCTTAGTCTTGAGGTGCTTGGTCTCGGTCTTGGTCTTAGTCTTGAGGTCTCGGTCTCGGTCTTGAGGTGCTGGGTCTCGGTCTTAGTCTTAGTCTTGAGGTGCTCGGTCTTGGTCTCGGTCTCGGTCTTAGTCTTGAGGTGCTGGGTCTCGGTCTTAGTCTTGAGGTGCTGGGTCTTGGTCTCGGTCTTGGTCTTAGTCTTGAGGTGCTTGGTCTCGGTCTCGGTCTTAGTCTTGAGGTGCTTGGTCTCGGTCTTGAGGTGCTTGGTCTCGGTCTTAGTCTTAGTCTTGAGGTGCTTGGTCTTGGTCTCGGTCTTAGTCTTGAGGTGCTTGGTCTTGGTCTCGGTCTCGGTCTTAGTCTTGAGGTGCTTGGTCTCGGTCTCGGTCTTGAGGTGCTGGGTCTCGGTCTTAGTCTTAGTCTTGAGGTGCTGGTCTCGGTCTCGGTCTTGAGGTCTTGAGGTGCTGGTCCGGTCTCGGTCTTGAGGTCTAGGTCTGGTCGGTCTCGGTCTCGGTCTTAGTCTTGAGGTGCTCGATCTCAGTTTTGTCTCTGACTCTACGTCTGACATTTGACAAGTGCCATCATATTTCATTACAACTGGTAAATGTGCAGAGGCTAAATATCACTACAAAACCAGTAAGATAATGTGACTATAAATGTTATGAACTTGAATTTTTTTTTTTTTTTCTATAAAGTGTCTACAGAAGGGGTTCTCAGACTGTGGATGAGCGTCCAAAAAAGTGGCGCAGAATGTTTCAGTGCAGCACAGTTTGCTCGGCCTATTGTAAGTTTAAATTAACATTAATCAGATAAAATGGAGATCGATTTATAAAAAAACATTGATATATATGTGCCGAAATAACTGTAAAATACAAATAAATATAGGCAATGACAAAGATCGCCGTGATTTCGTCTCAGTGGGCTGTGGTCTCGGTCTTGTCTCAGTCTCAGCCTATAAAAGTCTCTGTCTTGACTCTCAGAGGTCTTGGTCTTGCCCTGGTCTCTGGACCCTGTGGTCTCGGACTGGTCTTGGTCTCGATTAGTGTGGTCTTGGCTTGTATTTAATGTCATACTGTGGAACATTCCAGGCAGAGCAATGACATGGAAACAAGCAGTTGACAAACCCCTAACCACATTTAAAAAAAACATTAAACATTAGATTTTTAAGAGGCAAAGAATATTTATATAATACAGAATATTTATTTAAGCTAAAATTTTCATTTTTTGAGTGCAATGTTACATTTTTTGAGAGAAAAAAAAATCATGCACAGGCCTTTCAGTGGTCTACATAATTCTACCTAACACCCATGTAATGTTTGTCTAAAATGACGAAATAAAAGAAACTAATTCCACGTTAGAAAACTGTAGTGCCCAATGGGAGCCGACGTCACCGTAAACGTCATCACAACAAAGAGTCAGCCCCAAATGAAACTAAATTCTTCATTATTTGTCTCCAAAACCAAAATGAAAAAATGGATAATGGTTTGGGTTTTTTTCCATTTTGTGTTTAAACGACTATTGGAAAAAACGGATCACGGCCGTTTCCCATTTCATCCAATTTTGACCACGGATCTATAATAATCTGCTTATGAACTGAACCAGGACTAAACCAGGATTAAACCAGGATTGAACTGGAACTGAACCAGTTCTGAACCAGGTCTAAACAAGGACTACTCCAGGACTAAACCAGGACTACACCAGGACTAAACCAGGACTACACCAGGACTAAACCAGGACTACACCAGGACTAAACCAGGACTGAACCAGGACTGGATTGAGGGTCAGAGCTCCGCGCCCCACAGGTCTAAGTGCTGCTGTTGCCTGATTTGCTATTTGCTGACACCCTGCTCCACAGGTTTGGAGTTCTCTGTCAAGATTACACCTGGTTTAGTCCGGTCTTAGTCCGGTCTTAGTCCGGTCTTAGTCCGGTCTTAGTCCAGTCTTAGTCCTGTTTCATTCCTGGCTTAGTCCTGGCTTAGTCCTGGCTTAGTCCTGGCTTAGTCCTGGCTTAGTCCTGGCTTAGTCCTGGCTTTGTCCTGGTTTAGACTTGGTTTAGACTTGGCTTAGACTTGGCTTAGACTTGGGCTTAGACTTGGCTTAGTCCTGGGATCAGTCCTTCTTTAGTCCTGGTTCAGTTCTGGTTCAGTCTGTATGTGGCGCAAAAGTCCGGCATCGCAGTTTAAGTTACGGAAACAGGAAACGGCTGTTATCTGTTTTTTCCGTTATTCATTTAAACACAAAATCGAAAACTGAAAAAACTAATCTTTATCCTTTTTTTTAAATTTTGGTTTTGGAGACAAATAATGAAGAAAATAGTATTTTTGTTGTTTTCTTATTCTTGGTTTTATTTTGAAAAAACAAATGAACGATTGATACGCGGGTTAGCCCAGAAAGCTGCACATCACACCAGCGATTTTTAAAACTCTGTACCAAAATGGCTGTGCCGGGCTGCTAAATCCTACGCGTATCATTGATTAAGAAGATAAAATTGAAGAATGAAATAAGTACAGAGCGGTGGGCGTACGCTGGTGGTGCTGAAAACAGGGATTGATCTCCAATATGGCGTCTTGAAAATAAGGGATTAAATATTGCTCAAACATGCACGAATCACTCCGGATACAAGTTCCAGAGGGTAAATGAGAAATGGGAACAAGTATGACATGGTTAAAAGCTCTGAAAAGTCGATTTTGAAGAATCGGTCTGCTTTAACACCCTTGGAAATTGTAATGTTTAGTGGACAATGATTAAAATTGTAACACGATGATGTTAAAAATCTGTTTCTTTACCCATCTCCACATCTTGGGTTCAGTTTGGTCTGGATTTAGTTGGAAGATTATCAAATTGTGTGGTGTAAACTGCAACAATTTGTCCATAATTTGTGGACAGTCCTTTCTTTTGTGTATTTGTTGAAACAGTTGGTTTAAGGATGACAGGATGAAACCAGGAAACCACAGGACAGGAAGAAGACAGGGCCACACCTCCATCATCTTATCATGTTTTCACTGCTCTGTCCCAGCGTCAATGTGTCCCCAAAGGAAAGAGGTGCAGGGACAGACAACAAAACTAACATGTTTACTTTTACTTTCTACTAATGTCATAGACTGTGTTGGGGAGTAACAGATTACATGGACCGGAGTTACGTAATCAGAGTACAAATTATGAGTAACTGTATTCAGTTATAGTTACTGTTTCAGTGAGTGGTAATTGGATTACAGTTACTTTGTTGAAATAAATGGATTACACAGAGGTATTTTCCTGTTTTCACATTTTGGGCTATATTCCTTTTTTTTTTTTTGTAATTCCACTCATTGCCGGAAACAAAAAAAATGAGTCTAAACCAGGACTAAACCAGGACTAAACCAGGTCTAAACCAGGACTAAACCAGGTCTAAACCAGGACTAAAACCAGGTAAACCAGGTCTAAACCAGGACTAAACCAGGACTAAACCAGGACTAAACTAGGTTAAACTAGGTCTAACCAGGTCTAAACCAGGTCTAAACCAGGTCTAAACAGGTTCTAAACAGGACTAAACCAGGTCTAAACCGGTCTAAACAGGTCAGGTCTAAACAGGTCTAAACCAGGTCTAAACCGGGTCTAAAAGGTCTAAACCAGGTCTAAACCAGGTCTAAACCAGGACTAAACCAGGACTAAACCAGGACTAAACCACATCTAAACCAGGTCTAAACCAGACTAAACAGGTCTAAACCAGGACTAAACCAGGACTAAACCAGGATTTAACCAGGATTTAACAGGACTAAATCATGCTGCGTGGACTGTGTCTCCTCTTCTTCTATCAATAATATTTTTTATTTGGTTCAGTAAAGTCTGGACTTTTAATTTTCTTTTAGCAAACAAAACTTCTTATGTTACGATATCCTCGTCTTTGCTTCTCTACAGTAAATCAAGTAATCCAAAGTATTCAGATTACGTTACTCACCTTAAATAATTTAATGGATTCCGTTACAAACTACATTTTGGGGAATGTAATCTGTAATCTGTAGGGGATTACATTTTAAAAGTCACCTTCCCAACACTGTACATAAAACCACAAAAATATTTTAAAGGGCACATGTTTCATCTTCTGATCTATGTTTATGGAATTATACTGGAAACCCCATATCTTATAAATACAAAATAAAATATCAAAAAGTATTTGACAAATTTGACAACTACTGGAAAACTTGAGTGTGAATGAAACATAAAACACGTCTGGATATGTTTTTGATGAAGTTACAACATTATAACATGGCCTAAATTTTTATTTTTTTAATTTTTTTTTCAGTCAAGTCAATTTTGTGTAATATTGGACATTTAAGTCAGTTTATGTTGCTTCAAAACATGTCTTACTATGAGCGAGATCACCTCTCCGCAGATCTGACCTGTTCCTGCCAATAATATTGCTTGGAGTCGGCATATTTGCATAATCCTTTTGCATAATACACCCTTTTCTTTTTAAAATAATAAAAGTGTTCAGTCTGGCTTCTATAGAGATCTCATTCACATTCATAACACAGCTCTCCATACATTACGGCTGTTATCACTGATCGCACACCTTAGGAATTCAGAAGTTCAAAGCCCCAACTCCTCATTCATATTTTGCCATTATAAAAAGAAAAAAAAAAAGCAGACATATGCACAACAATCTGTATTATTACCATTACAGAAGCCCTATGCACCATCTCTGCCCATAATGTAAAGTGGAAATGCACGGCTCATTCACTTCAGTCCTTGCTCATATACACTTAAGAAATTGCTGAAGGAAATTGCCGTCTCTTTCAAATGCAATTCCAGAATCGGAAAAGCTGCGAAACCGGACTTCTGCCGCTGCTTCTAGGAATAGAAATACGAGAGAATATGTATTTTATTTTATTTTTTTTTTCATCAATATCCTACTTACTTTCAATTTTGGCTGCTACACTCAAATCTGATTGAATGAGAACAGTTCCCAGTTTAAACTAGTATCAGACTAAAGAAGTTCTGAAGGTTCTGTGACTAAAAGTTAAAGGTGCAGCGTGTAACTTTTCTCGTTTAGGGTCCATCAAATGTTTCACAGTATGGAATTAAACTTTTCTATCTTCATGAGACCAACGCAGACCAAGTTATGGGTCAGATCCGTGGAGAGATAACCCCGCTCTCAGTCAGGCTACGTCCACACGATAACACTCCTGGATTTTATTTTATTATTTTTTTTAAAACAGGCTGAAAAAAATTTGCGTCCACACTAGGGATGGGCATGATTAATCGATTAATCGATAATTGATCATTAAGAATTTCATTGATTACGTTAATTTTAATCGACAAACCGAATGTAGGTTGCTGTGCGTAGTGTCACCAAACAGAGGTCTGTACATGTGTCTCTCTGCACTCAGAAGGAGCGAGACACAAACAGTGGGTCAGTCTGCAACGTACCAAAGCACAAATGTGTATTTAACGATGATTTGTACAAGAAATTCCACACTTTCCGTTGCGTTCGGGACAAGTGTGAGTCCATGTGCACAGTGTATAAAGCAGCACATATGTTTCGGTGTCCAGTGAGAAAAAGTTTTGTCAGGTGAGAGTCGATGAATGTCGATGACGAGTCCCCACCTCCCTCCCCCCGTACGGTGTCCTGGTTTTGACAAACGCAAATATGATCACACTAACCTGTATTCACCTGAGTCATGTCTTTTAATCCAACAGAAATTGACTGCATCAGCGACACAAGAGCTGTAGTTTTATCTTCGCTTAGTTTTTTATGCAAATTAGCGATGCGGTTTTAAGTTTTGTTTCTGTGAGAGTTGCGCAAAACTGAATTAAACACATTATAATGTCAAACGGGCTGATGTGGCTCTAGAGTGGTTACGGTTTATATGTCGTAAAGTTGAATTTATTTATGCAAATTAGTAGTGCAGATAGTAATAATGATGATCATTTTAATATAAAAACATTAATGATTAATCGATAATCGATCGTTACTTCTTCTGACGATTGATTAAGAAAATTTCATCAAATGCCCATCCCTAGTCCACACACGTGTCAGAGTGAAAACGATGTTATACTTATGCCACACCTGTATGTGGCGCCGTTAACAATGATAATATTTAAGTAATGAGAATTTTTCATTCTCATTACTGTTTTTTATTTTATTCATTCTACGATCATAAATGAAAAACTTTGTGCCTACGATAACATTATTATTAGTATGTATGGCCATAAACGAAAATATGTTTCTGCATGTATGGATATGTGTGTTACGCATGTATTTAAACATTTATATTGAGTATATGTACAGGATAACTATGATGCAGATATGTATGTATGTACATGTGTGTATGTATGTACATGTGTGTATGTATGTATGTATGCATGTGTGGATATGGTTTGTATATATGTGTGTATATTTCTGCATAATGACAGGTAAGCACTCCAAAGGTGATATTAAAAATAAAAATTAAAAAAAAAGGTGTGAACCACATGATTATGTAAAACAACTGGGGTAGGACTCTATACATTTTTTAATCTTCATCCTACTCCGTTTGAGCACCAGGTCCCAAATATGTTCATGTACATATCACTATTTTTGTTTTTGAATTTTGTTGTACCTGGCTTATCAAATCAAATAAATAAATAAATAAATGAATGAATGAATGAATGAACATTAAGGTAATTTAGCCGATTTTAGATGCATCCCACAAATGGCCATGCCGACTTTTCAAAGACTGATCCTGTCAGATCTCAGAAGCGAAGCAGGGCAGGGCCTGGTTCGTACTTGGATGGGAGACACTGGGAAAATCAGGAGCCACAGTGGGACGCCAGTGACAAAAAAGTGTTGTTGTGTCCTTAGGCAAGACACTTCACCCACAATGCCTAGTATGAAAGTGGTGTGTGCGTGAGTGATGGTGGTGGTCGGAGGGATCGATGGCGCCGATTGGCAGCCGCGCTTCCGTCAGTATGTCCCAGGGCAGCTGTGGCTACAATAGTAGTTTACCATCACCGGGTGTGGAGAGAAAAGAATAATGAATCTGTAAAGCGTCTTTGTGACATATGTCAGTGTGAAAAGACTTACTTACTTACAAATATCTCTGTTTTGTTTTGCAAAAGTTAAACATAAGTTTTCGTTTTTAGCCATAAGATTTGGATGAGAATTATTAGAATAATTTGGTCTCAAAATCCAACAGTTTAATTACCCGTGCGTAATCTTTGTTATTGATCAGTGTGCGTTCTGAGATTTCTTCAGTCTGGAGCCCGTTCTCAAAAAACACAGTTTCTGCCCACCCAACACGCCAACGCCATGTGGACGAAAGGCCAAAAAGAATACAAACTTCACCATTTCGACCAAAAAACATTGTCGTGTGGACAGGCCCTCAGAATGCTCATTTTTATAGGTATTTTTGAGCTATAAAACCACCTGTAATTGAAAAAAAAAAAGTAAAGTAGAGCTGTTTAATGTCACACTGTGGAAAATCCGTGTATCATTCGTTCATTCGTTTTTCAATATAAAACCAAAAATAAGAAAACGAAAAAACAACAGTTTTCTTCGTTATTTGTCTCCAAAACCAAAATGAAAAAACGGATAATGATTCGTTTTTTCAGTTTTTGATTTTGTGTTTAAATGAAGAATGGAAAAAATGGATAACGGCCGTTCCCCGTTTACGTGACTTCCGTGACTGCGATGCCGAACTTTTGCACCGCATACGGACTGAATCAGGACGGATCCAGGTCCGAGACCAGACCAGGACCAGAGCGGGACTGAGACCGGGACAGAGCTGCTCTGGTCCTCCGCGCTCAAGAACCGCGGCTGGTTCCGAGGTGGTGCAAAGCATCCGACTGATGCATTCACACCAATGAAAATGAATCGAACTAAGAGCTTTTGGTTCAAATGGACCAGGTCCGGGACCAGACCGGGACCAGAGTGCTACTGAGACTGGGACCAGACCGGGACCAGACCAGAGACCGGACCAGGACCAGAGCGGGCCTGAGACCGAGACCGAGACCGAGACAAGAGCAGGACCAGACCGGGACCAGAGTGCTACTGAGACTGGGACCAGACCGGGACCAGAGCGGGCCTGAGACCGAGATAAGACCGGGACCAGACCGGACGCTCAGAGCCCACGGCAGGGCCGGAGCTCGAAGCTGAGGCTCGGACCTCGTGGAGGCTCGGAGTCAAAGCTCGGAGTCCGCCCTGGTCCCGGTCTGGTCCCGGTCTCAGTCCCGCTCTGGTCTCGGTCTGGTCTCGGACCTGGATCAGTCCCGGTTCAGTCCGTATGCGGTGCAAAAGTCCGGCATCGCAGTCACGGAAGTCACGTAAACAGGAAACGGCCGTTATCCGTTTTTTCCATTCTTCATTTAAACACAAATTCGAAAACTGAAAAAAACGAATCATTATCCGTTTTTTCATTTTGGTTTTGGAGACAAATAACGAAGAAAACTGTTGTTTTTTTCATTTTCTTATTTTTGGTTTTATATTGAAAAACGAATGAACGAATGATACACGGATTGTGGAACATTCCGGACAGTGCAATGACATATCAGATTCCAGGTTGTAGATTCTTTTACATGACAGTTGAAAGAATCGTCTCCCTGCACTATCTGTACAGGTTATGAGCTGGTACAGTCTATGCGCTGGTCGGTACAGTCTATGTGCTGGGAGCCTGTTGAGTTCAGTTATAATTGACAGGTGAATCGTGTGGACACATTGAGCCGACACCTGTTTGATTCTGGTCTGAGCTCCTCCACAGCCTCAAGTCACTGTGCCTCTAATTGCCTTGACTCTGAGGGAATGAGCACACCTGTCTCTCTCTATATCTGTGTCTCTGTCTCTATTTCTCTCTCTGTGTCTCTGTCTCTATTTCTCTCTTTGTCTCTCTGTCTCAATCACTCTGCCTCTCTCCATCTCCATTTCTGTCTCTTTTTGTCTCTGTCTCTTTTTGTCTCTCCGTCTCTTTTTATCTCTGTCTCTCTCTGTCTCCTTGTCTCTCTCTGTCTCCTTGTCTCGCTCTGTCTCCTTGTCTCTCTCTGTCTCCTTGTCTCTCTCTGTGTCTCTGTCTATTTTTTCTCTCTCTTTGTCTCTGTCTCAATCACTCTGCCTCTCTGTCTCTCTCCATCTCCATTTCTCTGTCTCTTTTTGTCTCCGTCTCTTTTTGTCTCTCAGTTTCTTTTTCTCTCTCTGTCTCTTTTTCTCTCTCTGTCTCTGTCTCTATTTCTCTCTGTCTCTCTCTCTTTATTTCTCTCTCTGTCTCTACCTCTGTCTCTTTGCCTCTCTGTCTCTATCTCTCTTTGTCTCTTTCTCTCTGTTTCCATTTCTCTCTTTGTCTCTGTTTCTGTCTCTCTCTTTATCTCTCTGTCTCTATTTCTCTCTCTGTCTCTATTTCTTTCTTTGTCTCTGTCTCAATCACTCTGCCTCTCTGTCTCTCTCCATCTCCATCTCTCTGTCTCTTTTTATCTGTCTCTTTTTGTCTCTCTCGGTCTCCTTGTCTCTTTTTCTCTCTCTTTGTCTCTGTCTCTTTTTCTCTCTCTTTGTCTGTCTCTATTTCTCTCTTTGTCTCTCTGTCTCAATCACTCTGCCTCTCTGTCTCTCTCTTTCTCCATCTCTCTGTCTCTTTTTGTCTCACTGTTTCGTTTTTGTCTGTCTCTCTCTGTCTCCTTGTCTCTATCTCTTTTTCTCTCTGTGTCTCTGTCTCTTTTTTCCCCTCTTTGTCTCTCTTTCTCTCTCTGTCTCCATTTCTCTCTTTGTCTCTCTGTCTCTATTTCTCTCTTTGTCTCTCTCTATTTCTCTCTTTGTCTCTCTCTCCATTTCTCTCTCTGTCTCTACCTCTGTCTCTTTGTCTCTCTGTCTCTATCTCTCTTTGTCTCTGTCTCTATTTCTCTCTCTGTCTCTACCTCTGTCTCTTTGTCTCTCTGTCTCTATCTCTCTTTGTCTCTGTCTCTATTTCTCTCTCTGTCTCTACCTCTGTCTCTTTGTCTCTCTGTCTCTATCTCTCTTTGTCTTTGTCTCTATTTCTCTCTCAGTCTGTTTCTATTTCTCTCTTTGTCTCTGTTTCTGTCTCTCTCTTTGTCTCTCCATCTCTATTTCTCTCTCTGTGGCTCTGTCTCTGTCTTTCTGTCTTTTTGACTCTCTCTATCTCTGTCTTTTTTCTCTCTGTCTATATTTTGCTCTCTGTCCCTCTCTGTCTCTATTTCTCTCTGTGTGTCTCCCTGTCTCTGTCACTCTGCCTCTCTGTCTCTCTCTCATCTCTTACTTTCCATATCTCTCTGTCTCTTCTCGCTTTCGCCATCTGTCTCTCCCTCTCTCTCTCCTCTTTTCTTTCTGTAGTTTCTCCATCTCCTCCTCTTTCTCTCTTCTCCCTCTCTCTCCCTCCCTCTTCTTTCATCTCCCCTCTCCTCTTTCTCTCTCTTTTCACTCTCTCTCCCCTTCTCTTTCTTCTTCTTCTCCTCCTCTCCCTCTTCTCTCTTTCCCTCTCTCTCTCTCTCCCTCTCTCCCCTGTGTCCTCTGCGGTTCTCTTCAGTGATCTCTGAGCTGGACATGAGTCTGAGTCCTGGTCCGGCTCGTGGGGCTTTGAGTCCAGATCAGAGTCCAGTACTGTTACAGTCCGTGTGGGGTTTTGGTGCAGGAGTACAACCATCTATACAGTCCCACAATAAAAAAGTGAAAGAAATGTTTTTTTTTAAACGACTAGACATCTCAAAAACTTAAATTTTATTAAACGTGCACTGCGTAACTTTTCTGGTCCACCACAAACTTGTTTATATATGAAATAAATGTTACTTTGCATGAAAGGTTTTAAAGTATAACATAAACTCATTACAATTACAGGCAATTTACTGCTTAAAAACATTACGAAAAACAAGCATTCAGCGTTGATCTGATTTGTGACTTGGCCTGGAGGAATTGAGGCCTTGTTTAATGCCATACTCTGGGACATTATAGACAAAGCAATGATATATCTATGAAGTCAAAAAGGTGGCAGACCCTCCAACAAAAAGGTACACAGTGCAGCTTTAACTTAAAATCGTTGCAAAAGAAAAACTAACTTGTTTCTAATTAAAGGTGCATTATGTAACGTTTTTGATGGAGGGTCAGTGAAACGCTTTTCTCTGTGGAGATTTTATTTCTTCGTTTGGAATGGTTCACAGTATGGCATTAAACTTTTCTACCTGTGAGGCAGCTACAGTACATCCAGAACACTGCAGCTCGGGTTCTGACTCGAACTAGGAAGTCCTGTGCTCAGGTCTCTGCACTGGCTCCTGTGGCTCAGAGAATAAACTTTAAAACAGCTCTGCTTGTACAAGTCTTTCCATGGCCGAGCACCAAAGTTCATCTGTGACATGTTAGTGTCATATGAACCATCTCACAGTCTGTGGACCTCAGGGACCGGCCTCCTGCTGGTGCCCAGAGTCAGGACTAAACAAGGGGAGTCAGCGTTTCAGGTTCACGCAACTAAAACCTGGAACAGTCTTCCTGAACATGTGAGACAGACTCTTCTTTGAATACGTTTAAATCTATTAAAACAGTTCTGTTTAGCTGCGCATAATGAAAGGTTTTCATTCCGCACTCTTTCCTCTAATTTATGTAATTAACATTTCTCACTCTTTTTAATTTTATGATGATTATTTATGTTTTGTTTATATTGTGATTTTAATGTATTTCTTTGTCTGTAAAGCACTTGGAATTACTTTGTGTACGAATTGTGCTATACAAATAAACTTGGCTTGCCTTAACTTCATGAAGACTAAACTAGACCGAGTCAGATCTGTGGAGAGGCGACCCCGCTCAAGGTAAGAATCAGTATTTTGAGCTGTAAAATCACCTGTAACTGAATCCATTTTACGTGAAGCAAATAAATATGGATATATCTACATAGTGCTACTTTAAACAGACTTAAAAATAATGTTTTTACGACAATCTCATGTCTGGATAAATTGGAGAGGGCTGCTTCAGGCGTAATACTTTGTAATACTTTGTCAAAATCAACACACCAATCTCCAGTATATTTACCTGGATCACTGCAAAATCAAAGAAATAATCCATAGTTTTAAAGTTGTGCTGCGTAACTTTTGTGCTTGTCTCCACGGTGATGTTATCGCTTTGTCTGGGATGTGGTATTAAACAAATAAATCATGCATTTATTCAATTACGGATGTTTTTATTTCTCAAAACTACCGCAAAAACATGCATTATTACCATGTGCGGGCCCTCTTCTCCACAGATCTGACCTGTAATGGAGTCAAGGAGCTTTAACATACTATAACTTTACTTTTGTCCTTCAGTATATACTTTTAACAGAATATATTTAGTTTTGATTGTCCTTCAGTTACATCTGCAGAGACAAAGGTAATAACTGCAAACCGAATAAACCTCTTCTGTATCACTCCGACTCCAGCAACCTTCGCACGGTGTTGAATCAGCCTTTAGAAAACACAAAGTTACGATTTTTAAACCAATTCCCAGCGCCCGGAGAAGCAGCCATCAACCCCGCCTGTCAGTTAACCTAAAAGCAGGCGATCAATACTAAATACTGCAGAAATAGGCTCCAAGTTTCGCCAAATAACTGCGGGTAAAAAAGGCAAATGTACGTAGATTTCAGCTCTCAAAGTCAAACAGGAGCAGGCAGATGTGATTAAAATAAAGTCTTAGAGGAGTTGGTAAAAGTGTCAGGGATTATCATGGCTCTATATATTTTCCCAGAGCAAATCCAGCTTCAAGTTTGTTACAAGGTGGAGGTGGCATTTGAAGTAAATAAACAGGAAGACTACTCCAAGAAGACTGGATTCTTTATTGATTTGATATTTTGTCTGTACGATGGCAAAAAAAAATGTATGACTTTTTTTTTTTTTTACCTTGTATTGATCGATCACATTAGTTTTTTTTTTATTTGATTCGTATTTTACCTAATTAAAGGGGGTATTTTATTTCATATTTACACATATTTAGATTTAAGATTAGATATTTAGATCACCATGTTGCCAAGTTTGTCTTCAGTGATCAGACTGAATTCTTTACTGATTTGATATTTGGCCAGGGCGATGACAAAAAATTGTACTTATGACTATTTTTTTACCTCATATGGATCAATAATCATCATTTTTTTATTTGTTTGTAGTGATTCTTTGCAGTGTTTAGAAGTTACCATGCAAACATTAGCAAGCAAAGCCCAAAAGTTTCAAGATGGTCTGAAATCTCAAGAAAAAAATATGAAATTCTTTTAAACTTTTTCAGGAGCCTGTGATCAGTACAAGCGTGTGTAAATGTTCAAGTTAATTTCTAATTTTATGTCAGACAGAGCTAGTTATGGTTATTTTTAAACCACATGTGGAAGCAAAAAAGTGGAGGAAGACCTTCCAGAAGAAATAATTCACAGGAATGGACTACTTCATCACCAACCAAAACACCAAACGCAGTAAGAACGAGGCCTTTCCTGTTTTGTTCACCTAGACACTGCTGTGATGCTGCAGGACACAGAGGAAGGACACTTCTGGCTCTTCCTCTCCCCAGACTGTCCTGACACAGATCTGCTGACCCCACCTGACCAGTCCTGCTGTGAAACTGCACTGAGACCTCTGACTGAGACACATTGAGACGAGCAGTGGAAATGTTCCTGCAGCAACACTTGACTCCTTCGGGATCAATAGTAGATCTCTCTCTTTAACAGCACAAATCAGCTCACATGTTGTAGTTCTAATTAAGTCAGTTCTTTAGCGGCTGTTGTCGCACCTTTGAACATTAGGAGCGTTTTTCATGCTCTGTGTCCCAGGGACTTTTGGATTCAAACAGAATGTAGAAAGGACAGAGTATAGACCACGAGTCTCCAACGTGGAGCTCTGGAGCCACCAGTTGCTCGTCAATCATACAAATTTTGCTGAATGGCTCAAATTTGGTGAACTACCATTATAAATGTATAATTTTGATGTCTAAGTTTGTTAGGGTGACCAGATGTCCCTATTTACCTGGGACAGTCCCAGTTTTGAGTCCTGTGTCCGCTGTCCCAGCGGATTTATTTATGATTTGTCTCAGTTTTATACAAGAAATGTCCCAGGTGTCTCTATTTTTGACCAATTTGATACTTGCCGACAGCAAAGAGCAGCATTAATTGTCATTTGTTTAAGTAAAATACAGAAAAGCTGCTTAAAAATGACCAAAACATAAAGCAAATGTGACTATAACTCACAGGTTAGTCATGAATGACCTCTGCATAACAGTTTTCCTTAATTACGCTTTATTACCAACCACCAAAAAAACAGGGATGTCCCAGTTTTTTATTTTGAAAATCAGGTCACCCTAAACTTTGTGCACTAATTAATGGATAAAGATTTATGTTTTAAAAGGTATCGAACGGTTCCCCATCTAAGGCTTTAAGTATGCTCAGTTTCTTGTCACCGCTAAAATCAGTAGCTCTTTGGCATTTTCTTTTTATAAAAGGTAGCTCAGCTCCTGGTATAGGCTATGGACACAGGCTCTGGACACAGACTTTGGACATATAGACTTTGGACATATAGACTCTGGACGTACACTCTGGACGTAGACTCTGGACGTAGACTCTGGACGTAGACTCTGGACACAGTCTTTGGACGTAGACTCTGGACGTGGGCGTAGTCTTTGGACACAGGCTTTGGTCACAGGCTTTGGACATATAGACTTTGGACATATAGTCTTTGGACATGTAGACTCTGGACGTAGACTTTGGACATGTAGTCTTTGGACATATAGTCTTTGGACATATAGTCTTTGGACATGTAGACTCTGGACGTAGATGGACATGTAGACTCTGGACATGTAGACTCTGGACATGTAGACTCTGGACATGTAGTCTTGGTAGTCTTTGGACATATAGTCTTTGGACATAGTGGACATGTAGACTCTGGACATGTAGACTCTGGACATGTAGACTCTGGACATGTAGACTCTGGACATGTAGTCTTTGGACAGTCTTTGTAGTCTTTGGACATATAGTCTTTGGACATATAGACTTGGACATCTTTGGACATATAGTCTTTGGACTCTGGACAGTCTTTGGACATATAGTCTTTGGACATATAGTGGAGTTTGGACATGTAGATGGACATGTAGACTCTGGACATGTAGACTCTGGACATGTAGACTCTGGACATGTAGACTCTGGACATGTAGTCTTTGGACATGTAGACTTTGGACATATAGACTTTGGACATGTAGACTCTGGACATGTAGACTCTGGACATGTAGACTCTGGACATGTAGACTCTGGACATGTAGACTCTGGACATGTAGACTCTGGACATGTAGACTCTGGACATGTAGACTCTGGACATGTAGTCTTTGGACATGTAGACTCTGGACATGTAGACTCTGGACATGTAGACTTTGGACATGTAGTCTTGGACATGTAGACTTTGGACATGTAGTCTTTGGACATATAGTCTCTGGACATGTAGACTCTGGACATGTAGACTCTGGACATGTAGACATATGGACTCTGGACATGTAGACTCTGGACATGTAGACTCTGGACATGTAGACTCTGGACATGGACTCTGGACATGTAGACTCTGGACTTTGACATGTAGACTCTGGACATGTAGACTCTGGACATGTAGTCTTTGGACATGTAGACTCTGGACATGTAGACTCTGGACATGTAGTCTTTGGACATATAGTCTTTGGACATGTAGACTCTGGACATGTAGACTCTGGACATGTAGTCTTTGGACATGTAGACTCTGGACATGTACTCTGGACATGTTCTGGACTCTGGACGTAGACTCTGGACATGTAGACTCTGGACATGTAGACTCTGGACATGTAGACTCTGGACTGGACATGTAGACTCTGACTGGACTCTGGACATGTAGACTCTGGACATGTAGACTTTGGACATGTAGTCTTTGGACATATAGTCTTTGGACATATAGTCTTTGGACATGTAGACTCTGGACATGTAGACTCTGGACATGTAGACTCTGGACATGTAGACTCTGGACATGTAGACTCTGGACGTAGACTCTGGACATGTAGACTCTGGACATGTAGACTCTGGACATGTAGACTCTGGACATGTAGACTCTGGACATGTAGACTGTAGACTCTGATGACATGTAGTCTTTGGACATGTAGACTCTGGACGTAGACTCTGGACATGTAGTCTTTGGACATGTAGACTCTGGACATGTAGACTCTGGACATGTAGACTCTGGACATGTAGACTCTGGACATGTAGTCTTTGGACATGTAGACTCTGGACATGTAGACTCTGGACATGTAGTCTCTGGACATGTAGACTCTGGACTCTGGACAGTCTGGACATATAGTCTTTGGACATATAGTCTCTGGACATATAGTCTCTGGACATATAGACTCTGGACATGTAGACTCTGGACGTAGACTCTGGACATGTAGACTCTGGACATGTAGACTCTGGACATGTAGACTCTGGACATGTAGTCTTTGGACATATAGTCTTTGGACATATAGTCTTGGACATGTAGACTCTGGACGTAGACTCTGGACATGTAGACTCTGGACATATAGTCTTTGGACATGTAGACTCTGGACATGTAGTCTTTGGACATGTAGACTCTGGACATAGACTCTGGACATATAGTCTTTGGACATGTAGACTCTGGACATGTAGACTCTGGACATAGACTCTGGACACAGGCTTTGGACACGGGCACTAAAAATTATATTATATTTTCTTGAAACCAGATCACAATTTCAGTTTTATCACAAATCATGTACACTTTACATTTTTCTATTGCGTTTGAGAGGTTAACAAAGTCGTCCACTCGTTCTGAAAGTTCACACTTCACTATATAATTGGTTACATCCAGCTCTCACTTAGTCAGAGCCTTAGAGAGATCAAACAAATCGAGACGTGGGTGAGAAAAAGTGTCTATATACGAGCACTAAAATCAGAAATACAGAATTATATTATGACGATTTTGCCAAAATAACATATTCAGGGACGAGATGAGATTCGATTTTTATTACCATACTGCCCAGACTAACCCCATACTGTCGAGGAATTTATTGTACACCTTCTTATTGTGAGACGTGCTCCCGTAAGTAAATAGACTTTATGTGTTCTGACTGACTAAGCTTGTTTCTATTTACATATTAATTGAATGTCTCTGTGGAGTGGAATCAATACATTTATTTCATTCAAGGTAATCTCATAATGCTGCAGGATGATAAATGGGACTCAGATGGAGTTAAAAGATGCGTCCGCTTTTGCTTTAGGAACTGGAAAGGAGTAAAGCTTTTAGGCTAATGGACATAAGGGACGGAGGTAAATGCAGATACAAATGAGATAAGGCAGAGAAAAAGGTAGTGGATCAATTTAGCACCATTTACTGATGTGCTGTACATTTTGTTAAATACAGGGTCTTTATAAACGTAAATGTAAAATGGTTAGGCGCATTAGGACGTCTTCAGTTGAAATTTAAAGCGCCCATGTTATGCTATGTTCTGATCCATGTTATAATGTTTCCTCAGTTGTTGTTGTGTTTTAGGCTACATCCACACGACAACACTCCTGGATTTTTTTTGTTGTTTTTTTTTTTGCGGGTTTTTGTCCACACACGAGTCGGATCAATAAAAATGGAGCACTGAGCGAAAACTATGTAATACATATGCCACACCTGTATGTGGTGCTGTTAATAATGATAATAATATTTAATAATGCATAGTTCATCACTGTTTTTAACTTTAAGGTAATTTAGCCGATTTTAGATGTATCCCAGAAATACAGCCGTTTTGTTTTGCAAAAGTTAAACATAACTAGAATGAGTTATAAAAGTTAAACATTATTAGATTAACTTGGTCTCAAAATCCAACAGTTTAATTACCAGTGCCTAATCTTTGTTACTGATCCATGTGCGTAATCTGCATGGTGCGTGTTGTTAGTATTAGCTCCAGCAGCGTGTCTCGGTTTCTGGGCGATGGGAGTGGCTCCGGAGGCTACACCTGTCCCATTTCGCCCACGTCTCCGGAGGCCAGTTCGAGGGCTGCCGCCTTCGCTGCCTTCGGACGACCCTGGCGATGATGGGGTTGCGACGTCATTGTTTTCCCAATGCTACGGTTTGCTTGTCCACACGACAATGCAACACCGGCATTCTCAGATTTCTCCACTCTGGAACCTGTTCTCAAAAAACACCATTTTCACCCACCCAAAACGCCGGCTCTGTGTGGACGAAAGGCCGAAACAAATACAAACTTCAGCGTTTCTACCAAAAAACGTTGTTGTGTGGACAGGCCCTTAAACTCCACACACCTTCACTAGCATCATTTGGACACTTTCAGCCCTGTAATTTTCTAGTTTTACTCAACAAAAAGTAAAAGGTAAGCATTAACTTGAAAACTGCCACTACATGACATTGTTAGGTGCTGGCGCCCCTTTGAGCATTCTACTGTGTGTATTTTTATATTTATGTATGTTTTGTGGTGTGGTTGGTCGTAGTATAAATAGGCCGCCGATCAGTGGGGTGCTGTCACTCGCTCTTGTGCTCCGCCTCGTCCTCTGCACACCTGGGAGCGCTCCCCTGCCTCGGCTGCTGCTCGGTGCAGGCCACACCATGCCCATTAGTTGCAGCAGTTAGACTTTTGTGTTTGACCTGGTGAGACCATGGATCAATAATAAAAACTGGATAAGGCGTTCCCCCTATGTCCGGACTGGAGATCGACTACTGCAGTTCCCGTGAGCTTGGGCCCAGAAAGAATTCTCCCATAGAAGTACAATGCATTTTTTTGAGATTTCAAACTGCCCGTGTTTGGCTGACAGGGCATCCACAACTTTCACAAAGGTCGGATTTTGTAGGGATTCTTTTCTGTTTCCACAACATCAACTTTTCAAAATGTTTAAATCCTCAGAGCGTCTAAAATTTAGCATCTCTTGCTCTAGCAGCCGTCACTTTGATTGGTCCAAACGCTCCGCGCTCGTGCACATAACAGACGCCACACGGGTGGGAGGTGCTCGCCCCTATTGAGCAAGTAAATGCAGATGTGAACATTTTTTGGGGTCCCATGTGCCATTGAACACAGGCCCTTCAAAACAACACAGCGCCATCTTAGATTCAGCTTTCAGATTTTATTATAGCTCTATGGCTGTTCTCGCCTTTTGGTTTGGTAAGGTTAGTTTGGGGACGTTTTTCTTTAGGTTAGGGATGTCGGCACCGGCTTCTACGGCCCTGTGCTGCATCCTTTTGTTCTGGTTGGCCGCCTCACCAGGTCCACCTTTCTGTTATTACTTTGTTTTTGGGCACGGGAGGGTTTTTTGCGTGTTTAAAGTAAATTAAAATTAACGTAAACATAAACAACTTTTACTTTTGTAAGCTTTTCACCTTCTGTGTCATCTTTGTGTCCTAGTATGTTTAATCCACCCCAGTCATAACAGACATCACAAGGTGGAACAGAGCATTTTGGGCTTTGGAGATGTGAAAAGACTAATAATGCAGGATTACTCAAACACATGTGAATGAAGCAAAACCCAACTCCATGTGCACTATGTTTTTTATGAGGCAACAACATTTTTAACACAGTTTAAAGCTCACAAATCAATTTAGCATAATATAGGACCTTTAAGGCAACTGCAAACTGGTCATGTATGAGATCTTTAGCTGAATAGTGACGTAATAACAACAGCTTGAAACGAGGGTGAGCATCTGAAATACTAATCAAAGTGTAAGCCGTGTGCATTGTGTTGGGGCAGACATTAGAAATGCAATTGATAAAGTTTCCTTTGTTGATTTTATAACGGAAATATTTTTGATCACAATGTCTTCTATGTTAATCTCGCTTTTTACACAATTCTTATGAGAAATCAGTGAAAAAATGGGAAAGTCTGTCAATGGAGGACGATCAAAAGAGGGACAACAATTCAATTTATTATAACACAAATTGCGCTTTCCAATACAAGCCGCCAAAAGAGCTACTAACAGCACAATTATTCAGTCTCTCTCCACTCTCATTGGTGGCGATGATAAAAACATGATGAAAAATGTAAAAAAACAAAAAAAATCTACACCAACAGTCTCAAAAACCATTATCACTGACTTACTTTGTCGCTTATACTCCACATTCATACGTCGGAAAGATGGATTAGAACACAATGAACAACAGATCGGAGCTGGAATCAAACCATCAAACTTTAAACATGCACTGTATAACTTTTCGCCACCTTCGTGTTTCTATGGATATGTCATTGCTCTGCCTGGAATGTTCCATAATATGACATTAAACAGCTCTACCTTACATTTATTCAGTTACAGATAGTTTTATAGCTCAAAAATACCTAGAAAAACAGGCATTCTCACTGTGAGCGGGGCTGCCTCTCCACAGATCTGACCTTTAACATGGTCTGGTGTGGTTTCCATGATGATAAAAAAGGTTTAATGCTATACTGTGAAACATTCCAGACAAAGCAATAACATCTCCATGAAGACAAGCATTTGACGGACGCTCCACCAGAAAAGTTACACAATGCACCTTTAAGATGCCAAGTCTACCTGAGCCAAAGACAAGGTTCATTATGATTTAAGTGTTAGTTTATGCTTTATTAAGGATAATGCTTTATTTATGTGTAATTATTATAAAGTGGTACCCTTTTATTTACTGAATTACTAAATTGAATATATGTAACTTTCTGGGTATGGAAAGTCAACTGCAGGATTCTATGGAAACAGAAAATTAAAGAAAATCTTCAGAACATTCTCCATGCAGATATACACGTTTTATGGCATACTGTGCAATATTATAGCTAGGGCTGGATATCATTCAGAATTTGCCATTATGATACACACCTCGATACACAGGTCACCATATGATATGGTTTTCATACAGAACACTTTCAATTCAGTACGACATATTTCAAAACGATTCAATAAGGTTCAGTGAAAAACAAAGGCTAAATCGTGGCTAAACTAAAAGTCTTTATTAAAACACTAAGTTCATATGAAAACACCCATTTTACTCAAAACAGTGAAAATGTCAAGTGCGTCACATAAAAAATGAATTTTCTCCAAACAAGAAACACAAATTTAGCTCTTTCATAAAATAATTTAGTAAAATATACCTAAAAATACTCTTGGCGATATAGCAGCCCACAATATTGATACTGTATCATCATGTACAATATATTGATATTTCAATATTTTTGCACACCTGTAATTATAGCCAAAGGAACAAAAGGAACATTTCCATGGAAACAAGACCCTCCTCCAGGCCAAATAAGAGTCTGTTTCATGGACACTGTATGAAAGTCCGCTCAGAGTAAAGACGCATGACCAATAAAGATATCCACAATGAAAAAATATGCTTTCATATCAGTCTATATATTGGCAAAAAAAAAAGTTACATACTGGGGCTTTAAAGGTAGCCAGGCTGGTGCCACTTTGTGCCTCCGCTCAATTTCATTTCTCTCCAGCAACTAGGTCAGGAATCAGAATACTATACGGTTTGCAAAAACCCCGGAAGTGCAAGTCCGGGCACCAACCAATCAGCGAAGAGCCAGACATTCTGTGTTGGCAACGATTCCCGAGATCGAGGATTTAAAGCTGGAACAAAGAGAATGTTTGGTGAATTTGATCAATAGGAAAGACATTATTGCCCTTCTTCCTACGGGATTTGGGAAAAGCTTAATATAACAGTTAGCTGCGTTAGTGGCGAGATGCATATGTCACGACCAAATAGCAGCGATTGGTTACATTTTTAAAAACGTACCCGCCTGCCATCGAGCAAACGAATCCTATCGCCGCAAGGTCAGACAGTTTCCACGAACTGAAACCAGCTGATGAATCAGAATACTTCAAAGGACCCATATTACACCATTTTCTGACCTACGTTGTTGTTTCCTCATGAAAAACATGAATGAAGTCGTCTTTTCCCCTCACACATGTTTAACACACAAACCCTGCATGTGAAGGCGGAGTTCTTCTCTCATACAGAAAACACTGTTCCACCTTGTGATGTCATTTGGAAATAATAGGAAGTGCTCCACTGTGTTTTTAAACTCCGTACACCTTCACTAGAATCAGCTGGATGATTTCTGACCTGGAATTGACAATCTCTTCAAAACAAAAAGGTAAAAGGTAGATGTTAACTTTTTTAATTACCGTATTTAATTACCACTTCATGACATCACAAGGTGGAACAGAGCATTTTGAGCTTTGGAGATGTAGACAGACCAATAATAATAATGAAACAAAACACAACTCGAGGTATATTTCTGATAAAGTAACGACCTTAAAACATGACGTAAAACTCACAAGAATCAATTTTGCGTAACACAAGACCTTTAAGTATAAATTTAAATCAGAATCGTGATTTTTTTTTTTACATTTTCACCACATTTCCAGCGTTTACAATGTCCCACTTAATCCCACCGACGTTAGGGACAGACGGCTTTGGCTAGCTCGGCCGCCGCTGAAATGTACGTTAAGAATTTGATTTGGGTGGTCAATCTGATTTGGCTCCGCACTGGCAGCGAAATGCGGAGAGCAGAACCACGGAAAGTCCACCTCTAATTAAGTCTGTGTTCACTGGATTCTGTCTAAATCTGATGCTTTGTTATGACGGAGAGAGGGAGCTGCAGAAGGCACTTTGAATACCACGTACTCGTGCTCCACCGGGATCAAAGGGAAAACCGGAATGGTCTTGTGCAAATTACCTCCAGGCAGCTCACCGCGGCAAAATCCACTTTCGCAGTTCAACATTCAAAAGCATTGAAGGTGGGAAGGAGAAGAGGAGAGAGAGACGGAGGCTTAGAGGCACGAGAGGGTTCAGCTATAGACTGCGCACATGCCAGCTTTCATTTGCAACATTCAAATGGAAAATACATGGAAAATATTTTATTCATCATTCCGATTTTAGACGTGGTTTTGTATTTGAAAGTTTAGCCTATAGGTAGTCTTCATGAAAAATGTGAAAATATACAGTCAAAAGTTTGGACACGCCCTCTTATACAATGTTTTTTTTTTTTTTTTTTCCTTTAGAGCTAGAGTTCAAGTTTTTCTTTACTACATAATTCCATATATTTTGCTTGATATATCTGATGTTTTTTGTTTGTGTCTAATATGTATAGTGCAAAAAAATAAAAAATGAATGAGAGGGTGTTTCCAAACGTTTGACTAGTAGTGAACCGTATTTTTCGGACTATAAGGCACACTTAAAGTCCTTTAATTTTCTCAATAATCTTATAATCTGGTGCGCCTTATGTATTAATTCTGGTTGTGCTGACTGATCTCGAACCGATTTTATGTGGTACACGGCCCACAAAAATCTTTCAAAATGTTTTAGTACGACTTTGGTAAACTACGAAGCTGCACCGCTTGATGGATTGTCGGAGCATTACGGCTACTGTAGTCAGGAGCCTCACAGAGTCATGTCCTTTAGTCTGACAGAAGCTGACCACATCAGAGCACAAAGAACAGCTGTTTTTTCAGCGCTTATAGTTTATGCAAATTAGCCACGTGGTTTTAAGTTTTGATTCTGTAAAACGTAAACAAATGTGCTCAAAGCCGCATCAAACACATTATTACTCAATGTATATTTGAGTTGTCCTCATGGGAAATTAAAAAACTAATTTAAATTATCCACCCACATTCACATTCATAATACACATTCACCAAGACAGAGGAAACGCCGGGTGAATTATGCCACAATCAGGTCAGAGGTGCCTAGGCTAAAATATCAGTCTCAAGTGTCGTCTGTTTGTTTCACTTAAGGCGCACTGAATTATAAGGCACATTATGTATGAAAATAGACGAGAGAATTCAATATTATTGATATTGCGCCTTATAGTCCAAAAAATATGGTAACTTATCTTTTTTTATTATCCAGGGCTGAAATCACCTAAATCATTCTAGTGAAGATGTATAGAGTTTAAAAATACAGTGGAGCACAAAAACTGCTTGCTCCTTGTACTCTGATGCTGTCAGCTTCTGATGGACTAAAGAACACGACTTCTCCATCACTACAGTCGCCGTAATGCTCTGACAATCCATCAAGCAGTGCAGCTTCGTAGCTTACCAAAAATATTTTGACAGATTTTTGAGCACCGTGTACCACATAAAATTGGTTCGAGGTCAGTAAACACAAGCAGAATTAATACATAAGGCGCACTGTTGATTTTTGAGAAAATTTAAGGATTTTAAGTGCACCTTATAGTCCGAAAAATACAGTAACTTAAAAACTACCGTTTCATGACATCACAAGGTAGAACCGAAGCATTTTGAACTTTGGAGATGTAAACAGACTAATAATGCAAGATTATTTAAACAGGTATGAATGAAACAAAACACAACTCCAGGTCTGTTTTTCAAATTACAGCAATAAAAATGAATGAAATTGAACATAAGCAACGTTGAAAATATATCACACCGTGGAACATTTCAGACAGGTGGAAACTTATATAAGGCAACTTTAAAAAGAAACTAACTACTATTGAGAATATTTAGTCATTCAGTCCTGAGTAAAAACTGGTGTTCTCAAAGTAACAGCGATGCGCCAACAATCACACAGATGTTCAAACAAAAAAGGCAGGTGAAGTGTCTTGCCGAGGGACACAACACCTGCAGTAACGGAAGTCCAACTGCTGACTTTTTAGTCCATTTACACCAACCACCTGTTTCTGTGGCTGTGATTGAGGGTAAGAGTCCATCTCATAAGGATTTTTTTTGCAGCCAATATGATACAGATAAAATGGGAGTTGGAGGTGCCAATAGCCGATATAAAAGCAGATATAAAAGTGATGTAAAAATTCACTGTAAATCTTCACCTGATTATAAAACTTACGTCTGGCTGTACTGGATTTTAAATTGGGTTTATTTAGGTGACATTTATTATTGTTCTGCCTCTTTACAGTCATATTTAAACAGAGTAGGTCAGACTAATGACATTTTTGCACGACATTCTAGCCAGTAAAGAAAGTAAATAAACTACTGCTTTCAGCCTTTAGCGTAAATGCGTGTGCTCCGTGGTAACTAATTATACGCGTAAATGCTGATCATTCACACCTCTATTCACAGCTCATCTACACATCAGTGCAGATCTAAAAACATATATTATATACAGCTACTATAGTCACTTTACACTAGGCCAGTGTCAGAGAAAACAGGCTGTTTATGTGTGGGAGTTTCAGCAGCTAATCAGTAACCAAAGAGAAAAAAACTAAAGTAGCTTGAAAACCGACACATTTGCAACACTCAGCGCTCACACAGGGAACTCTCAGATCACAGGATTAGACACAAGAGCATTTAAAGCAGCGCCTCAGAGTTGCGCACATGGATCTATGTAATGACTGCAAGCACATGTGAGTGACGTGAGTCTGGGGGTGCGTTCAGGGGCAGTGCATCGTCACAGACACAAACAAATGACTCCGCAGATCAGTATTGATACGTCACCGCATATTAGGACATTTATCTGTCTGTACATTAGTTTAAATGGATGTAATATAGACAGTCTAAGCCAGGGGTGGGCAAACTTTTTGACTCGTGGGCCACAAAAGGTTCTAAAATCTGACAGAAGTGTCTGACCAGGAGCAGATGGATGGAGTTTTTTGGTAATCCACCTCTACAAGAGAAAAAAATTACATGGAATATAAGCAAAAACATATTCCATATTATTGAAATATCCCATAATTGAAAATCATAACAAAGCATTACAACAAAATATCTGTCTTCCAAGTCCCACAATATTTACTATTTATTGAAATAACATTTAAAACACTGACAATTATTAATAACATGCCCACGTGGAGTATCGGCCTATATAAGCAAGATTTAACCCAGAGGTGTCAAACTCATTTTGGTTCGGGGGCTGTATCCAACCTACTTTGATCCCAAAGGGGCCGGATCAGAAAACTCATGACATATAAACCCCAAAAATAGCATTGAGTTCAAATATTTGTGCAGAGAAAAACAAATCTATTACAGAAATCTTTGTTAACTGATGAACTCTTTATTTTACAACCTGAAACTATAAGATGCAAAAATGCAATTTCAACACAATGTTTTAACATGAACTTGTATACAAATAGGAATAAGTCAATTTTTTTTTGAAAATCCTGCACTCGGTGTCCACTGTTCTCATTTTTGACATTTTTCTGATGAGGGTGTCACGGTCAACAGTCAAAACGATCGTCCTTTAAGAGCGTTTGGAAAGAGGAAAGTTTTCATTTGTGCTGCTCTGGTGGGAGGGGCCACGTACAGAGGCGCTGGAGACACTGCTATGTTAAGAGACGCAGAAAATTACCAATATTTTAATAGGAAATATAATTAAAATATTTTAGTAGAAAATCAGCCGAGGGCCAGATTAAAAAAAGGTCTTGGAAGGCCGGATCTGGACCCCGGGCCGTATGTTTGACACCCCTGATTTAAGCCGATAGCCGATATGTCTCCAAGTGTCCGTATCAGCCAACCTATATATCAGTCGGGCCGTAGTTGTGGGATCTTTTCACAACTCTGGCAGGTCTAGCTGTACAGTTATGCTCCGTCTGTTACAAAGACTACAGATCAGCTCCTCCTCTATATAGCTCCATCTCTCTTTATCCCTTGATCCATCCATCTATTTATCCCTCTGGCTCTCACAAAGCACCACTTTTCAGTTCATTTAGGATTCTGTGGAGGTGGGGTCTAAACCAGTTCAAAAATAGCCACTGATCAATGGTTATTATGCTCAAAACTCCCAAAACGCATCCATCTTCCACAAAATTATTACTCTACTTCTTCTTTTTTTTTTTTTACCAATAAATCACTCAAACTCGCCCGCGTGTCTTACCTTGACTGCTGTGAACATCTGCAGCACAAGGACAACCCTCCAGAAGTACCGCTCCTCCATCTTCCTCTTCCGGACTTTGTAAATCCCAGACCTCTCTCTCGCTCTCGGTGCCGCTGCAGATCCCCGGGCCTGTGCGAAAGATGCCACCCGTGACTCATTGGTGCAAATTAGTTACCATTTCACCACGGAAGTAACAGACCAATTAAAAGTGGAGTGATGAAGATATTTATAAGACGTAATTGGAAATGAAATATGCAAATCAATACAAGTTCAAACGATCTCGCTTCATATCCACGAGAAAATACTAGACTGGGATGGGGAGAATAGTATTTTGAATAATGCATGGCAGGTAGAGACATTGATTTGTTTGGGGTCTACAATTTCGGTAAAATGAAGAGTGGGGCCGAAAGAGTAGTCTCAATCGAAAACGCAATTTGAAAGGGCATGATTAGCAAATCGCAAAGGCTGCAATTTTTTTAAGTACCATAATTTCCTCCACAAACAACAAAATCTCCTGTCTTATTCTGTATAAAAACTCCCGACCCTATAGTTTAGAACTGTACAAATGTGCTCTGAAATGTGAATCTTTTTGGACAGCATCCTTTAATCATAAACATAAATCGTAAATCTAATTGCAATTCAGTTTTTCCCGAAATCATTCAGCTCTAAAGAAGAAGCTGAGGTGGCTGTAGGTTCTGCTGCTGCTGTGGAGAGAGTTAATAATGGCTTTAGACGTGATTGATTAACTCTCTGACACCCCAACATGACCAAAAATGATCATGTTGGTGTCACAAACAGTTCCAACCACATGAAAGTGCTATAAAATAAGATGGAATTAACATTTTTTTATACTTTCAATCGCTCAAATCTTTGGTCTACTTGGCACGGTGGCTGAGTGGCTAGCACTCATGCCTCACAGCAAGAAGGTTCTTTGTTTGATCCCCGGATCGTCCGGGCCTTTCTGTGTGGAGTTTGCATGTTTCTCCACATGTCTGGATGGGTTTCCTCCGGGCGCTCCGGTTTCCCCCATCAACCCAAAACATGCTACAGGTCTCCAGAACAGTTGATAGTTAAAGGTCAGTAAATACAATCAATTCAATCATTGTGTGTGTCCTTAGGCAAGACACTTCACCCAGATTGCCTAGTATGAAAGTGGTGTGTGTGTGTGTGTGTGAGTGATGGTGGTGGTCGGAGGGACCGATGGCGCCGATTGGCATGGCAGCTGTGCTTCTGTCAGTCTGCCCTAGGGCAGCTGTGGCTACAATAGTATCTTACCATCACCAGGTATAGAGTGAATGAATAATGCTGAATAATGCTCTGTAAAGCGTCTTCGGGGACAAAAAATGTCTGTGAAAAGCGCTATATAAATAAAGACTTACTTACTTGTCTTCTGTCCAAATATATCAAGAAATCTTCACACTTGTTTTATTTTAGATGCAAAAACACAAAAATTGCAAAGTCTGAAGTGGATTGTTGGATTGAGATTATTAGACCATTACACCCTGTATGTCAATCATTTATAAAAAAAACACTGATTTTGATACATTATTAGTGTCTTTTTCACAGCAGCAGAACATGTGTATTTGCAAATGTGAATTGATTTTAGAATGAATTAGTTCCACTTTAGACAGGCCATCAAACAGACAGTGTTTGAACAGGCCCTGGAGTCCAAGTCTGAGGGGTCACATACAGTACATGTCCTCATGGGAAACAGGGAGATCGTCACAAGGATGTTGTGAGGAATAAAGTCATTTTGGGACTTTTCTGACACATATTGCAATTCTGATTTGGAATATGATGTGCTTTCAAACCAAGGTTCAGTTGTCTGCAGTACAAAATCTTATAATGGGATTTGAGAGAGGACTGAAATAGAAATTGCTAAATGACAATATATACTATAAAATACATACTTTTCATAGTAAGATTCATTTGATTGTTTTATTATCTACAGACTAGGGATGATTAGTTGATTAATAGATAAATGATCATTAAGAATTTCATCGATTATGTTCATTTTAATCGACAAACCGAATGTAGGTTGCTGTGCGTAGCGTAGGGTGACCAAACGGGTCTGTACATGAAGCTCTCTGCACTCAGAAGGAGCGAGACACAAACAGTCGGTCAGTCTGTGACGTGCCGAAGCGCAAATGCGTATTATGACTTGTACAAGAAAGTCCACGCTTTCCGTTCCGGTCGGGACAAGTGTGAGGCCATGTGCACAGTGTACAAAGCAGCACATATGTTTCAGTGTCCAGTGGGAAAAGTTTTACCAGGTGAGAGTCGAGCAATGTCGATGACAAGGCCCCACCTCCCTCCCCCCGTACGGTGTCCTGGTTTTGACAAACACAAATCTGGTCACACTAACCTGTATTCCACTGAGTCGTGTCCTTTAATCCAACAGAAACTGACCGCATCAGCGACACAAGAGCTGTTTTTTTTTCTTCGCTTAGTTTATGCAAATTAGCGATGTGTGTTTAAGTTTCGTTTCTGTGAGAGTTGCGCAAAACTGAATTAAACACATTATAATCTCAAACGCGCTGATGTGGCTCTAGAGTGGTTATGTTTATATGTCGTAAAGTTGAATTTATTTATGCAGAATAGCAGTGCAGATAGTGATAATAATGATGATCATTTTAATATAAAAACGTTAATGATTAATCGATCGTTAATTCTTCCGACGATCGATTAATAAAATTTCATCGAATGCCCATCCCTACTACAGACAGTGTCTCTTACCTACAGAATATGATGGTTATTGTGCTCTGTGTGAAGGAGTGGCCCCAGGTCCATCAGCAGCTCCCAGCTGATGCCCTCCTCTGCACAGGCTATTTCTGTGAGAGCCATTTCAGACTGATGTTATGGTGCAACATGACCAACAGTTTGATTTCAGCTTGACTTTTGTAGTTTCTCTCCTGGTCTCAGTTACAGATCCTCTCTGCTGCTGCACACTCTAGATCCATTAGCACAAAAACACTTGTGTGTCTGCAGATGTGTCCCACCTGGAATCCCTCCACTGCCAATGATCTTAGACCATAAAAATATTTTTTACAAAAACACAACCAATGAAATATGGGGTTTGAATTTAAAGAAACTGTAAACAAAAAAGGTCTTGGAGGACAGGCTGGATTTAAAGTGATGAGCTGACAGGAGCAGAGTCAGGTTTGTTTTGACTGTTAAGTCCAGACAAACAAACTGAACTGTTCTGATATCTCACCTTTATTCAGGTTCAAGTCCACTTTACACAGAAATATTGGATTTTGAGATTATAATTGGATATCATGTATAAAATGTTCACAAAAAAATAATACGGCAGTAAGGGCAAATTCAGCAAGTCCTGAAGGGCCAAAAAATACTTATTTTTTAGCCCCTGGGCGAAGGTTCATACACCTCTGATGTTCAGCGCTCTTTTTAGCATTACTCGAGACTTACAAAAAGAGGTGAAAGATGTACCATTTCTGTGGCCCTTTTATCTCCCTTTTCAAAAACGGTGTGCTAAAGCAACATTTCAGGTAGAAATTTTGGGTTTTTTTGAATATTTTTTCAACAATCTAATCCTGACACTTAAGGCCGCCACACACTACAGGAGAATTTGCTCAGTTTAGGCTGCGATTTGCTTCTCCCCGGGTTTGTGGAGGCGTAACCCGACTATGTGTCTTCATGTGCGATTTTGAAGCCGGTGCGCTCCTCGTGTGTGTGATTCTGAGCTGCTCTGTTGGATCGTGACCACCAAACATCAGCCACGCTACGGTAAACGGTAATAAAACGCCACGAGCAGACAGAGTGACGGACACGGAAGCGCAAGGCACAAACTCAAGACAGCAAAAATGATGGGTCTACTTTATAATGGGGAGTATAATGGAAGTCAATGGGACACTTCTGAGGACCAACGAAGGCAAAAACTGTAGCACAGAGATGGGAGGGGCGAGGTGAGATGTGAAGGTGCCATTTTAAAATTTGATCAAAAATAACATTATCTGGAAAGTTTCATAGCTCTAACTCCGATATAACCCATTTTTTTTCCAACTGTGAAAAAAAAAAATGTGCACAAACGATCCTCTGGGGTGTCTTCAAAATTGCGATTTAGAGATTAAGCCTGTCACGGTAACACATTTTGAACTGTGATACATTGCTTAAAAAAGTAAATTTAGACAAAATTTAAATGATAATATTGAAATCAAACCATAAAGCAGAATTATAAAAGTAAATAATGAGTCGTAGAAGTCATAATGCAGAAAAATAACCAAAAATGGTCAATTAGTACAAAGAAAAAGTCTCCACGATAAGTACTAACACTCAAAAAGTATTGTTCCATATGTCATGTTTTGAACAATAAGTCAATATAATAATAATCTTGGTCTAGTTGTGATTTGTGTTATGTTTTTTTTAGTTTTGTTTCCATTCAGAGTTCACATTTTAAACTTGTCCAGAGGAATTGACAAAAAGACTGAAATCTGAACTGACAAATAAACACAAGAATCACATTTCAGAGCATGTTTTTTGTTTTGTTTTGTTCTTTTTAAGAATAATAAGACTGGATATTGTGGTACTTCATAAACTGAAGCCTTTGCAATCTGCTAATTGCGTCCTTTCAGATTTTAGATTTGCTGTTCATCTTGCAGCCATCGATTGCTCTGTCTTGGAACATCGCCTATTATTCCAGACTTCACGCTTATATATTATACAAAGATGGGTCGTCTGGGTTTATTTCTCAGTAATCAGATGATTGACAGGTGGATTAGCCAATGGGCACGCTCGGTGAAGGTGAGCTTGTTTGTTTCCCATATGCCACTGGAATAAACAACCCTGATTGGACAGCTCGGTGAGATGTGGGTGGCGGGTGACAGCCTTTGATTATAAATTACAGAGCATCAGTCTGAACGCCAGACTTGTGCTAGACAAGAACAGTACAAGAAGAGCCAGAATTACAATAAATACATTCAGTTATTTACTAGACTCTATATCTGATAATGCACTTTGTTGTAGCATGAATAAAACCACATCATGCCGTTCTAAATCAGGTTGAATACCTTGAAAATTAAAGATACACTATATAAGGTTTAAGTTGGAGGGTCTGATGTCGTCTTTCCTCTGCGGCTCTATTCAGACTGCAGCCTCAAGTGACCCAAATCTGATTTTTTGGCCCCTATGTGACCTGTATCTGATCTTTTAATGACAGTCTGAACAACACAGATCCCATTTTTTTCAAACGCGACCCAGGCCACTTTGATTTGTGGTCCTAAAACTGATACATATCCGATCTTTTGACATGCGACTTCAGTCTGAACGGCCAAAGCGCATTCATCCGACCTACACGTTATCAACAAGCCACAAACGTCACTATTCTGCACTGAAGTAGGCGAAAATTGTTGATGAACTCCGTGTCACTGAAGTGAAGCACATCACCACTCACCACTCTTGGCTACGTCTCCACATCCACACGTTTCTTTCAACGGACGTCGCTGCCGTTGTCTGACAAAACGCCACGGCCAAAAACCTCGTCCTTCTCCTTCTCAATCTCCTCCTTAAAACAAGTAAGTTGTTCATGTTCTGGCTCCTGTACGAGAGGAACTTTAAAATCTCCAGGTGCTCAATGCTCGTGTCCATGTTTGGACAACTTCCGTAAACACAGAGCACGCTCACGTTGACGTCATGGTGTCCTCCAGTGCACATGCGGGACACTTTTGGGGTGTTTAAAGTTCACACTGGAGATCACATACAAGTCGCATTTAATTGGAAATATGAACGACCTCGCAAAAACATTGGATTTTACAAAAAAATCTGAATTCAGCGTTAAGCCCTGCAGTCTGAACGTAGCCTCAGACTGCAGCCTCAAGTGACCCAAATCTGATTTTTACGCCCCATACAACCTGTATTTGATCTTTTAATAACAGTCTGAATGACACAGATCTGATTTTGTTCAAATGCGACCCAGGCCACTTGGATATGTGCTCCTAAAACCGATACATATCCAATCTTTTGACATGTGACTTCAGTCTGAACGGCCAGGTGGCATTCATCCTGTAGCCTTCGCAGTAGACATTATTATTGTTATTACTATTTTGAGAATGTTTAATTTTGACGCTCGCCTCTGACCTCCAGTGGTGGAGTTTGACATTATATGTGCACGCGCCCTGTTCATGTGGTTCAGAAAATACGAGATAAAAAGTGTGGACAGCATGGATATGGACAGTTCAGAGAAATGAACAGGAAATGTACAACTCCTAAACATTAAGGGTCAGAAGGCGCACACGGTTTGTTCATTTAGAATTTGATTTATTGCGTAGATTGTGTTTATAAATTTCTGATAAAGTTATGTTTGTCCTTTTACTTTTCCATGGTGGACGTTAGTATCATAAGAAAAAAAAACTAAAAGCTAACTGAGCATCACTGAAGCGTGGCTTAAACTTTGTGAGCGGTCATACATCTCATCTATACGTCAACAGTCTCACTATTCTGTGCTGAAAACAAAACGCCACGGCCAAAAACCTTCTCCTTGTCAATCTCCTCCTTAAAACAAAGAAGCTGTACATGTTCTGGCTTCGGTATGACAGCAGCTTTAAAATCTTCAGGTGCTCAATGCTCGCGTTCGTGTTTAGGCGACTTCCGTGAACACTGAGGACGCTCGCTGTGTGTGACGTTCGTCGTGTCCTCCAGTGCTCATGTGGGACACTTTTGGGGCGTTTAAAGTTCACACTGGAGATCACACACAAGTCGCATTTAATTGGAAATGTGAACGAAATGCGCAAAAAAATCTGAATTGATCATCAAACCCTGCAGTCTGAACTTGGCCTATGTTGTTGTTTTCTCTGCAATGTTCCACAAACACAATATAATTTACTAATCTCCATGGAAACAATTAGCTGACTCCTTCATCAATACTGGTAGACAGAGACATGTACATCCAGTAAAATTTACGACTACAAGCTGGGTCCAAACGTACAATTTATGTGCAAAAGAAGAACGATATCCGCACTGCAGTTCTTTGAAGCTCCCAGTTTTTTATTTCTGTAACATCACAATGTGACGTTTCAGGTCAAGCCCTTCTTCAGTAATTTATGGCAATGAAAACGCCTATAATTTAACAAATGAAAGATTAAAATTAAAATTAATGATGGGAGGAGATCGATGCTACAAATAACTGATGTTGAAATCAAAAATGGTGAGGCCAAAAGTGTGAACTGTGCCTTGTGTGTCAAAATCCCATACTGATGAATATTCTTATGACGTTTTCATGAGACTAAAAGGTGACAGAGCCTCCACCAAACTTAAAGACGCACTGTTTTCTAGTAGAGGGTCCATGGAGATACTACGGTTTTGGTTGAAATACTGTATGCAATGATGGTAATGGTCAGATCTATGGAGAAGCAAGCCTGCACATGGTATGCGTTTATGTTTTTAAAGTATTTTTGAGCTATAAAATGGTTGTACAGATGCAAGGGCAATAAATCCATGTATCATTTGTTCATTTGTTTTTCAAAATAAAACCAAAAATTAAAAAAAATGAAAAAACAACTATTTTCTTCATTATTTGTCTCCAAAACCAAAATGAAATGTTTCCCGTTTCCGTGAATTAAACTGACATGTTGAACTTTCACGCTGCGTACGGAGTGAACCAGGCTTAAACCAGGTCTAAAACAGGACTAAACCAGTCTCGGTCCCGGTCTCGGTCCCGGTCTCGGTCCCGGTCTCGGTCCCGGTCTCGGTCCCGGTCTCGGTCCCGGTCTCGGTCCCGGTCTCGGTCCCGGTCTCAGTCGGTCCCGGTCTCGGTCCCGGTCTGGTCCCGATCTCGGTCCCGATCTCGGTCCCGGTCTGGTCCCGATCTCGGTCCCGGTCTCAGTCCCGGTCTCAGTCCCGGTCTGGTCCCGATCTCGGTCCCGGTCTCGGTCCCGGTCTCGGTCCCGGTCTCGGTCCGGTCTCGGTCCCGGTCTCGGTCCCGATCTCGGTCCCGGTCTCGGTCCCGGTCCCGGTCTCAGTCCCGGTCTCAGTCCCGGTCTCAGTCCCGGTCTCAGTCCTATTTTGGTCCCGGTCTGGTCGTCGTCTCAGCCCTGATCACCCGACAGTCTAAGCGGGTGCGCTTCTGGGCCAGTCCAGACACTCAGTCCTGGTTTAGACCTGGTTTAGACCTGGTTTAGACCTGGTTTAGACCTGGCTCAGTCCTGGCTCAGTCCATATGTGGCGCAAAAGTCCAGCATCGCAGTTTAAGTCACAGAAAGGGGAAACGGCCGTTATCCATTTTTTCATTTTGGTTTTGGAGACAAATAATGAAGACGATAGCTGTGTACTTCGAAAAATCGAATGAACGAACGATACACGGACTGCGATACGTTTAATGCCCTCCTGTGACACATTCCCGGCAAACAAATGCACCTTTAAATGTACACCTCCGAAACGGGAACACAGCAGCTGTTACATAAGGAACAATTGTAAAAGTCCGTGGAGCCTCATCATCGCTGACTTGTGATTGCTGTCGCTGTTGGTGGTGTGGGCGTGATGTAGCGTCTAAGATAAAAACACTTTGTTCAGTCACTCCGCTCGGCTCCCTATAGCCACAAACCGTCCCCACAGATTTACTGCTCAGTCTCTTGATTGTATTGGTTTGGTTTTACTCCGACTCTATGGTTCTCGACAGCTGTGAAGGAGCTGGTATTAGACGAGGGCCGATACTGAAGATGTGTGTACGGGATTCAAGCACAAACTGAAGCTACAACCCGAGCTGAGAGTATGAGCTCGCAGGTGAAGCGTTCAAAGCACTGTAGTTGTTGAGTTATGTAAGATCTGTATATATGTGTCATTACGTATTCAGATTAAAGGGACAGTCCGGAGTTTTGGACATAGAACCTCATTTCCTAGTGAGCCAGAGTGTTGGAGACGTGCGGAGACACTTTTTTAAAATATTCCATCCAGTCCTTGTATTTGTAGAGGTCACTGGTGCTAGACTAGTGTATGTCAATGGTCACTAAAAACTTACCCTTTATCCTGACAAACTTTTTGATAATATTACCCAGTCTATGGCTACGTTCAGACTGCAGGGCTTAACGCTCAATTCCGATTTTTTTGTGAAATCTGATGTTTTTGCGAGGTCGATCACATTTCCAATTAAATGCGACTTGTATGTGACTTCAGTGTGAACATTAAACAGCCCGAAAGTGTCCCGCATGTGCACTGGAGACACGATGACGTCAACCGCAGCGAGCGTGATCTGTGTTTACGGAAGTTGTCCAAATATGGACGTGAGCATTGAGCACCTGGAGATTTTAAAGTTCTTCTTGTACCGGAGTCAGAACATGAACAACTTACTTGTTTTAAGGAGGAGATTGAGAAGGAGAAGGACGAGGTTTTTGGCCGTGGTGTTTTGTGGGGCAGCGGCAGCGACGTCCGTTGAAAGGAACGTGTGGATGTGGAGACGTAGTCAAGAGTGGTGAGTGGTGATGTGCTTCGCTTCAGTGACACGGACTTTATTAACAATTTGTGTCTATTTCAGCGCAGAATAGTGACGTTTGTGGTTTGTTGATAACATGTAGGTGGGATGAATGCGCTTTGACCGTTCAGATTGAAGTCGCATGTCAAAAGATCAGATATGTTTCGGTTTTATGAGCACATATCCAAGTGTCCTGGGTCACATTTGAAAAAAACGGATCTGTGTCGTTCAGACTGTCATTAAAGATCAGATACAGGATCACACAGGGGCTAAAAAATCGGATTTGGGTCACTTCAGGCTGCAGTCTGAATGTAGCCTATGTTAATGATTATGATGTCTTTGGCAAAAAAATGTGTTCTTTTCAAGTGGGCAACCCCACACTTACCTACACTGGATTTATGGTTAACTCAGTTATCATCAACCATTCCCCTGGAAAAACTGACTTATGAACGAAATGGCAAACAAGATATGTTCTGGAAATATGGACACCTGTACACATATACTTAAATATGTAACTTTTTGTAATTTTTTTGTAATTTTTTTGAATGCATCTGTTATGGGTGTGTGCGTTTATGTGTATGTATGCAAATTTATGTAATTTGTATATATTTCGTTTGCATCATTATTAATGTAATTATTGTTACTTTATTTTAATTATTATTTTCTGGTCAATATTACTATTACTATTGTATTTTTATTTTATTATTTATTTTTATTTATTTTTAAAATGTTAATTTTTTTCTTAATAATAATATTGTTGTTGTTGTTAATAATAATTGTTATTTTATTATTATTATTATTATTTATTATTATTATTATTTTTATTTTTTTATTTTTTATTTTTTTTATTATTATTATTATATATTATAATTATTTTTTTTTTTCCAATGTCTGTTAAGGGTGGATGTGGGGAGGGCGAAGGGGGTTTGGGAATGGGGAGAAGGGGGTTTAAATGTCGCATTTGTATATTTGTACATCTTGTGGCATTATTGTGTGGCTGTAAGACCACCAGTCTTACCCACTCCACAAAACACCCGAAGAAAATCTATTATTACACCAGACTGTCCATGTAAATGTCTGTGTTGATAGAATAATTTAAGAAGTAAAACCAACCTTGCATTTGAAGGATTTATGTCTGAGCAGCAGTGAGTTGTACTTCCTGATAGAAAGTTTGGCAGCGGCGGACTGATATATGAGAAAATAGTCCCTCAACATGCGACGATTCATGCGATGCAAGGTTAGTTTTACTTCAAACATTATTCTATCAACACAGACATTTACATCAACAGTCTGGTGTAATAACAGATTTGCCTCGAGTGCTTTGTTGGGTAGGGCTTGGTATTATTAACAAGTTGCTGATACGATACATACTTCGATACAGTGCATTGTCAGTTCGATACGATATATTTCACATCATTTTGATACGGTTCAATAAAAAATAAAGGCTAAATCATGTCTGTGATACTAAAAGTCTTTGTTAAACCACTTTTTATGCAAAGTTTGTATGAAACACAAACATTTTAGTCATCAAAACAGTGAAAATGTCAAATGTGTCGCATAAATGAGTTTCTTCCTCTAAACGAGCAACAAAACTGTAGAGCTGTACCACAATAAATTAGTAAAATATACCAAAAAATACTCTTGGCGATGTATCGATACAGCAGCCCTCGATATCAATACTGTATTATCACATTCAACGACATGATATATCCATATTTTGATATTTTTGCACACCTCTATTGTGGAGTGGGTAACACTGTTTTTAGTGGCAGGATAACTATGACCATTGACATGCACTAGTCTAGCACCAGCGACCTCTGCAAATACAAGAACTTGATGGAATATTTTAAAAAGTGTCTCCACACGTCTCCAACACTCTGACTCACTAGGAAATTAGGTCCTATGTCCAAAACTCCAGACTGTCCCTTTAAAAGTTGCACCATGTAACTTTTCAGGTGGTTCTGTGTTTTGATGAAGTGTGGTATTAACGGTGCATTGTGCAACTTCTGACGCTTTTCTACATGGAAATGTTATTGCACTGGAAAAAACAAAAACAAAACTATATCTAGGCAAGTTAAAATGACTTAAATTAAAAAAACATTAAACTTTATTTGAGTCGATTCAACTTGACAAGTAAAATGATCTACCAGTGGAATAAGTGTGTTTTTCTTAATTCAAGCAACATTCGATTTTGTTTCTTATTTCAAGTGCAAAAAGTTGTTGTTTTTCTTATTTTAAGTGTAACAAGTTGTATTTTCATATTTTAAGTACAAAAAGTCTTGTTCCGCTGGCAGATCGTTTTACTTGTCAAGTGAAATTTACTCAAATCATGATAAAACTTTCTTAATTCAAGTCATCTTAACATCTCAATCTTGCAGTGTGCTTTGTCTGGAAGGTTCCACGGTATGGCATTAAACCTTTCTATCGTCATGGAGACCGAACCAGACCAAGTTACAGGTCAGATCTGTGGAGAGGCGACCCCCGCTCACAGTCACAGCGCCTGTTTTTCAAGGTACTGTAATTGAATAAATGTAAGGTAGAGCTGTTTAATGTCACACTGTGGAACATTCCAGGCAGACCAAGGACATATCCATAGCAACAAGCAGGTGACGGACCCTCAAGCAAAAAGTTACATAGTGCAACTTTAAGTTTATTTATCTTTGTAACATGTATTTAACTGTGTGTGTTCAATACCTTAAAAAGTACCTTGAAAAACATACAGTTTTATTATGAGTGGGGTCGCCTCTCCACAGATCTGACCTGTAACTTGGCCTGGTAGTGTCTCCATAAAGTTACACACGTTTAAAGCCACAATCTGCAACTTTCCAAGCTCGGCAATGACATGGAGTTTGTCTCTCAAAATTGCTGGTTCCCCTCTGGCAATGAAAGAAAAATCAGCAATCGTCACTGAAATAACTCGAAACTGATAAAAGAAATAATAAATAAAAATGTTCTGAAAATTCTCCAACAGAAATCAAACATCGGTTTTTACCTGTGGTTCAACAGAATTATTAGAAAAAACTAAATAATGAAACTGGCCTGGCAAAAATGATGATATTCTTAACTTAATATTTTGTTGCACAACTTTTCGAGGGAAATTCTGCAAACAAACGATTTCTGTAACTGTGAACAAGACTTCTGCTCTGGTCAACTGGTATTTTGACCCATTTCACGTGAGAAGAAGAAGAAGAACACTCCAGAACAGTCCAATGTTTTGTTTTTAGCCGTTCTGTGTGTGTTTTGGGTCATTGTCCTACGACTGAGACCAAATTTTCTAACACTAGGCGACACATTTCGTTCCAAAACACCTTGATAGTTTTGAGATTCTTTTGCTTTTCTTAATTTCAAGTTATTTCAGTGACCATTGTTGATTTTTCTTTCATTACCAGAGGGGCAGTGTAACAGATTACATGTACTCAGAGTACAAATTATGAGTAACTGTATTCAGTTACAGTTACTGTTTCAGTGAGTGGTAACTGGATTACAGTTACTTTGTTGAAATAAATGGATTACACGGAGGTATTTTCCTGTTTTTTCGGTAATTCCACTCATTGCTGGAAACTAAACCAGGACTAAAACCAGGTCTAAACTAGATCTAAACCAGGACTAAACCAGGGTCTAAACTAGATCTAAACTAGATCTAAACCAGGACTAAACCAGGGTCTAAACTAGATCTAAACCAGGACTAAACCAGGATTAAACCAGGATTAAACCAGGACTAAAACCAGGTCTAAACTAGACCTATGCTAGATCTAAACCAGGACTAAAACCAGGGTCTAAACTAGATCTAAACCAGGACTAAAACGAGGTCTAAAACCAGGGTCTAAACTAGATCTAAACCAGGTCTAAACCAGGACTAAAACCAGGGTCTAAACTAGATCTAAACCAGGACTAAAACCAGGTCTAAAACCAGGGTCTAAACTAGATCTAAACCAGGTCTAAACCAGGACTAAAACCAGGGTCTAAACTAGATCTAAACCAGGTCTAAACCAGGACTAAAACCAGGGTCTAAACTAGATCTAAACCAGGTCTAAAGCAGGACTAAAACCAGGGTCTAAACTAGATCTAAACCAGGACTAAACCAGGACTAAAACCAGGTCTAAACTAGATCTAAACTAGATTTAAACCAGGTCTAAAACCAGGACTAAACCAGGATTTAAAAGGACTAAACCAGGACTAAAACCAGGTCTAAACCAGGACTAAAACAAAACTAAAACAGAACTCATTCATGTTGCTTGGACGTGTCTCCTCCTCTTCTATCAATAATATTTTTAATTTGGCTCAGTAAAGTTTGATCTTTTCATTTTCTTTTAGCAAACAAAACGTCTTAGTCTTTGTTTCTCTACAGCAAATCAAGTAATCCAAAGTATTCAGATTACGTTAATCATTTTAACTCATTTAATGGATTCCGTTACAAACTACATTTTGGTGTATGTAATCTGTAATCTGTAGGAGAAAACATTTTAAAAGTCACCTTCCCAACAGAGGAGAACCAACAATTTTGTCCACGTTTGTACGTCCCTCCACCTGAAAAGTTGGTGCACCTTTAACTTTACTAACTCAATTTTTAAATAAGCAAATAAAGCCACCAAGTTGGATTTAGTTTCAAGTCCTGGTTGGTTCAGATTTTGTTGTTGTCTGATGCATTTAAAATTAAAATTCAAGAAAAGTTTGCGCGAGTTAGAGCCTGTGGAGGTGCATTTTATCGCAGTTGCCCACTTTGCATGGATCCATTTTGGTCTCTCGTGCGAAATTCAGCCAAGTGAGGCGGTTTTAACGCCAAAAAAAATGTATAAATTACCTCCAGTGCCACTCAGTTCGGTGCCAGTCTTCTTGTCATCCGCGATATTGTGGGAGTTGAGTGGGCAGAGAAAGACTAAACACGCACGACTCGCCAATTCCGCGTCGCTTATCCAAATGCGCAAACGTCTCCAACTTTCCCAACGCAACCGAGTGACATTTTACCCGCGATTGATCAGTAAAAAATGTGAAATAATCAATGAAATTACGCGCGATCGTGGCCGCTCGGTGTCCTGTCACACTGTGCCACGCGCGCGCCGCACACCTCACTTACCTTGTGGAGGGAAATCGAGCCTATGCGCTTCCACGTTCCCGCAGCATCAGTCCCGTGTAGTCCAAGGTAAAGCTCCACAAAAAGCTCCCCGAGGGTTGGGGGTGGGCGGGGGGTAAATCCACGTCCACGCTGCAAAAAAAAAAAAAACCGCGAGGGATGAGTGTCCAGAGACCAGAGACAAACGTGAATCCGTGACAGGAGTTCTCCGGTGAAGTGCGAGCGAGCTCCGAGCAGCGCGCGCACACACAAGTTGGGACCAGTGTCAAGTTTGCGTAAATCTGCCAGCTTCCGGTCTCAGCTGCTAAAATAAAGCTAAAAAATAGAGAAAACGGAAGTAGGGTTGATAAAAAATTTGAAAATGGAAAATGATTTATGTTTCTGTGGCTTAAACTGCGATGCCGAACTTTTGTGCCGCGTACGGACTGAACCAGGACTAAACCAAGACTAAAACAGGACTGAACTAGGACTGAACCAGGACTAAACCAAGACTAAAACAGGACTGAACTAGGACTGAACCAGGACTAAACCAAGACTAAAACAGGACTGAACTAGGACTGAACCAGGACTCAACCAGGACTAAAACGGGACTAAACCAGGACTAAAACAGGACTAAAACAGGATTAAAACAGGACTAAAATGGGACTAAACCAGGATAAAAACAGGACTGAACCAGGACTAAAAACAGGATTAAAACGGGACTTAAAATTGGACTAAATCAGGACTAAACTTGGACTAAAACAGGACTAAAACGGGATTAAAACAGGAATAAAATGGGACTAAACCAGGATAAAAACAGGACTGAACCAGGACTAAACCAAGACTAAAACAGGACTGAACCAGGACTGAACCAGGACTAAACCAAGACTAAAACAGGACTGAACCAGGACTGAACCAGGACTAAACCAAGACTAAAACAGGACTGAACCAGGACTGAACCAGGACTGAACCAGGACTAAACCAAGACTAAAACAGGACTGAACTAGGACTGAACCAGGACTAAACCAAGACTAAAACAGGACTGAACTAGGACTGAACCAGGACTCAACCAGGACTAAAACGGGACTAAACCAGGACTAAAACAGGACTAAAACAGGATTAAAACAGGACTAAAACGGGACTAAACCAGGATAAAAACAGGACTGAACCAGGACTAAAACAGGACTAAAATGGGACTAAATCAGGACTAAACCAGGACTAAAACAGGACTAAACGGGATTAAAACAGGAACTAAAATGGGACTAAACCAGGATAAAAACAGGACTAAACAGGACTAAAACAGGACTAAAGGACTAAAACAGGACTAAAATGGGACTAAAACAGGACTGAACCAGGACTAAAATGGGACTAAAACAGGACTAAAATTGGACTAAATCAGGACTAAAACCAGGACTAAAACAGGACTAAAACGGGATTAAAACAGGAATAAAATGGGACTAAACCAGGATAAAAACAGGACTGAACCAGGACTAAAACGGGACTAAATCAGGACTAAAATGGGACTAAATCAGGACTGAACCAGGACTGAACCAGAACTGAACCAGAACTGAACCAGGACTGAATCAGGACTAAAACTGAACCAGGACTAAAACAGGACTGAACTAGGACTGAACCAGGACTAAAACAGGACTACACCAGGACTGAACCAGGTCTGAACCAGGACTGAACCAGAACTCAACCAAAACTAAAACAGGACTAAACTAGGACTGAACCAGGACCAAAAAAGGACTGAACCACAATTAAAACAGGATTAAACCAGGATTGAACCAGAACTGAACCAGGACTAAAACAGGACTGAACCAGGACTGAACCAGGACTAAAACAGGACTGGACCAGGGCTAAACCAGGACAGGAAAGGATAGCCTAAAAAATAGAGAAAACGGAAGTAGGGTTGATAAAATTTGAGGCTTTGCTGGTTTCAGAATGCGTGGTCCTCTCCCAAAGAGACAGAAAGATGTTTTTGTTTTGTTTTTTGGAGATTAAGACCAAATAAAGACATTTGTAGTTGAATAGATGCAAGGGTGATAGATCAATAAATGTGTGTTATTCGTTCATACGTTTTTCAAAATAAAAGTAAAAATTGAAAATGAATAAACTATTTTCTGCATTATTTGTCTCCAAAAACAAAGGGAGAAAATGGAAAATGATTTATGTTTTAGACTAAAACAGGACTGAACCAGGACTGAACTAGGACTGAACCAGGACTCAACCAGGACTAAACCAAGACTAAAACAGGACTGAACCAGGACTGAACTAGGACTGAACCAGGACTCAACCAGGACTAAAACGGGACTAAAACGGGACTAAACCAGGATAAAAACAGGACTGAACCAGGACTAAAACAGGACTAAAACAGGATTAAAACGGGACTAAAATGGAACTAAACCAGGACTAAAATTGAACTAAATCAGGACTAAACCAGGACTAAAACAGGACTAAAACGGGATTAAAACAGGAATAAAACAGGACTAAACCAGGATAAAAACAGGACTGAACCAGGACTAAAACAGGACTAAAAACAGGACTAAAATGGGACTAAACCAGGACTGAACTAGGACTGAACCAGGACTAAAACAGGACTAAAATGGGACTAAACCAGGACTGAACCAGGACTAAAATGGGACTAAATCAGGACTGAACCAGGACTGAACCAGAACTGAACCAGGACTGAATCAGGACTAAAACTGAACCAGGACTAAAACAGGACTGAACCAGGACTGAACCAGGACTAAAACAGGACTACACCAGGACTGAACCAGGTCTGAACCAAGACTGAACCAGGACTGAACCAGAACTCAACCAAAACTAAAACAGGACTAAACTAGGACTGAACCAGGACCAAAAAAGGACTGAACCACAATTAAAACAGGATTAAACCAGGATTGAACCAGAACTGAACCAGGACTAAAACAGGACTGAACCAGGACTAGAACAGGACTGGACCAGGGCTAAACCAGGACAGGAATGGATAGTCCTCCCTGAAGCGACAGAAAGATGTTTTGGAGATTAAGACAGGGACAGGGATGGATAGAGAAACACCCCAAGGACTCAGAGTTTAGAAGTTTAGAAGTTTTTACAGCGTTTAGAAGCAAATCGAAAGCCTAGAGGAAAACCAAACAAGAGATTTATCGGAAGAGCTTGGAGTAGAGCCGCTGCTTACTTCTCCACTTCGCACTGCAGGGGGTTCTCTCGCCCAGAATCTGAAAGTTTTTTACGACTGAAAGCGAACAAAATCCGCAAACTTGGGACTCGCTTTGGGGTGCGGTGCGAAATAAATCGATGAATAACTTTCTGGTAGGGCCTGGGAACAGCTCAGAAGAAGAAGAAGTGCGTGAAGGCGGAGGTAAGACGAATGTTTCTGTGACAAGGCCGGGGTTAAAGCTGAAGAAAATGGAGGGATGGATGGATGGATGGAGATTCGTCGGTGCAGTGAGGAGGATATCGGATTAGTTGACGTGAGAGTGGAGCGTGGAGTTGTGTTTTTGGGGATGGAGATATGCTGCCATCTGCTGGTTGCATTTTCCATTACTGGACTAAGTTATTTTAGGCTGTTTATAATTTTAGCACGCTTATACAAACTCAAAACGTTAAAAAGTTATTGTTGAGATTAAGATACATGCTTGGAATTATGAAGGTGTGTAAAAATGTGGTTGTTTTATCTGTGGCGTATGACATCAGCTGGACAGTCATCCGAAATCAGCTGATTCCTACATCAGGGAACTTCTCTTTGTCAAGCGACACGAGGGCACGACGAACCGGAGAGAGCTGCCCTTCAAAATAAAACACAAACTACAAATACTCTACATGATCTGCAATTTAAATAGAAAAAACGATAAAAGAAATATACATTGCAAAAAACAATATATATGGAAAGTTAATTCAGTTCAGTTCAATCTTTATTAAGAACACATAATATCTGGTTCATGTTAGGGCTGGGTATCATTAAGAAGTTGCCGATATGATACATACCTCGATACTCAAGCCACGATACGATCCATATCTCGATACAGTGCACTTTCGATTCGATATGATATATTTCAAATCGATTCGGTTCAATAAAAAATAAAAGGCTAAATCATGGCTGTGACAGTAAAAGTCTTTGTTAAATCACTTCTTGTGCAAAGTTCAAATGAAACACAAACATTTTAATCGTCAAAACAGTAAAAAATGTCAAATGTGTCGCATAAATGAGTTTCCTTCCACTAAACAAGCAACAAAACTGTAGCTCTGTAACAAAATAATTTAGTAAAACACACCTAAAAATACTCTTGGTGACATATCGATACAACAGCCCACGATATCGATACTGTATCATCACATTAAACGATACGATATATCGATATTCCGATATTTTTGCACACACCTAGTTCATAGTGAGTAAGTATATACAAAAATAAGAAGAATAAAAATTTAAATGCATGTTATAATGTATACAGAAAAGACCACCAGTGTCTCCACAAGTTAAAATGACTTAAGAACATTTTAATTTATTTGAGTAAATTCAACTTGACAAGTCAAATTGTCTAGCAGTGGAAAAAGTGTTTTCTTACTTCAAGCAAAATTCAACTTTTTTTCATATTTTAAGTACAAAAACTCTTTTTTTTAGTTTTTTTTTTACTTTTTTACTTTTTACTTTTACTCAGACTGTCTCAAATCATGATAAAACTTTCTTTATTCAAGTCATTTTAACTTGGCTAGAGTTTAGTTTTTACAGTGTAGAGGGCAATGGGTTAACCAGGCCGGCACCTGCCTCTGCTCAACTTCATACATGCACTAGACGGTTTGCAAGAACCTCGAAAGTTGTAGACCGCACACCGGCCAATCAGAGAAGAGTTGTGAGGCTATGACATTAAACTCAAGTGTCTGTCTGGGTCCTTTTTGTGGAACAGCACAACAGTAAATAAAGCGGTCGAGATGGATGTAGACAAAGCCAGACATTCAGAGTTGGCAATGATTCCCGAGATCGAGGATTTAAAACCAGAACAAAGAGAATGTTTGGTGAATTTTATCAAGGGGAAAGACGTTATTCCCCTTCTTATTACGGGATTTGGTGCATTAATATACGTCACGACTAAATAGCAGCGATTTGTTTAATAAAAAAAAACAGTACGTGCCTACGGTCGAGCGAACGAACGAGGTCAGACCGTTTCAACGAAGTGAAACCGGCTCATGAATCAGGCGACCAGTGGACCGCTTTCATTTTAGGAACAGAATACACCACTTTCTCATTTTTTAGACTCAGACGTAGACAAACTTTATTGATCCACAAGGGAAATGATTTGGACACAGTAGCTCACACATCACAATATAATGTTTGATTTGATTTGTTTTTGAGTTTGTGCCAAGAGAGAAACAATAATCATACACATGCTACATATACACTGTAAACAACAGAGAAGCACATTTCTCAAAAAGGAGTGGGAAGAAGAAAAAAAAAAACTTATGTTAACGCACCCCTATTCTTTACATATTTCCAAAAATTAAAAAATGATGTGTTTGCATTGTCAATGTACATTGGATAATACCATAATAACAAAGAGTAAAAATATATAAATGCTACACTGCAAAAACAAAATAGCCAAGTTAAGATGACTTGAATTAAGAAAATTAAGTAAATTCCACTTGACAAGTAAAATGATCTACTTTATTATATTTATTATTTATTATATATGTATTACAAACTTTTTGTACTTGAAAATATGAAAATACATCTTGCTACACTTAAAATAAGGAAAACAACAACTTTTTCCACTTGAAATAAGAAACAAAATTAAATGTTGCTTGAATTAAGAAAAACACACACTTACTCTATTTGTGAGAGACTTGATTAATTAATTTACAGTTACACATGATTGTTGTGAATGAATGTAAACATTAATTGTTTTGAGGTTCACTGACACCTCCTACTGTTTTATGGTGTTATTATTTTAAATTCTGAACACTGTTGTTTTTACGAGGTGCATTTGAACGTCCCACACTGGTTTTGTATGTGTGCCTTGGACTAGACTGGAGTGGTTTATTTTTTTTTGTTTATTTTAGGCACGGGATAAGAGCGGGACTGTTGTAGCCGGTTTGACTTTTTTTTGTGGCTTCATAATAAATATCCGCTGTGGAAAAGACAACCTAAATCATTTCTGTGCCTAAAGATCCGTAACATATTGTAGATCTTGCAGATATTGCATTTTAGCTTCTCTCCATTGGCTCCCCGTGTCTTTTAGAGTCGATTTTAAAATTATTTTATTTACTTTTAAGTGTTTGCACGGCCTAGCGCCCTCCTACCTCACTGACTTGATCCACCCTTATGTGTAGTACTCTCAGGTCTCCAGCTCGCCGTCCCAAAAACTAAACGTAAACTTTGTGGGGACCGTGCGGTTTCTGTTTCTGCCCCTCGGCTGTGGAACCAGTCGCCACTAGAGATTAGAGGCCGAGTCTGTACCTGTTTTTAAATCACTCCTAAAAACGTACCTTTTTTCACCGGCTTTTAATAAGTGATATGTATATTTCTTGTTGAGTATTTTACTGTTTTTTATGTTTTTTTCTTCTACTGCGATTGCCATTGTCTGTCCTGTGTTTGTGTACAGCACTTTGGCCTCCTGTAAAGTTTTTAAAGTGCTTATAAATAAAGTTATTATGGTATTGGTAGATTGTAATCTTATTTGTCAAGTTGAATCTACTCAAATAAAGTAAAATGTTTTTAATTTAAGTCATTTTAACTTACCTAGGTATTGTTTTTTTGTTTGTTTGTTGTTTTTTTTTTTTTTATAAGTAACAAAAAGATAACAAGAGATAAATAAATAAGACACAATTATGTAAATGTACAAGTCAAAATAAAATAGAAAAATAAGTCATAAAATATAAAATCTCAGCTATATACATTGGAAAACAGTGCAATAATGATATGATGTTTGTCAGGACAGGACGTGTTTTATTTTCAGTGTGTCGCGGTGTACTGCAGGTTGACCGTCCGGAAGCGCTCGTGCTCAGTGCGGGTGACTTGACGCTCGTGTCTGCGCTGCGTTACTACAAGTCATTAGTTCCAGCTGTGGCTCTTTTTGGTTAAACCTCGAGGAGGAGCAGGTGGAGCTGAGACCGCGCTCTTTTCCTCGTCGCGCTTGAACTGACCCGCTCCTTTCTGTCTGGATTGTCGTATCGTTGCGCGCGGTCCAAACTCCGTGTGGAAGTCCTCCCGCCGCCTGTGCGCAGTCATGGCCTCCGCTGCCTCCACGCCCCTGACCACCGGGACCCGCAGTGGCCGCAGCACGCGCTCCTCCGGCCGCGTCATGACCCCCTCCTCCGCCGTCAGCAGCACGAGCCCCACGCGTCTGTCCCGGCTCCAGGAGAAAGACGAGCTGCGCAGCCTCAATGACCGCCTCGCCAACTACATCCAGCGGGTGCAGGACCTCGAGTCTGAGCGCTCCACGCTGCTCGTCCGCCTGGAGGAGAGCGATGAGTCCAAGGGCCGGGAGATGGGAAACATGCGCCGCTTGTACGAAGAGGAACTGGCCGACGTGAGGAAGACGCTGGACAGTGTCGCGAACGAAAGGGCCCGACTCCAGATAGAGCTTGGGAACATCTCAAGTGAGAACAAGAAGCTGCACACCAGGTCAGTTAAGGAGAAATCAATAAACAAAGTTGGAAAGCCTGGAGCAAGTCATTGAATTTGGCATTGTAGGGCTTTATCATTTCTGCGTTTGACCCTCATCACCTGTGGGGCAAAACTGTCAAGCAAAGTCAACACTCTGTAGTCCATGAAGTGTGTTTTTACTCTAGTTTTTAGTTTAGTTTTTAATCATCTATGGCACAGGTGTCAAACATAAGGCCCGGGGGCCAGATCCGGCCCTCCAAGACCTTTAATGTGGCCCTTGGGTGATTTTCTACTAAAATATTTTAATTATATTTTCTATTAAAATATTGGTACTTTTCTGCGCCGCTTAGCACAGCAGCGTCTCCAGCGTCTCTGTACGTGGCCCCTCCCACCAGAGCAGCACAAATGAAGACTTGTCTCTTTCCAAACGCTCTTAAACGACGATCGTTTTGACTGTTGACCGTGACACCCTCATCAGAAAAATGTCCAAAATGAGAAAAGTGGACAGTGAGTGCAGGATTTTCCAAGAAAAAATTACTTATTCCTGTTTGCATACAAGTTAATGTTAAAACATTGTGTTGAAATTTAATTTTTCTTAAAGTTTCAGGTTGTTCATAATATTATAAACTTATAATAAGAAAGAGTTCATCAATTAAAAAAGATTTCTGTAATAGATTTGTGTTTCTCTGCACAAATATTTGAACTTATTGTTATTTTTGGGGTTTATATGACATGAGTTTTCTGATCCGGCCCCTTTGGGATCAAAGTAGGTTGGATATGGCCCCTGGACCAAAATGAGTTTGACACCCCTGATCTATGGTGTTTTTAGTGTTGACTGAGAATAAAACTGTGTACAAACTAGAGACTGTTCCACTCTTGGGCTTCTTGTTCTATATTCCAACACATACACTAGTTTAAAGGTGCACTCTGTAACTTTTCTGGAGAGTCTGCCACCTTCTTGTCTCCAGGAAGTTGCTTTTGTTTGGCCTGGAGTGTTCCACAGTGTCCCAGTAAATGTATCCGTATCAAGCAGGAGATGTAACCAGACAAAGTTTAAGGTTTATGTTTTTCAAAGTATTTTAAAGGAATAAAAACGCCTGTAAGTGAATAAATGTACATTAACCTAAAAGCCATACTGTAGAACATTATTTTCCTCATGCAACTTAGACATTTTGGCCTTGTTCTTTCCCTGAACACTGGGTTGATAGTCTGATCCATCCGCCGTTTCACTTTGTAGAAACCGTCTGACCTCGCAGCCTTAGGGTTCGTTCGCTCGACGGTCGGTGGGTACTTTTTAATAATGATGATAATAATAATAATGCATCAGTTTTATATGACGCTTTTTTGGACACTCAGACACTTTACAGAGCATTGTTCATTCACTCCATACCCGGTGGTGGTAAACTGCTACTACTATAGCCACAGCTGCCCTGGAGCAGACTGACTGAAGCGAGGCTGCCAATCTGCACCATCGGCCCCTCCGACCACCACCATCACTCACGCACACACCACTTTCATACTAGGCAACGAGGGTGAAGTGCCTTGCCTAAAGACACAACAGTTTTTTACGATTGCCGCCCCCCCCGTGACACCTGATTTTCCCAGTTGTCTCCCATCCAAATACTAACCAGGCCCAGTTCTACTTAGCTTCTGAGGTCTGACGGGATCAGGCTTTGACAAACTGGTACGGCCACAAATCATTAATTCATAAATTCATCATAATATCATAAATTTATCATTTATCCAATTGCTGCTATTTGGTCGTGGCGTATGTAATGTGCCGCTAAATGGGACTAACTGGTATATTAAGCTTTTCCCAAATCCTGTAGGCAGAAGGGCAATAACGTCTTTCCCCTTGATGAAATTCACCAAACATTCTCTTTGTTCCGGCTTTAAATCCTCGATCTCAAGAATCATTGACAACACTGAATATATCACGCTTCACTGATTGGCTGATGACCGAACTTGCACTTCTGGGGTTTTGCGAACTGTCTATTGTATTTTGATTCCTGACTTAGTCGCTGGAGAGAAATTAAATTGAGCGGAGGCACTAGGTGGCTCCAGTCTGGCTACTGGGTTGAGCCTTTATTAATTGAACAGTTTAATACATGGAAACTTTTCATTGCTGTTTGTTTGCTAAAGTCTTCTGTCCTCACTGGCTTTTAATACAAGCTGAGCAGGTTTTATTGTATTTCTATTTTTATTCTCACTCTTTAGCATTTAGTATTGTCATTTTGTGTCTTTTATATCGACTGTAGTTTATTCTGTCCTCTAAACTAATGTGCTTTATAAGTTTGACTTTGACCTTGCCCGTGCTTGTGCCCTGTCCTTAGGCACCAGAAGAGTGAGGGGGAACTGACCAGCGCTCTGTCCCAGTGGAGGAAAGCAGAAGCAGCCCTGAACTCCAGAGAAGCTGAGGTGTCAAAACTGCTGTCGGCCAAAAACAGACTGGAGGAGCAGGTGTCCTATCTCCTGGACCAGCTCAGAAATGTATGAACAGACTTAAACTTCCTCTTAGCGTGTTATTCTTATGTCATAACTGTACGCAGGGTTTTAGTCATCGCTCTAAATTTATAGTTACCAAGCAAAAAGGATGAGTTTAACGTATGGCTCTGTGATGTGACAATTATGACAATTTTAGGTCTTCACATTTTTTTTTTTTTATATAAAAATGTCTTTCAAAATTAGTTTTCCGAACATAAACACCACGGACTATATACTTAAACTAGTATAATAAGGCTTTTCACAGTTGCTAGTGGATTGTGACAAATGTTAAAGTGACAAATGTTAAAGCACAACCCATTTCTTCATTTGTTCTTAATGTAAAATATGTACCATGAGTCAGTTTTTGTCTAAGGGCCTGTTTACACGAGAACGCTTGCGGGTAAAAACAAAATATTTTATCGGAAGTGCCTTTCGTTTAGACGGTGACGGCGTTTTTGGGGCTTAAAAATGAAAAAAAAAAAAAATCTGAAACCACCTCCAGAGTGGAAAAGTTGAATATGCTCCACTGTGACGTTTCTGTCTTCACTGCCCAAGATGCAAAACTCTGGTCAGATCTGCTCACGTCACGTACAAACAGTACACAGAAACAAACACGTCAGATCATTTCCATGTTTCGGACCTTCAACCTGCTCTGGCAGCTCTAATAAACTTACAGGAGGCTCCCAACAAATGTACAGAATCTCCAGAGAGACAATTAGTGAACAGAGAAGGATCTGCAATCACCTCTGTCAAATTCTGGATGCACTAGTTCGTCGCAAGTGAGCCGGACGGATATGGACGAGACGCGGAGAACCAGTCGATGGTGGGACAACTTTGTGGAAGGAGAAGCTGATGAAAATGCGTGGCGTGAAAAGTTCCATATGTCCAAAGATGCTCTTGTTGCTTTAAGTACAAACATACCCAATCGAATTACACACATTTTTGCATCACTGTTTGCACGCAGATTTCCTCCTGAAAACGCTCGTCTAAACGCGGAATAAAAAGTGAATATGCGATGCCACTTTCGCGTCTTCTGTTCAGATCGTCATCATGTAAACGTAGCCTCAGGTTGTGACTTCAATTGTAAAAACAAAATAATAGTTTAACTTCTTCCTCCTAAATCTTAACTCTGTTCTAGATCACAAGATCGCCTTTACGGACAGAGGACAGACTGGAGCCTGGACTAACCTTAGATTAGTCTGCGTATTGATGGAATCGGCCTTTTTTCTCACAACTTCTTTGTTTGCACGTTAAATTTATTCTTGATCTCTCTGGTGAAGCATCCTTGAAACCATTTGTTGTTAGTTAGAATTAAATTGATTCAACATTTGTATAAAACTGTACATCTTGTTGTTGTGTGTGTTGCCAGGTAGAGGGGGAACTATCAGATAATAAGAACAAACTGAGCTCAGAGATAGTGCAGCGCATCGATCTGGAAAACCAGCTCCAGACGGCCAAAGAGCAGCTGGCCTTTCAGAAGAACCTCAGTGAACAGGTAATGACCAATGTTTTTCATTTGAGTTTCTTCTGTCGCTCAGAAAAGGGGTTTTGGAGACTGAGAACCAGGGTTGTCGAAAACTGAGACTGATTTAAATTGATAATAAAGCTGATAATAGAGCTTGCATTGAAACTATAAATACTTTGAACAGGTACTGATACTGTACTAAAATTTATTTGTTGTTTGTCTAGTTTTGTTTTGGTTTTGTAAAATATTAAAATTAACGTGCACTATGTAGTTTTTTGGTGGAAGATCCGCCTGTATGTATCTGTTTACCTCCATTGAGATGTTATTTATTTGCTGGAAATGCTCCACAGTACGGCATTAAACTTGCCAATCAGTCAAACGTGTGGTGCCACCAGGCCGAGTTACGGGTCAGATCTGTGGAGAGGTGACCCCGCTCACTGTTAGAATGCATGTTTTTCCCGGACAAAGTTGGTCTAAGTACAACCCGGCCCCGGATAAGTGGAAGAAAATGGATGGATGGAAGTTATACCTACTAAGTGGATGAATGCAAAATGGAAGTTTAATGCCGCACTGTGGAACATTCCAGGCAAAGCAACGCCTTCTCAGACAAGCTGGAGGCATTCTGTCATATGTAAACAATAGAAACATTTGCTGTAATGGTATAGTAATGCGTCTCTGTAAAATGTTGTAAATAATACATTCATGATGTTCGTTTTATCGCCCGTAGGAGACCCAGGAGATCCGCAGTCGCAGTGAGAGCCGGCTGCTGGAGGTGGAGATGGCGCGGCGCGGAGAGTTTGAGTCTAAACTGGCCGACGCCATGCAGCAGCTCAGACAGGACCACGAGAACCAGCTCCAGCAGTACAAAGACGACCTGGACAAGACCTTCAGCTCCAAGGTACAGGACCACCAGGCTCTGAGGGGTTTGTGACGGGGGGATAATGATGATGCATTGGTTCAGTCTTTTGTAAACTGAGTTACAAGAGGTAATTCTGCTGGTACACAAGGCACTTTGCAGTTTAATTTTTGCTTTATTTGGAGTCATATAACGCAGTGGTGTCCTATTAAAAGCTGGTTTAGCCCTGATTTATGTCTAAAGGGGCGCTTTTTTAAATCTATTATTCTTTTTTGTACTGCTTTTAATTATTGATGTTATTTGTATTCATTGACCTTACTATTTTTATGTAATAGTTTCTATTAGTTCCTTAATTATGTTAGTTTCTGAACATAATTCTGCTTTAAATAATTTACTTTGCTATGTGAAGCCCTTTGGAAACTGTCTTGTTTATATTCAGGGCTTGTTTACACGTGAACACTTGTGGGTAAAAACTGCAAAATATTTTTTATCAGAAGTGCCTTTTTGGGGCTTAAAAACTCAAAAATCTGAAACCACCCTCCAGAGTGGAAAAGTTGAATCCTCTCCGCTGTAGTGTTTCCGTCCGTACTGCCCCAGACGCAAAATTTTGGTCAGATCTGCTCACGCTGCGTACGCTTTTACGTCACATACATCGCCACCTAGCTTCACTACCGCCCCCATACCCAATCGACTTCCACACACTTTTGCGTCACCGTATTCACGCAGATTTCCTCCCGAAAACCCTCACCTAAACGCGGAATAAAAAGTGAAGACGCGACACCGCTTTAGCATCTTCTGTTCAGACCGTCATCATATAAACGTAGCCTCAGAACGTCCAGTCTTTTATTTTATGTGGTCGTTGGAGATCTCATTGGTGCATGTATTGAAACATGGTCCTGAAATGGAATGACCACCTGATAAAATGTGTCGAGTTTGACATAATATGAATAATTATGATTGTCTGGAACAGTAAAGGAGCTCAAAACGTTCTGTATAATAACTAAAAACATTAATATTTCTCATGTACACGTTACAGTACAGGCTAGTATTGCAAATTAGTTTGAAAAGTGGACCAAGACAGAGACACAGAGGCTTGGAGTTTTTTACAACAGCTCTAGTTTTTGTACTTCAAAACTGTGCAGTGTTTGATGACCTAAATGAAATGACAATGACAATAAAAATCTTGGGTCTTGAATTTATATACCACAACAGCCTTATTATTAATCTAGAGCTGTTCCATATCGGTCATTACTCATTTGTTTCCTATATTTGATAAGTTTTCTCCTCATGTTTGTGTGTTTTGGACTCCAGTTGCAGCAGGCCCAGCAGACGGCACAAGACAAAACCAACACCGTCTCTGCCGTTAAAGATGAACTGGAAAACGCCAATCTACGACTGGAGACGCTCAGCTCACAGCTCCAGGTCTACCAGAAAGAGGTAAGTCTGTCCTCCCTGTCACACCGGGGTCACTGCTTTTCTCCCTCTGTGCAAATAATCAGAATCTATTTTTTGCCCAGAGCGATTTAAAACGTCCTCATATCCTGTGACTGACTGGCTCCACCCTGTTCAAACCCCGATGCATCAAACATGAGGAAACAAATAATAAATAAAATATATCTAGGACAATCGTGAGAAAGCATGCAATAGTTTTTTTTTTTTAAAGGTGCACTGTGTCACTTTTGTGGTTGAGGGTTTTCCCACCCGCTCGTTTCCATGGAGACTGCTGTGCCTGTAATACATAAAAGTATGGAATTAAACATCTGAAATTGCTATTGCCTGATCTTGTCAGATACCGGAAGCTAAACAAGGCGGGGTGTGGTCGGTACTTGGAGAGAAGTGGGAAATACCAGATGTCACAGCAGCTCTAGTGCAGGGGTCTCCAACCTGTAGCTCTCCAGCTCCTTCCAAGTGGCTCACCAAGGGATTGCTGAATTACATGTATTGAATAACCAAAATAACTCAAATTGGATGAATTAAATGCCTATTATTGTAAATCCATCATTCATAAATAAAACATGAAACATTAATCATTATTTATCTAACTGTACCCCATCTAAGTCTTATGTGTACTTTATTTCCTGTGAGCTCTCTGGCATTTTTGTTTTGTGAAGGTAGCTCACCAGAGGAACAAAGTTGGAGACCCCCGCTCTAGTGGAAACTAGTAGAAAGTGTCCTTTGGTAAGACTTGTGAAAAATCCCTCTGTCGTCCAGGTAGACTCCATGGCAAAGGAGAAATTCAATTTGTCAGCTGGACAAAAGTTTATTTTGGTCGAATACGTTTCGCAGCTCATCCAAACTGCTTCTTCAGTTCTGGTCGAATGCTGGTGGACACTGACTTATATCCGTCTGCAGGGAGGAGCTAACTATCTACTCTGAAAATAACACACCTACTTGTTTACTGTTTCTGTTAGTTAGTGTTAGGTTTATCTAAACATTAAAAACAAGAAGAAAGACAAGAGATTAATTCAGTTTTACTCATGAGGAGAACGGGCAGAGAGTGGGCATCAAAACCAACAGTCTCCACACGTTCTGATGACTCAAGGCCGTTCTCCTCTTTTTATTTCATTAGGAGGCCCTAGTTACAGAATGATAATTCTCAAGGGGAAGGGGAAACCAGCAAAGACATAATAAGAAACTGATGCAGCTAAGCATAGTATAAACACATAAATAGATTAACAACAGGAGGTGCCTTAGTTATGGTCAGACACCATCATAACTCTTGCATGTGTGACAGTGGAAGTTGGCTTCATGTGAGGAATCATCTCGAGGTTCACTAGAGCGATAGGTCACTGCACACAGTTGTCAAACACACAGAGGTTATTCAACAAGTGACAAGTGATTGGTACATTATAAATCAAAGAATTGTAGTACATAAATGGTTAACTCATAGGCCTAGAATATCACACAAGTATTTAGCAAATATGGGATAATAAAATTATTCTGACATTTAGCTCGGCCTATTGAACTTGCGCTGAGTGTGGGGTCATATTAGCAGAATCGTTCAGGGCCATTAATGGAGCTTTCACACCTCTGGGCCTGACCTGGTTATCCCTATTGTTCTCTTGTTTGTTTTGATTTAGATTTGAGGATGGAGTTGTAAATAGGAGATAGATGGTTTCTGTTTAAAGGTGGATTCTTTAACATAAACAGCTTCTTTAACTGCCCTCTCAAACCAATTCTTTTCTCTGGCTAAGATCTGTACCTCACCGTCTTCAAAAGAGTGGCCCGTGGCTTTTAGGTGGAGATGAACAGCAGACTGTGGTCCTGTGTTGCTCTCTCGTCTGTGTTGGTACATCCTCTTACCATCGCTGTTTAGTTTCTCCAGCGTCACGCTCACTGCAGTTTTCACTACACTGAATGGAGTAGATCACATTGCTTTGTTTGTCGCTCTGTGTTTTGTCCTTTGGGTGGACCAGTTTCTGTCCTAAATTGTTTGCAGTTTTGAAATAGACTGGGTTCTCATGTTGTCTGAAAATCCTCTGTAGTTTGGTGTGCTTGTTTGCATCAGTCTGTCCCAGGACAAAAATAGCTTAGAACCACCAAGTGTGGAGTGAAGGATTTATGCAGCGTAGTGTCTCTGAGTGTCCAATAATGCACTATATAAATCCATGGAAACAAGTGGGTGACTCTATCAAAGTGAGCCCACTAAGGCTAAGAATGCATGTTTTGAAATTGTGGACTTGTGGGTGACCAAACTGCCCCAATATACGTTTCTGGGTTGATGTTAAAGATGTTCTACAAAAATATATTGGCTGTTGACCTCTTGTTGGACCCTTGATACGTTTCCTGGTGGTGTCTCTCATGATCAGTGCTTTCTGTTGCATTTTCTTCTGATGACTGCAAGAAAAATGATCACGATCTACTGACTGTTGATCAGTGGGTATCAAAAATGAGACAAAGTTTATACAATGGAGCTGTTACCGGCTCAACTACAGCTAAATGTGTCAAATTTTGAAAAGAGGTGGGTCCAATTATTGACTTTTTCAAATAAGACACTTACCCTAACGTGCAGTAAATGTATACATTGTGTGAGGGTCTGATCTTAGGACACTGCTGATGTGAATTAATTTGTGGCAATAAAAGTTTAAATGCATGTTTTTCAAGACAACAAGTAAAAATTACAGGGTGGCTCTTGCACAGTCATGAGTCAGGTTCATTTTGTTTTGCAGTTTGAGTCATGAAATAAAGATACTAGAACAGGACCAAACCAAGTCTACGCTGGAACAAAACTAGGCTCAAACCAGGACAAGGATTACCTCACCCTAGTTTGAACCTGTAAACTTTGCTGCATCCCTCTGAGCTGTCCCTGCTCGTGTGTTTTGTGTTTAGAAAATGTCACTGGAGAGCCGCGTGCAGGAGCTGGAGCGGACCCTGGACAGGGAGCGACAGGTGTGGCAGGAGCGGCTCAACGCGAAAGAGCAGGAGATGCTGGGCCTGAGGAGTCAGATGTTCTCTCAGCTGGAGGACTACGAGCATCTCCTGGACACAAAGCTGGCTCTGGACATGGAGATCAACGCCTACAGGAAGATGCTGGAGGTGGAGGAGCAGAGGTGAACCTAAGGACACAAGAGTTTTATTTTTATGTAGCACTTAACAAGATTGATAAGCTTCTCAAGGCTGCATTATAGAGATCCCTCATTTACTGCGGGGCTTATGTTCTAAATAAAACCCGCAATAGTTGTCAGCTTTATTTTTTACAATTATTATATCAGTTTTAAGGCTGTAAAACCCCTCACTACACTTTATACACTTTTCTCACACAGGACAGTTACAACCCTTTTTGCATCCTTCTTAAAATTTATTGCTGCTGTCGTCCTTTTGTTATTTTCCTCCTTTATGTAACGAACCGAAGATTAATTTATTCCGTAATGGCGCCTTACAGCTGCGTAACTTCTGGCATGTCCAGAAGTCAAATTTTTGTGCGATGGTTTGCATCTTCCTCTCCCTTTTGGGCGCGACCGCAGGAGCCTTTGTCGGTGCAGAACGTTTTGTCGGGGAGAAAACTTGCAAACATACTGCACTTCAGAATCACACTGCTAGAGATCGAACCTTTATGTAAATTTAACAAACTGAGTGCATTCTGTTCTGTACAGGAGACACGGCACAGAGGAGACTGATTGATAATGGTCTATAATCCCTTAGCCAATCAGGACGCAGGGGGAGTAACACAATGCAGGTTCATATGCTGTTTAAAAAAAAACAAAAAACATGCGAAATTGCATTAAAAATAAAATCCGTGAAACATTCTGAGGTATAGGACTGACTGAGTAATACTGTGATAAAAATGCATTTTTTTTGGCCATGTCATATGTTTATCCAAGAGTTAAAGGTGCACTGTGTAGTTACACAGGTTTGGTTGGGGGTCAGTCACTTGCTTCTTTCTATGGATGTGTCATTGCCCTGCCTGGAATGTTCCACAGTATGAATAAATGTAAAGTAGAGCTGTTTAATGCCAATTACAGGTGGTTTTATACATCAAAAATACAATCACAATGCCTGATTTTTTTTAGGTGAGTCGGGTTTCCTCTCTGCAGATCTGACCTCTAACTTCTGACGTCTGGTTTGGTCTCCATGAAGATAGAAAAATGTAATGCCATACTGTGAAACATTCCAGACAAAGCAACAACACTCCACTGAGAAAGGCATTTGAAGGACCCTCCACCAGCAAAGTTACACACTGCCCTTTTAATGTAATAATGTAATCCCATTTAGATCTAGTTTAGACCTGGTATAATCCTGTTATAGACCTGGATTAGATCTGGTGGTACTCAAAAGCCAAAATATTTTTAAGTATTGGTATTCTTGTTACATATTAATCCACAGAGGGCACCCATGACAGTGACTAGAACATTTCCACTATCCAAAAGTTTTCACTTTAACCTCTGTTCTGACATGTGCGTACTTCTGCTGCGTTCCTGGGAAAGACACTTGCCAGAGTCTGAAGTCTGAAGGGCTGCAGACGGATATTTGCAGCCACACTTCAGTCAGACAGAAGCTATGGGAGTGGCTTATCACAAATGCCATGCAGCGTTGAGCATCTGCCCTGCCCACTTTATCTCTGCTGCAACTGATACTGAATATAGAGCATAGATATAGTAACTATTGTCTCATGCTGTTGTTTCCACATGGTTCATATTAATCTCTCCTTTTTGTATTTACACTACCGGCCAAAAGTTTATAGACCAAAACGTATTCTAAACTTTTGATTCATGAAAGTGTCCACCTTTGGCAGATATAACAGCTGAACACACTCGTGGCTCGTTCTTTTTGCAATAGAAATCAAATATTCTTCAGAAAGTTCTTCCCAAGTCTGCAGCAGAAGTTCCCATAAATGTGTGGCACTTGTAGGTTTCTTGACTTTCACTCTTCTGTCCAGTTCATCCCAAACCAGCTCGATGGGGTTTAAGTCTGGAGACTGTGCTGGACACTCCATGTTTTCAAGTTTTATCATCTTGTTGTTCTTTCCTGAGGTAGTTTTGGCAGAGCTTGGACTTGTGTTTTATTATATTTTATCTCTTCTTTTAACCTCTGTCTGTTCAGTTTTTACCCTTATACCATTTCAAGCTCTTCATTGGACTTGCACGACTTGAATTGCAATAAATAACTGGAAAAATTAGGGCGTTCTTAAACTTTTGACCGATTGTGTAAATGTACGTAATGCACCATGTCGGGGAATCAGCTGTTTGGGACAGTGTCAGGAAGTTATTTTTTTTCCCATTATTCTTGGTATGAGTCTGACAGTTGCTTCAACAAAATCCAATGCAAAAAGCTTCAAAGTGTCAATTTATTTTTCTTAATTCTCTGCATTTACAACACACTACAGAATATGAAGAGCCTTTATCTTAAATGATCTTATTAGGCTATTTTCTGATCAATGTTAAAATGTTGTTTCCTTATCACAAACCTAGAGTTGTGTTTTGTTTCATTCACACATGTTTAACGCACAAACCTGCATATTAAAGCTGAGTTCTTCTCTCAAACGGAAAACACTCTGTTCCACCTTCTGATGTCATGTGGTGATACAGGAAGTGCTCCACTGCGTTTTTAAACTCCATATATCTTCACTAGAATCATTTGGATAATTTCTGCTCTGGAATTTCCAATCTCTATTGAGCAAAAAGGTAAAAGGTAGTCATTAAGTTAAACTACTGCTTCATGACATCACAAGGTGGACCAGAGCATTTTTTTGAGCTTTGGAGATGTAGACAGACTCATTTTAAATGGTTACTCAAACATGTGAATGAAACAAAACTCTGGTTATGTTTTTAATGAGATAATAACATTCCAACATGACTAAAACTCAGTGTAATATATGATTTTTAAACCAGGAAACTCTGGATTTTTCAGAGTAGCGGCAGAAAAATGCATTATGGATGGATTATGGAGCCTGGCTTGACCTCTTCGTATTTGCCCCACAGGCTGAAGCTGTCCCCGAGCCCGTCCCAGCGCACCGCAGTGTCCCGCACCCACGAGGAGCGGCCGAGGCTGAGGGGCAGGAAGAGGAAGCACGAGGGTCCTACGGGCAGCTCCCCGGCCTCCAAAATGTCCTCCTGCTCGACCGAGAGTGGATCTGTGAGCGTGAGCGAAGTGGACACACAGGGCAGGTTCATCAGGTTAAAGAATAACTCGGAGATGGTAAGAAGTCTGGCAGGATTTCAATAGCAAAATATGCACATAGAATTGATTTAATGCAGGTTCTGTCTTAAAGGTGCTTTGTGTAACTTTTCTGGTGGAGGGTACGCACATCAAATACTTTCCTGCATGGAGATGTTAATGCTTTGTCTGGAATGTTTCACAGTATTATATTAAACCTTTCTATCCTCATGGAGATCAAACTAGACCAAGTAAAAGTTCACACCTGTGGAGAGTTGACCCCGCTCAGTCAGAATGCCTGTTTTCCGAGGTATTTTTCAGCAATAAAATCCCCTGTAATTGAATAAATGCAGAGATGTTTAATGTCATACTGTGGAAAACTCCAGGCAGAGCAATGATGTTTCCATAGAAGGCAAGGCAAGTTTATTTGAATTACTTTGTGTACGAATTGTGCTATACAAAGTGCTTTACAGAATAATAAACACATTAAAATCACAATACAAACAAATTAAAACATAAATAGTCATCATAAAATTAAAAAAGACACACAGAAGAGTGCAGAATGAAAATGTTTGTCATACGCAGCTAAACGGAACCATTTTGAGCCTAGATTTTAATAGAGTGAAAGTAGAGTTTGTCTCACATCTTCAGGAAGACTGTTCCAGGTTTTAGCTGCATAAAACTGAAATGCTGTCTCCCCGTGTTTAGTCCTGACTCTGGGCACCAGCAGGAGGCCGGTCCTTGAAGTCCTCAGAGTGCGAGATGGTTCATATGACACTAACATGTCAGAGATGAACTTTGGTCCTCGCCCACAGAGAGACTTGTACACAAACAGAGCTGCTTTAAAGTTTATTCTCTGAGCCACAGCAGCCAGTGCACAGACCTGAGCACAGGACTTATGTACTCGTACTTCCTGGTTCGAGTCAGGACCTGCGCAGGTGACGGACGCTCCATCAGAAAACTTACACAATGCACTTTTAAGGGAGTCTATTGTAGAGATGCGCGGATATACAGCCGCAGACTCCGCGGCTAAACTGCGGGTCGGGCGGATGACGTGACGAAAAATATTTTAATTAAATTCGGGCGGGTGGCGGTTTCACTATTCAAATAAAAAACTCTGAACTCGGCGCAAATGGGAGGAGACTGAGCGGATGGCGGGCGGGTGCGGTTTTGAAAACTGGTTAAAAACTGTGGTTGCAAATGGATAGCGGGAGGATGATGAGTTTTGCGATGCGGTTGCGGATGAAAAAGTAGCCCATCCGCGCATCTCTAGTCTATTGACATGTGTTTATTTAGTGTTGGGCAATATGACACAATGAATTTTTTTTTTTTTTTTTTTTTCCACTCACGTTGTTGATGATCACAATTTCTAGTCTGACATTTCATCTTGTCTTAAAAACAAATACAGTGGCTTTCAATATTAATTCTTGACCCTAAATACTGTATTAATCATTGCCATTACCATTGCTGATTAGCTAGTAATCTGAACTCTGAACTTGCTTTTAGGACACAACAAAACGCTAGAAAGATTCATATGCTTGAAATGGGTTTTATTAGAAATTGCATAGAGTGTGATTCGTCTGTGTGTCCAGGAGCAGTGTTTGGACGGCTGGGTGGTGCGGAGGCTTTATCCAGACTCCGGTGAGATCTCCTTCAACATCCCGTCCCCGTGTGTCCTGACCGCAGGCCAGACTCTCACTGTAAGACCTGCTCCTATAGGCATTTGTACTGCCAAGGGTCAATCACGTTCAGACTGCAGGGCTTAAAGCTCAGTTCGGAATTTTTTGTGAAATCTGATTTATTTTTTTTGTGAGGTTGTTCACATTTCCAATTAAATGCGACTTGTTTGTGATCTCCAGTGTGAACTTTAAACGCTCCAAAAGTGTCCCGCATGTGCATTGGAGGACACGACAACGTCAAACGCAGCAAGCATGCTCAGTGTTTACGAAGTCGCCTAAACGCTGGGCTTGTCTCCCAAAATACGGTCCAGTTTTTCATAAAATGGACAGGTTACACATCCACAGCTGCTTTGAGTCTTTAGCCTCCTTGTATTTGGCTCGCAGGGTCTTTATTTTTTTTACATTGGAGCCAGGACCGTCAAAATCCACCCATTTCTGATAAGACCCATCCAATTTGGCCTGAATACACCGATTCCCCCAAATATTAATTAACTCACTAACCTCGCTTTCCCTCCATTGACTAGACTCTGAGCCTGACGTGTAGGTGGGATGAATGCGACCTGACCGTTCAGACTGAAGTCGCATGTCAAAAGATCGGATATGTATTGGTTTTAGGAGCACATATCCAAGTGGCCTGGGTCACATTTGGAAAAAAAATCGTTAAAAAAAGCCATTAAAAGATCAGATACAGGTCACGTAGGGGTGAAAAAATCAGATTTGGGTCACTTCAGGCTGCAGTCTGAATGTGACCTACTCATGTGACGCCTTTGTTTTGGCCGTTTTCTGCTTTCGTTTTTTGGTTTAGTACAGAATTAGTGTTTTTCAGACTCCATTTATTTTGTAACAACACCCTTCGTAATTAATGTTGCTAAGGAAGTTGGATCACACCTGGATAAAAGCTTTGTTGTGCTCACCTGGTGTCTCTCAGGTCTCACATTCTTTTAAAGGTGTTTTCACAGCGCCGTACGACACGAGTCACTCTCCGGATCACAGTGAAGTGACGCTCTGAAGCCACCTTTTATAAGCTGCTGTGACACTGGGGCTGGATCAGAGCGCAGTAATGTGTGAAACCCTCTTGGCTTGTTTGTTCTGTTTTAACCCAGCCTGATTTGTTTTTGTCAGATCTGGGCGGCCGGCTCTGAGGAGGAAGCGGACTCCAACGACCTGGTCCTGGAGAGCCACAGAACCTGGGGCCCCGCGACCGACGTCAGGATCATTCTCCTCAACCCAAACTATGAGGTAAGAAGATCAACTCGCTGTTTTTTTAATGAACTAACAGTCAGTCAGCAGATGTTCTTTTTTAATGGCATCTCAGCGCATTGGCAACCGTTCCAAATGCTTTTTCCACATTCACAGTCATTCCACACAAATGACACGCTCGCTCTAATATTTCAGATGACGGTGTAAAGCTGCCGTGACCTGACATGGCAGATTTAGTGGCGCGTTTGAGAAAATGCTGCACAGTAGGGCTAAATATAAGACCTTGACAGTAAGAATCACACAGTCTGAGCTAATTTGCGCTACACTTTTTGAAATATCAAGATGCTTTTGAAGCCACTGCTGCCCTGGGGTGGCTGAGGCATGTCTGGAAATCTCTTATCAGTGTTTCTAAAACCGGTGGTATGCAGACGACTCTTAAATTCTAGTGTTGGCTTAATTTGGAGAACTTGTGTAGCTGTGATTAAACCTGGTAAAGTTCTGCTACTGACAAAGTAAAAACAACCAAATATTTTATCGGAAGTGCCTTTTGTTTAGACGGTCACAACGTTTTTGGGCTTAAAAATGCAAAAATCTGAAACTATTCTCCAGAGTGAAAAAGTTGAATACACTCCGTCGTAGTATTTCTGTCTACGCTGCCCAAGACGCAAAACTCTTTTCAGATCTTTTCAGGTCACGTACGCGTTTACGTCACATACACACACAGTACACAGAAACAAACATGTCGGATGGCACGCATACCCAATCAATTTCAACACATTTTTGCGTCACCATATGCATGCAGATTTCCTCCCATAAACGCTCATCTAAACATGGAATAAAAAGTGAAGACACGACACCACTTTTGCGTCTTCTGTTCAGACCGTCGTCATATAAACGTGGCCTAAATCTGATTGTACTATGAATTCTAAATGTAAAATCCAGAGGCAGTGGAAAAGTAAAAAATTGTGGACAGTAAATCAGGTTCACTATTTCTAGATTTTGTTCTATGCAACCATATAATTAAAAAAACATGCAGTTTAGGAGGGGCCCTGACAGTGATTTGGCAACACATCATCAAATACGTGAACTTGTTTTCCTGTTTCTAACTTTGAGAGTGAATAAAAGCTCTAACACTAGTCCTGTAGTCACCCACTGTGTGCTCTGTGTGCTCTGTAGGAGATGTCTGAGCGGAGGATGAGGATTCAGACAGGCCCAGACTTGGACTTTGAGGAGTTCATGGCTCACAGTGAAATGCATCAGTTCAGGAGACAGGTAAACACTTAGAATAAAAATAAACAAACCTCCATTGTAAAAGATACAATCAGGGGAAATCTACTGTTTAACTTGGTACAAAATATTTTCTCTCAGATGAGACGCTTTCCTGTGCAGTGTCGATGCACAGAATTAGTTTGCAGACTTTATTACAATGTTTAAGTCGTATTATTTCAATTATTTTTTATATAATCTAATCTAATATAATATAATATTTCCAATATTTGAGGGTGTTCCTTGGAAAAAAAAAAAAAAAAACTATCTAGGTAAGTTAAAATGACTCTAATTAAAAACATTTTACTTTGAGTCGATTCAACTTGGCAAGTAAAATTATCTACCAGTGGAATAAATGTTTTTATAAATTCAAGCAACATTAGATTTTAAGTGTACAAAGATAAATTTTCATATTTAAGTACAAAAAGTCTTATTCCACTGGAGGATCATTTTTAACCAGACTGGCGCCACCTAGTGCCTTCACTCAATTTCATTTCTCTCCAGGTCACTAGGTCAGGAATCAGAATACACTAGACCAGGGTGTCAAACATACGGCCCGGGGGCCGGCTCCGTCCCTCCAAGACCTTTAATCTGGCCCCTGGCTGATTTCCTATTAAATAAAGTTAAATATAAAAAGTACCCACCTACCGTCGAGTGAATTCTAACGCTGTGAGGTCAGACCGTTTCCACAAAGTGAAACCGGCTGATGAATCAGGCGAGGTAATTTTACTTGTCAAGTGAAATCAAATATATCAAATAAAACTTTGTTAATTCAAGTCATCTTAACTTGACTAGATTTTGTTTTTTGCATTAAGATTGGGTAATCGTACCAGCTTGTATTATTTGTTAAAGAAAAACAGTGAAGCCTTCAGAGCTCAAAAAGATATTTATTTATTGTTAATGTTTTAAGAGTTAATTCTATTTCTTGTGAACTCTGAAGCCAAAGAAAAAGAAGAGGAAATGTTGCTCTGTGTCTTGAGCAGTTGTAGGTATGTGGCGCCTGCAGATGTGTCGCGGTGCACGGCTCTAACACACATGACCTGCTGCTTACATGTCTGTGCGATCTAACCTGCGGAAAGTTGCATGTTAAAGCTTTAGTGTCATATATGTGTGTGTATGAAGCTTAAAAGTGCAGTGTGTTGCTTTTCTGTCGAAGGTCCGCCACCTGCTTGTCCTTTTTAGAGATGTTATTGTTAAATGTTATAGCATCAATCTGTAGTCTAATGCCATGGAGACGAGCAGGTGCTGACACTATAGGCTGAGTCACAGGTCAGATCTGTGGAGAGGCGACCCCACTGATGGTAGAATCCATGTTCTTCAAAGTAGCAATACAAACATTTGAATAACTACAAGTTTAATGGAGCAAAGCAGTTACACCTCCAAGGAGACAAGCAGGTAGCAGAACCATCAACAGAAAAGTTACACAGTGCAGCTTTAATGTAATTCTGAAAGTGATTTTTGCTCAAGAAAGTCGCTGCGTGTTTATTGTCTTAATTCGTGTGTACATTTCGAAGACTTTACTAACAATGGGAGTTTAAATCTTGTTCTAATCTACCTGTGGTTAATATTTTGTTTAATGGAATTCAAGACTATATATCTTGAGTTTGTGTTCACATTTCCACATCGGGTTTAATCCCAGTTTACTCTTGATGTAGACTTTGTTTAGTCCTGGGTTTAGTCTCTGGAGTCCCTGGTTTAGTCCTGGGTTTAGGTCATTTAGTTCTGGGTTTTAGTCCTGGGTTTAGGTAATTTAGTCCTGGGTTTTAGGGTTGGGTTTAGTCCATGGAGCCCTGGTTTTTTGTCCTGGGTTTAGGTCGTTTAGTCCTGTGTTTTAGTTTGTTTAGTCCTGGGTTTTATTCCCGGGTTTAATCTGTGTAGTCCTGGGTTTTAGTCCTGGGTTTTAGTCCTGGGTTTTAGTCCTGGGTTTTAGTCCTGGGTTTTAGTCTGGGTTTTAGTCTGTTTAGTCCTGGGTTTTAGGTTTTAGTCCTGGGTTTTAGTCTTTTAGTCCTGGGTTTTAGTCTGTTTAGTCCTGGGTTTTAGTCTGTTTAGTCCTGGGTTTTAGTCTGTTTAGTCCTGGGTTTTAGTCTGTTTAGTCCTGGGTTTTAGTCTGTTTAGTCCTGGGTTTTAGTCTGTTTAGTCCTGGGTTTTAGTCCTGTTTAGTCCTGGGTTTTAGTCTGTTTAGTCCTGGGTTTTAGTCCTTAGTTCTGGGTTTTGGTCCGTGTAGTTCTGGGTTTTGGTCCGTGTAGTTCTGGGTTTTGGTCCGTGTAGTTCTGGGTTTTAGTCCTGGGTTTAGTGCGTGGAGTCCCTGGTTTAGTTCATTTAGTCCTGGGTTTAGTTCATTTAGTCCTGGGTTTAGTTCATTTAGTCCTGGGTTTAGTTCATTTAGTCCTGGGTTTTGTTCATTTAGTACTGGGTTTTAGTTCTCGGTTTAGTCCGTGTAGTTCTGGGTTTTAGTCTCTGGATTTTAGTCTGTCTGGTCCCTTGGGGTTTTAGTTCTCGGTTTAGTCTGTGTAGTTCTGGTTTCTAGTTCGTTTAGTCCTGGATTTCAGTCTTGGGTTTAGTCCGTGGAGTCCTGGGTGTCCTGGGTTTTAGTCCTGGGTTTAGTTTGTTTAGTCTTGGGTTTAGTCCGTGTAACCCCCGGGTTTTAGCCCCCAGGTTTTAATCCTGTGTGAGAAAGCGTGTACTCTGCCTCATTTGACTTTGAGCACTAACCCAGTATTTCCAGACACTGGTACAAAAGTTTCTAATGGAGTCTGTCTGTTCACAGGACCACTGTAAGGAGGCCAGTTGTGCGGTCATGTGATCTCTTCTGCTTTTCTGATCCAAACACCAAAACCTGCTGCTGCTGCTCCTCGTACAAACCCGGCCTGTACTACGTGTTTCTTTGGCAACACATAGTACAGGCCAGGTTTGTACTTGAACTGCAAGACATATAATTTGCACAAGATAATAGTTTTAATTTAATATTAATAAAGACTTCGTAACAAATATGACTCGTTTTGTGATTATTTTCGATATGCAGGTTTTGTTGAAAAAATGTGAAAATGTTCTTCACAATTACAAATACATGTATTGTTCATTTTATTATACTTAGAGTTTATCAAGCTTGGGTGCGTGTGTCAAAATTTTCTGTAGTAAATATAAACCAGTTTTTACATTTAGTCAAGTGGCAGGTTTGAAGAAAAGTTTAAACTAGAAAAGCAGTCAGAGAGCGCAGACCTCCGCCAAGGACTACCCCCATTTTTTATATAAATTGCGATCAAATCAGTCTTCTGGATCAGATCCGGATCAGCCTTTGGAATATGAAAGAGGATCCCATTGTCCATCCCTGAGTCAAATTTCATGGGGTTTGGTCAATAATTAAAGATACTGAGAAACAAAATTTTTGGCCCCATTTACCACAATGTTAACTAAAATTTCAAAGTGATCCAGAATCCAGGATTTCTTCCGGATCACCCCCAAAATGAAATCAGTTCTTCCCTTTCACATTTCCAACAAATCCTGAAAATTTCATCAAAATCGGTCCATAACTTTTTGAGTTATGTTGCTAACAGACAAACAAACAGACAAACTTGTCCCGTGCAAGTAGTGACCAGACGTCCCTACTTGCACGGGACAGTCCCAGTTCTGAGCCCTGTGTCAGATTTATACAAAACCAGTCCCCAAGAAATGGCCCATGTGACCCTATTTTGACAAATTTGATCTAAACCAGGACTACATCAGGTCTAAACCAGGACTATCACAAATTTTAGACCAATCTGATCCCCGCCAACAGAAAAGAGGAACATAAATTGTCATTTGTTTTGCTGAAATACAGAAATTTGTGTTTGCAAATGACCAAACAAAAAAGATTCAGCAACAGAAGTCCCTCGGGTCATGACTGACACGAGAATGCACAATTTTACATGCTCATTTCACAATTTAATTTATACCATTCATCCCAACCCGGGTGTGTCCCAGTTTAGAAGTTTGAAAATCTGATCACCGAGCCGAACTTACAAAATTCTATCCAAAACGCAGGAACCATTTCTGAATTTTTCTGCTTTTTGTTTTGTTAGGTTAATGTTTAAAATGAAAAAAAACAAACAAAAAAAACCCCCAATAAAACATTTGTTGATTGATGTTTTTACACAATAGTCATTTGTAACTAATGAAATGGATGAGCTTTGGCCCTTGTTTACAGAACGGTTCTGTCGTTCTCTCTGCTGCTCATGTCCAACCAGGAAGTAAAATTATAAACTTACTCAACTTACTCAGGGACTAAATTATACTAAGAATCTTAAAATTTGTTCATATTAAGTCAAAGGGCCTTTCTATATCACACAAAACTGATTTATATGAGCTTTAAGCCATGTTAGGATGTTGTTAACTCCTCAAAAATATCTGAGGTGTTTTGTTTCATTCACACACGTTTGAGTAACTATTAGTCTGTCTACATTTCCAAAGCTCAAAATGCTCTGTTCCACCTTGTGATGTCATCAATTACAGTAGAAGTTTTCAAGTTAACAGCTCCTTTTACCTTTAATTAATTAGAGATTGGCAATTCCTGGGATGAAATTATACAAAGTTGTACACTGCAAAAAAAAAAAAAAAAAAAAAAAAACTTGGCCAAAATTTAAGATGTAAACACTTAAATGGATCAGAAAATGGCTTGATTCTATTTGTTTCCTCACGATTGAAACATAATTTTGCAGATGTTAAATTTTAAAGTAAAATGTTTTGCATTGCTATCTAAAGCACTTTGGCAACAGTTTTGTTTATAAAATGTGATGTACAGATAAAGTTTGATTGGATAAAAGCCATGAAATTATCTGTCCATGCAGCAAGATCATTTTACTTGACAAGTTATCTTAAAATAAACTACCTCTTGACTAGAATGAAGCAGCCTCAGAACTAGTAAGTCGATAATAAATCTGAAAACGAGATGAATAACCTGATACAAGTTTTAACATCTTGGTGAGATCAGAAGAAAAATTGCAGTCTGAAGTTTAAGAACACAATGATGCACGTCCTGTATTACCATGTGACATCACAAGGTGGATCTGAGTGTTTTCTGAAGAAGAACTCAGCCTTAATACGCAGGGTTTTTGTGTTAAACATGCGTGAATGAAACAAAACACAATTCCAGGTCTGTTTTTGATGAGGAAAACAACATTAGAACATCAGAAAATAGTGCAATATGTGCAGTGTTGGGAAGGTTACTTTTAAATGTATTCCCCTACAGATTACAGGTTACAGACCCCAAAATGTAGTTTGTAACGTAATCCATTAAGGTACTTAAAGTGAGTAACGTAATCTGAATACTTTGGATTACTTGATTTGCTGTAGAGAAGCAAAGACGAGGAAATCGTAATATAAAATGTTTTGTTTGCTAAAAGACAAAAGTCCAAACTTAACCAAATTAAAAATATTATTGATAGAAGAAGAGGAGACATCCTGTTAAATCCTGTTTGAGACACAGTTTAGACCTGGTTTTAGTCCTGGTTTAGACCTGGTTTAGACCTGGTTTTAGTCCTGATTTAGACCTGGTTTAGACCTGGTTTTAGTCCTGGTTTAGACCTGGTTTAGACCTGGTTTTAGTCCTGGTTTAGACTGGTTTTAGACCTGGTTTTAGTCCTGGTTTAGACTGGTTTAGACTGGTTTTAGTCCTGGTTTACTGGTTTAACCTGGTTTAGTCCTGGTTTAGACCTGGACCTGGTTTTAGTCCTGATTTACCTGGTTTAGACCTGGTTTTAGTTTAGACCTGGTTTTAGTCCTGGTTTTAGTCCTGGTTTAGATCTGGTTTAGTCCTGGTTTTAGTCCTGTTTAGACCTGGTTTAGACCTGGTTTAGTCCTGGTTTAGACCTGGTTTAGACCTGGTTTTAGACCTGGTTTTAGTCCTGATTTAGACCTGGTTTTAGACCTGGTTTTAGTCCTGTTTTAGTCTTGGTTTAGTCCTGGTTTAGTCCTGGTTTAGTCCTGGTTTAGATCTGGTTTAGTCCTGGTTTAGACCTGGTTTTAGTCCTGGTTTTAGTCTTGGTTTAGTCCTGGTTTAGTCTTTTAGTCCTGGTTTTAGTCTTGGTTTAGTCCCGGTTTTAGTCCTGGTTTAGACCTGGTTTTAGACCTGGTTTAGTCCCGGTTTTAGTCCTGGTTTAGTCCTGGTTTTAGTCCTGGTTTTAGTCCTGTTTAGACCTGGTTTAGTCCTGGTTTAGATCTGGTTTAGTCCTGGTTTAGACCTGGTTTTAGTCCTGGTTTTAGTCTTGGTTTAGTCCTGGTTTTTAGTCTTGGTTTAGTCCCGGTTTTAGTCCTGGATTAGTCCTGGTTTTAGTCCTGGTTTAGACCTGGTTTTAGACCTGGTTTAGTCCCGGTTTTAGTCCTGGTTTTAGTCCTGGTTTTAGTCCTGGTTTAGTCCTGGTTTTAGTCCTGGTTTAGTCCTGGTTTAGTCCTGGTTTAGACCTGGTTTAGACCTGGTTTAGACCTGTGTAATCCATTTATTTCAACAAAGTAACTGTAATCCAATTACCACTCACTGAAACAGTAACTGTAACTGAATACAGTTACTCATAATTTGTACTCTGATTACATAACTCCTGTACATGTAATCTGTTACTCCCCAACACTGAATATGGGCCATTTAACTACTTTTTTTTTTTTTTTTTTTTTTTGGTGTAAATGAGTTGTGCAAACTGTCTACACACAGAAATCACTTAAAAATCCAGTGAAGTTTTAAATGTGACTAAAGACTAAAGACTGAAGAGCGTCTAATGAGAAGTATCAGCGTCATGTGAGATCAGACCATCACGTGTTTGAGAAGTGCATGACTCAAGAGCACAACAATGTGAGGAGTATTCAACTATGTCAAGCAGCTGAGGAACAAACACAGAATTAGTATTTGAGGTTTTATTTTTTGTTCTTCCAAATGTTCATCGTCGTATAAAAGGAAAATTGGGTGTTTAAAGTCAGAGGAGTTTATTTGAATGTCCAATATTACACAAACTATTAAAACAAACTGAACCTGATGAAAAAATATAAAGACTTTTCATGTTTGGTCTTTCACATGCAAAGACATTTTCCACTTTTACCATCCTACAGTAACACAGCAACGTGTCCTTACAAGTTCTTGCTTTCTAAAATGACGACAATGGCGCCATCTGCTGGTGAACATGTAAAACTGCAATAACACAACCTCCAGTTAAGACTTTAAAGAAGCAGATTTTGGATTTTTAAATTTTATTATTATTTTTTTGAGCAGCTACCGAAATCTGATATTTACCGATATGGCTGTCAGTCAATAACAAATATTAAAAAGCCACAAAAGGCCCACAAATGTCTCATAAGTTGAAATATATACTGTAGATCACAAATTTTTCACTTGAGTAAAAGTATAGAAAAAAATCCCGCATTCTGTCTTCCTTGCAAATTGTGAGATTTATTAGGACAAACCACGCAACATTTCGGTGCTAAGCCATCGGGCAAATAGTTCGCTTGATGAAGACGTAGTGCCGAAACGTTGCACGGTTTGTCCTAATAAATCTCACAATTTGCAAGTAAGACGGTATGCAGGATTTTTCTCTATGTTCTTGGGCTGCTCCATCTCCTCCAACGCACTCGCCTCAAGTAACTGATGTGCTCTCGGTATAATATTATCACGATACGCATCTCACGGTACGATATTTATTGTGATATTTTCGAGAGGCTGATATAATTGTAGATATGGCACTTTTTTGCTTTTAAAATACCCTGACAAGATTTTGGTGTAAATTATTTTTGTCATAATCCCAAGAATTCAAGTCAGAAACATATTTCTTCATGTTGTCTGTGCTGAAATGAATCATGGGATATGTAGTTCCCAATGTTTATAAGCGTTGCTGCTATAAAGTCATGCATTTAAGCAAAGTAACTTGTGATTTGATATATTTTAACAGCCCATGATATTATTGTGAGACTTTTGACGATATGATATGACAGTATTTTGGTTATTGTTACACTCCTATATTTAGCTGATGGTTGTGTAAACATACAGCCTTTTTTAAGACTAATTGCTCTTCTTTTTCCATGTTCCTGTTAAAAAAAAGACAAATCTGATATTGGAACAGATTTCCTAGAGGCGAGTCAACGAATAATGGCCTAACTGCGGCAATTTGAGCAGCTTCAAGTTCGTAAAGTTCAATATAAAATTCACAGTCTTCCAAAAATAACATCAGTCATTGGAACGTCTCAATAGTCCAGCGCAAAGTCCTACATCAACTAGCTGTCCTTTTGGAAAAATTTTCAAAATAGATGATCCTCCATTTTGCTTTCGTCAATATAAAAAAATAAAAGTAATCCGTGAGTTGAACCAATGTGTCTCTAAAAATTCTACCTTAAAACGAAGATTGTTCATTGCAATTCTTGACGCAGGAGCTCAGACTTCACACAGGCTCAGCGCTGAATTGTGACTTTGCAAAAGATTGTCGTCAGTTGTTTAAAGCCAAAAGGGGTTGATTGTTGATCCATTTTTGGTCACAGGGAAGGCAGATTAAAATAGCCATAAAAATGTAACTAATCTACTTTGACACTGCGAATGTAAAGGTGCACGGTGTAACGTTTTGGTTGGGGGTTCGTCACCTGCTTGTTTCTGTAGATATGTCACTTTCTCTGTCTGAAATGTTCCACAGTATGACATTAAACACCTCTACCTTAGATTTAGTCAGTTACAGGTGGTTTTATAGCTCAAAAAACGTGGAAAAACAGACATTCTGACTGCGTTCTGACCTGTAACTTGGTCTGGTTTGGTCTCCAGAAAGGTTTAATGCCGTACTCTCCATGTACAAAATCATTTGACGGACCCTCCACCAGAAAAGTTACACAATGCACCTTTAAATACATCCAAATTAAAACTACACTATTGAATTATCTATTAAAAATGAGGGAGATCCATGTGAGGTAGGTGACATTGTCCATTCCCAAAACTGCAGCTCCTGTGCAGTGGTCTGAGATGATTGGAGACTCTCCAAGATTCTCACCTCTTGTTTATGTAAAGCTATAAACTGCATTGAAATAATATCAAAATTTTCCAATGTTTAAAAAAAAGCAGCTTGTAAGACACACAAAGTACAAAAATATAATAGAAAAGCTTTCTAGACGTCCCCTATGTTGGACCTGTAGATGTTCTCCATGTTTGGATCTGTAGATGTTCCTTCATGGCTGCATCTTAATTCTCTTTCCTCTCTTCCTTCTCCTTGATTCCTCTCCTCGATCCTCCATTTTTCAGCTCTCCATCAGATGTGTCATATTAAGTGTGTCCCAAAGAAACCACACAAGGAAGGAGTAAACCTGAGGGAGGCTTCAGGAGGCAGACATCAGAAAAAAGAATCAAACTTTTTTGGTCTCAGTGAGGAGTTTATGTCCTCTCTCCTCGCTTTGTCTCCTCTGTGGATTGGACTTCTTCACCCATTTCCTGCAGAATCCCGAAGAGGAATCAAGGAGAAGGAACAGAGGAAAGAGAATTAAGACGTGGCCCCAGTTGGACCTGTAAATGTTCTCCATGTTGGACCTGTAGATGTCCTCCATGTTGGACCTGTAGATGTCCTCCATGTTGGACCTGTAGATGTCCCCCATGTTGGACCTGTAGATGTCCTCCATGTTGGACCTGTAGATGTTCTCCATGTTGGACCTGTAGATGTTCTCCATGTTGGACCTGTAGATGTCCCCCATGTTGGACCTGTAGATGTTCTCCATGTTGGACCTGTAGATGTTCTCCATGTTGGACCTGTAGATGTCCCCATGTTGGACCTGTAGATGTCCCCCATGTTGGACCTGTAGATGTCCCCATGTTGGACCTGTAGATGTCCTCCATGTTGGACCTGTAGATGTTCCTCCATGTTGGACCTGTAGATGTCTCCATGTTGGCTGTAGATGTGCAGTTGGACCTGTAGTTGTCCTCCATGTTGGACCTGTAGATGTCTCCATGTTGGACCTGTGATTCCCCCATGTTGGACCTGTAGATGTCCCCCATGTTGGACCTGTAGATGTTCTCCATGTTGGACCTGTAGATGTCCTCCATGTTGGACCTGTAGATGTTCTCCATGTTGGACCTGTACATGTTCTCCATGTTGGACCTGTAGATGTCCTCCATGTTGGACCTGTAGATGTCCCCCATGTTGGACCTGTAGATGTCCTCCATGTTGGACCTGTAGATGTCCCCCATGTTGGACCTGTAGATGTCCTCCATGTTGGACCTGTAGATGTCCCCCATGTTGGACCTGTAGATGTCCCCCATGTTGGACCTTTAGATGTTCTCCATGTTGAACCTGTAGTTGTCCTTCATGTTGGACCTGTAGATGTTCTCCATGTTGGACCTGTACATGTTCTTCATGTTGGACCTGTAGTTGTCCTCCATGTTGGACCTGTAGATGTCCCCCATGTTGGACCTGTAGATGTTCTCCATGTTGGACCTGTAGATGTCCCCCATGTTGGACCTGTAGATGTTCCCCATGTTGGACCTGTAGATGTCCTCCATGTTGGACCTGTAGATGTTCTCCATGTTGGACCTGTAGATGTTCTCCATGTTGGACCTGTAGATGTTCTCCATGTTGGACCTGTAGATGTTCTCCATGTTGGACCTGTAGATGTCCTCCATGTTGGACCTGTAGATGTTCTCCATGTTGGATCTCTTGGTGGGTCACACTATGGTCTCCTTGTTGGTGGTTTTGTCCGCAGTCTCTCGGGGCACAGTTTGCTGGTTTGGTTCTGGCTCAGAGGAGCAGGAGGAAGGGATCTTTAGTCTCACTCTTTGGTCTGTGGTCCTCCATGTTCTGTACAGGTGAAGGTGGTACCGCACGGACACCTGCGCAACACAAAGGATTTTTTTTTTAACTTTGAATATATAAAATGAGCTGAAACTGATCGACCTTCATTTAAAACTCCTCCTGAATTTAAGGATCCAGTTTTCAAAGGGGCCCTACTCTTCATCACACCATAATAACGATATATTGCTGCAGAGAAATATCTCGATAAACGATAATATGGAACAGGGGTCACCAACACGATGTTTACGGTGTTCTTTTTTAATCACCCTTGCATTTATATAGATTTAAAAATGTGTTCAGTATACATGAAGTTTAGATAAGCGATTTAGATGAGATGATTTTTTTTTTTCTTTTACATTTTTTGCACTTACAGTTTATGCAAATGAGCCATGCGGTTTTAAATTTAGTTTCTGTAAAACATAAACAAATATGTGCAAACCTGCATTAAATCAAACGGGCTGAATTGGCTCTATATTGGTTATGGTTTACATGACTATCGATGTGAATGTTTGTGTCGAGAGAATAATTTTAGAAGTTAAACCAATTTTGCATTTGAAGGATTTATGTCTGAGCAGCAGCGAGTTGTACTTCCTGATAGAAAGTTTGGCAGCGGCGGACTGATATATGAGAAAATAGTCCCTCAACATGCGACGATTCATGCGATACAAGGTTAGTTTTATTTCAAACATTATTCTATCAACACAGACATTTACATCGACAGTCTGGTGTAATAATAGATTTTCTTCGGGTGTTTTGTGGAGTGGGTAAGACTGTTTTTAGTGGCAGGATAACTATGGCCATTGACATGCACTAGCCTAGCACCAGCGACCTCTGCAAATACAAGGACTGGACGGAATATTTCAAAAACTGTCTCCAACACTCTAACAAAATTCCAAACTGTCCCTTTAGCCCCTGATCTCCAGATTGAACTGTGAGTAAAGTGTCCGTACTATGCTCCAGAAGACGTAGATGGTGAGCAGTGACACAGTGAGCAGCATCAGCCCCAGGGCCTCGGCGGCGTTGGTGAAGTAAAGGTCTCTGGCTCCCTGAACGCAGAGCCAGCCCGACAGACTGGAGAGAGGAGTGATGAAGAGGAAGCAGAGCAGGTCCCCCACGAGAGTGCGCCTCTGCTGCTGCACGGACGAAGCACACAGCCACTGTAAGAGACAGAGAGGGAAGAGAGCGTTTAATGGGGAAAATCTGACCTAAATTAGAGAATGAAAAATACTTGTTAGTGCTCACGTTTTTGTCATTCAGTTAGACAATTTTGCATTTAATTCTTAGTTTCACATTTACTAAGAAAAGGCAGCAACCAACCTCTAGGATAGTTTGTTTGTAGCAGTAAAACTACCAAGTCAATCCATGGGTTTTAGAATAGACCTTTTTCACAATGGCTGGAAGTACTGCGATGTAGGGTAGAAGTCACTTACGTTAATGGTTTTCTATGGTGAAATATCTTTGGAAATGTCTCATGTATTTTCCACTAGCTTCATAAATTTGCCCCATCACCAAATCTTCATCCAACAAGGTCGACAAAGGACATATTCTGGTCATGAACAAAACATAAGTCGATTTTCGATATTTAATTTTAAGTATAAAATCTAGAATATAGCATGTCTGGGGAGGATCCAGGACATGCTGGAGGGACTATGTCTCTGGGCTGGCCTGGAAACACCTCAGGGTTCCCCCGGAGGAACTGGAGGAAGTGTCTGGGGTGAGGGAAGTCTGAGTCCCTGCTTATACCGCTGCCCCCGCTACCCAGCCCTGGATAAGAGGAAGAAAATGGATGGATGGATAAAACTAGAATCAGTCTGAGTTAACAAGTTACTTATTTAAGAATGACTTTTTCATGTTTTATTCATGACCATAAAGTTTTTCTCAGTAGTTCGCTAATACTAGTTGCTGTTTGCCTTTATATTTACAGTCTGTTGTTCTCTGTTCTATTGTTTTTACTATAACTTGCCTTTCAAGATGAAATGTCGGTTCCTGGTTTCTGAGTTTATCAAATAAATTCCCCCCCAAAAGTTTGACTTATTTATGTTTTTTTCTTCATTATTTTTTTGGCTGGTGCAATTTATACCCCGGAGCGACTTATAGTCTCAAAAATACGGTATGTTATATCTTTTGAATGGGAACCTAAAAGTAAGAAAAGAAAGCAGCGGACACTCATGAATAGACTTAAATCTTCATTATGCAACTTTTCTGGTGGAAGATCTGCCACCTGCTTGGAGATGTTTTTGCTTTGCCTGGAATGTTCCACACTATGGCTTTAAAGTTATCTGTCTCTCTATAAAGTGTTTTATCGCTCAAAAATACACGTAGAAGCGTCTGGGCTCTTCTTCTCGCAGATCTGAGCTGTAACTGCGTAACACTGCAGACAAAACAATGACGTCTCCATGACAGATGGTCGACCCCCCGAAAGAAAAGTTACACAATGCACTTTTAAATTACAAATGTATGAAATTTTAACACGACTTTACAACTTTTCAGTGTCTGGAAAACACATTTTATATTTTCAATCACATGTTAGTTAATTTCTCGTCCCGTTAATGTGAAATGAAGTGAAAAGTGTCTGCTCCATGTGCGCGGTGTTATGAGAGACGGCTTATTCTCAGCGCCCGAGCCTAATCATGAGATAATCACCCAGCGCCACGGGTCACTCACCCTGTCCCACACCGAGAGCACGGAGAGGGCACACCTTTAATCTGTGTATAATCTAATCTGCTTTTAGTCACCGCAGCAGGACGACCAACGTGAAGAGCCCAGGCCCCGCCCACTACGACACAAGCCCCGCCCCCTGTGACGTCATCGGGCCATTGAGAAAAAGGCCCGGACTCGGCGCTGGGGTTAAGTGGATGGACGTCTAAAAGAGTCAGAGGCAGTGTCGTGTCAAACGCACCTGGCTATTTTCATAACCGCTATCTGCGCCCGAGAGCTGCACGAGGAAAACACATGGACCAATAACGTCGCCATGGGAACAAGCAGGTGGCAGACGCTCCACCAGGAAAGTTACACACTGTACCTTTAAGTACATCCTACTTGTTTTCTTTATTAGAGAACAAAATGTTAGTCGACATGAATCTGTGTATCAGTAGTTCATTCATTTTTCAAAATAAAACCACAAATAAGAAAAGGAAAAAATAACTATTTTCTTTATTATTTGTCTCCAAAACCAAAATGACAAAAACAGATAATGATTCGTTTTTTCAGTTTTTGATTTTAAAACAGAACTGAACCAGGTCTAATCCAGGTCTAAATCAAAACTGATCCAGGTCTAAACCAGGTCTAATCCAGAACTGAACCAGGTCTAAAGCAGGTCTAAACCAAAATTGAACCATGTCTAAACTAGGTCTAAACCAGGACTAAACCAGTCTCAGTCCCGATTTGGTCCTGGTTTGGTCCTGGTCTCAGTCCCGGTCTCAGTCCCAGTCTCAGTTAGGGCCTGGTCCCGGTCTGGTCCCGGTCTGGTCTCAGTCTCAGTCCTGGTCTGGTCCCAGTCTGGGCTCAGTCTCAGTCCCGGTCTGGTCCCAGTCTGGTCTCAGTCTCAGACTGGTCCCAGTCTGGGCTCAGTCTCAGTCCCGGTCTGGTCCCAGTCTGGTCCCGGTCTGGCCCCAGTCTGGTCTCAGTCTCAGTCCTGGTCTGGTCCCAGTCTGGACTCAGTCTCAGTCCTGGTCTGGTCCCGGTCTGGTCCCAGTCTCAGTCCCTGTCTGATCCTGTTTTTTTTCCCGGTCTCAGTCTTGGTCTGGTCCCTGGTTTAGACCTGGTTTAATCCCATCTGGTCCCGGTCTGGTTCCAGTCTGGTTCTGGTCTCAGTCCTGATCACCCAGTCTACGTGGTCCAAGTAAAATAAAAAAATCCCAAATCTCAAAAGTGCAAAAAAGAATAAAGGTGAAACTCTCTCAGGTGCTCAGATCATTTGGAAGACTTCAATTCACCAAAACTGACCAGTGGCAGCTAAAAGTCCAGATAAGACTAACCTCCTGCTGATACAGTGTGTAATATTCAGTGTGTGTTAGTATCTCTGTCATCATTTACCTCCGTGAAAGGCTTGGGCAGTCTCTCCAGGCAGTACTGGTGCTGGCACAGCTCACAGTGGCTGCTGTTGGAGGCCGTGAGCCACAGCTCCAGGCAGCGCTGATGCACCAGAGCCAGGGTCCCCGAGCAGTCACAGGGGGAGAGCAGGGGCCCGCTCTGGGGGCCCTCATGGCAGATACGACAGAAAGGCTCCTCACTGTGACACAGAGGGAGCAGGAGACAACTTTATCTTTTATTTACACTGCAAAAACTAAAATCTAGGTGAGTTAAGATGACGTGAATTAAGAAAGTTTTATCACGATTTGGAGTTAATTTCATGTCATTGTGCCAGTCCCAGGCTCAGGGAAATGTAGGGCAGTGCTTTCCAAAGTCGCAAAAATGACTTGGAAGATGCAGCCTTTGTATTCTGTTTGAGCATTATGTTGAAGTAGATCAAATTACACAATAAAGTACTTTGTTTTTTTTAATACAACTTGTACAATTGTGTATTTGTTGTTGCCATGCTAACAAATCAGCATCCTTTGTTTTTTCTTTGCTTTGTCCAAAATTATATTTATAGTTTGTACACTGGGGAAAAAAATAAAAAATCTAGCTAAGTTAAAATGACTTGAATTAAAAACATTTTACTTGATTTTAGTAAATTTCACTTGACAAGTAAAATTATGTATCAGCAGAACAAGACTTTTTTGCACTTGCTACACTTAAAATAAGAAAAACAACAACTTTTTGCACTTAAAATAAAAAACAAAATCTAATGTTGCTTGAATTAAGAGAAACACACTTATTCCATTGGTAGATCATTTTACTTGGCAGGTTGATTCGACTCAAATAAAGTAAAATATTCTTAATTTAAGTCATTTCAACTTACCTAGATATAGATTTTTTTTTTCTCCAGTGTACAAACTGTGAGCATAATTTTGGACAAAACAAAGAAAGAATAAAGGATATTGATTTGTTAGAATAGCAACAACAAATACAGAATTGTACAAGTTCCATTAAAAAAACTATTTTATTGTGTAATTTGATCTATTTCAACACACTGCTTGAACAGAATACATAGGCTGCATCTTCCAATTTATATTTACGACCACTTTGGAAAGCACTGTCCTATCATTTCCCTGAGCCTGGGACTGGCACAAAGAGCACAGTAGGACTTATTAGGATTACGTAGGATTATTATTATTATGTGTTTATGATACCTGTCTGTGGAGGGGGTCTCATCCTCCTGGAGTTTATCTGTCGGGGGCAGCAGGTGCACCGTGGTCGTTTCTTTTTGGTTGATGTAGACTTCTTCTTTTTCTTCTTCTTGTTTGTGAGTCTGTGCTTCTGTGACCTGTCCCTCTGAGGCAGACAGCTCCCCCTGTGGCTCCTCCGCTGTCATTGCACTCACACAAGGGGCCGACCGCACATCACATCCTGCAGACCAGAAGAGCGAAGACTTTTCATTCATTCTTGCTGGCCTATGTATCATTGCGTTTAAAGTTCCTATGACGGGTTAGACTACACATTTCACTAAAACACATTATTATTGTAAGATTTCACTAAAACATTCAAACATTTTTCCCAATCTTGCCATTTTTTAAGGTTTCAAATTTGACTTCCTCATTGTAAATTTCTCTCATGTACACAGAAATTATAATTTGACAGATAATATTCTAAAAAAACACCTTTATTTTGTTGAAATTTTTTTTTAAATGTGCTTCTAGTGTCTAAATCGTGATGAACTTGTACAGAATTCTCCTTAGTGTGATCTCTCTTAACTCTCACCTTCCTTTAAATTTTCAACATATTTTCCAACTTTTCTAAACAAACTGCTCCTTCATTGGTGTAAAATTATAATTTATATTTACAGCAGGTATTACGTTAGTGAGGCTCATGCCACCTAGGTTAGGAAGGCGGTTTGCAAGAACTCTGGAAGTGCGAGTTCGGGCACCAGCCAATCAGCGACGAGCCATATATTCTGTGTTGTCAACGATTCCAGAGATTGAGGATTTAAAACCGGAACAAAGAGAACGTTTGGTGAATTTTATCAAGGGGAAAGACGATATTGTCCTTCTTCCTACGGGATTTGGCGCATTACATACGTCATGACCAAATAGCGATTTGTTAAATAAAAAAAAGTACCCGCCTACTGTCGAGCGAACGAATTTTAACGCTTAGAGGTCAGATGTTTTCCACAAAGTGAAACCAGCTGATGAATCAGGTTAGGTATTATGCCACCAACTTAAGCCAAAATGAGAGAATCATCCAAATCTGTCATGCACACTTTAACCCCTGTGTGCTCTGGTTAAACTCTTGATGATCTTATTTGTCTCCACAATTGTCACTGTGATCGGTTTAATCGTGTGTCACTCACCTCAGTCAGGAGGAGCGCGGCGTGTGTCCCTGTCCAACACACGCCTAAAGAGCCTAAGAAAAAAAACCTATAACAGTCTCTACAAAGTGGTACATCACATGGCAAAGGAGAAATTCAATTTGTCAACCGGACAAAAGTTTATTTGGTCGAATATGCTTCAGTTCTGAACTGAAGCAGCAGCTTGGATGAGCAGCGAAACATATTCAAGCAAATAAACTTGAATTTCTCCTTTTGCCATGGATTCTACCTGGACCTGACTGAGGGACTTTTCACACTCGTACACCACGTGTTTAAATCATGATTTAATTTGACATTGCACTGCCCAACCACCAAGAAAACAAATTTGCTATTTTACATTCACGGATATTCATTTGAAAATTACACAATTCAGAAAACAGATACAACTCTAAGTCAGTAGTAGTGAAAAATAAGTACTGTTGTCATGACAATTAACAACTTAAAACATAATATCCTATCTTTTTGATGAAAAGTCCTCAAAAAATGTTGCATAATACTGTAACAGGAAGCTGAAACCTGTATTTTTACATTCCAAAAACCATAGTAAATTGAGTTATTTTATTCTATTGCAGACCTTGTGGTAATTATACTCATTCACACGCTCAAAAGATATAATATTCTGAATTTTGAATTGTTAATCACTATGGAAACGACTCAAAATTTTCATTATTCTGAAACCTATGGGTACCAAAAGCAGTACAACATCACTAAAATTGAAAAATAATTCCAAAATGATAGAACTACTTATGATAAAACAATAATAATGCACGAATACAAGCACAAAAAACATGATTTAGCGACAAAAGTGGCGAATTCAAATGAGCTAATTATAATGTATTACAAAAAAGTTGAATGAATAACCTTTAACCCACTCGAATCTAGTGAAATTCTCTGCTAATAAACGAGTATTTTTTAAAGTCCAGTCTTACCTGTATCTCCAGTTGTAGCAGCTCGGACACAGACAGCTCCCGTGTGTGTGTCCGAGGGCTGCTGCAGATTAACTGTGGCCCGGACTGTCCCGCGGTGAGAATAGTCCCGGATTATAGACGGGGAGGACTCGACAGCGCCACCTGCAGCAGACACGCCCCCTCGCGCTGTGATAATCCTGTTAGGAGGAGAGGACGGTGTGCAGAGAGAGAGAGAGAGGAGGGAAAGAGGGAGAGAGGGCCGGAGAGCGGGGCCCGAGGGGGGTGTCTGGGACGGGACCGGGGGCCTCTCTCTGTCTGGAGCAAATGGAAATAGGAAGAGGAGGAAAAACAACTTATGGATACAGGGGGGGTTACACACTTAGAGGTACAGGGAATAGTAAAGTAGTACAAAAACACTGCAAAAATACATCTTAAAATGACTTTAATTTACAAACGTGTTCAAAATGGTCAATATCCCTCTGGTAATCTCACTGAAATAACTTGAAACTGAGAAAAGCAATAATAAAAAATAAAAAAAAATTACTGAAAATTGTCCAACGAAAATCAAACATTGCTTTTCACCTGTGGTTAAACAGAATCATTAGAAAAAAAACTAAATAATGAAACTGGCCTGGACAAAAAATGATAATACTCTTAACTTTATATTTTGTTGCACAACTTTTTGAGGCAAAATCTGCAAACAAACGATTTCTGTAACTGCGAACGAGACTTTCAGCACTGATCAACAGATATTTTGAACCACTACACGTGAGTATTGTATTGTACTTGTACTGTATTGTTCTGTATATTACTTTAGTACATTTGAGGATACCACATCACAGTACTTCAGTTTCATCCAAAGTATTTTTTTTAATTCTATATTGACTCTTGTGATCTTTAAGCCATGTTATAATGTTGTTACTTCATCAAAAACGCACCTACAGTTGCGCGTTTTTTTCATTTACACATGTTTTTCTTCTCAAAACGCTCCATACCACCTTGTGATGTCACGAAGCGGTCGTTTTCCAAAGCAGAAATTATAGGTAGAGCAGAGAGTTTTCAGTTTCAGCCTAAGTTTTCAGGATTTGTGTGTTAAACATGTGTGAATGAAACAAAACACAACCCCAGGTCTGTTTGTGTCGAGGAAACAACATCATAAAATTAGAAATGATCATAATATGGGCCCTTTAAAGTGTTATGTGTATTAAAGTTAAATCCTTTTTTTTTTTTTTTTTTTTTTTTGTCCACATGGCAGAGTTTTATCATGAAAGTATTTATAGACAGAGGTGGGACCAAGTCGTTGTTTTGCAAGTCTCAAGTAAGTCTCAAGTCTTTGACCTCAAGTCCCAAGTTAAATACAGGCAAGTCCAAGTCGAGTCTCGAGTCACTGGTCCGTAAGTCCAAGTCAAGTCCAAGTCGTCTGCTTTGAGCTTCAAGTCATTTCAAGTCTTTAAACCCAAGTACCATATAATATAGCTTAGATTTTTGCAATTTATATGAATTTTAAACTAAACTTACGGTATATTTGAGTTTTAAAAATGCACTTTTTTCCTTTTTAAATGTCTTGACAAGATCTAAGTGTGAATCATTACGGTGAGAATAGAAAGAATTAGAAGAAGATTTAAAAGTGCTTAACATCAGTTATTTTGTCTGAAATGGAAGGATCATGTTCTTTTGGTTCCCTCTGATTTACTGTATTGTACTGTATATTACTGTAGTACATTTAAGGATACCACATCACAGTACTTCAGTTACATCCAAAGTAACAAACGGAGAAGTGGGAGCGACATGTTCCAGTTTGTTCCTGTAAAATTAAGCACAGCATTTATCAACTGTAAAGAGAAAAGTATTTTCTAAAAACACATATTTTTTTTTGCAGAAGCATCAGGTCTTCTCAAGTCACAGGGACCTTCAAGTCCGAGTCAAGTCCCAAGTCACTGACCTTCAAGTCCAAGTCGAGTCCCAAGTCTTGGTCCATTTTATCAAGTCCTGAAAGTCTCAAGTCCTAAAAAAGTCACAATTTGCAAGTCCCCAACTCTGATTTATAGTATTAAATCGATCTGCACCTATAAATCGAAACTACACAAAAAATACAAACAAACAAAAGTCATTTAACTGCACTTTCTTGTTGTTTAGACTGTAAATTATACATTGAGTTGCCCAAAATATTAACAATAAACTCAGCACAGTGTTTTCTATTAGACTAAGAAATCTTCCCCATTTACAACAAGTTCAGATGTTCAAACATTTGTGACAAAAGTGACGTTTTTAGTTTAGTTTAGTTTAAATTGTCTATATATGTATCATTTTTGTTCTTGTCACATCTTAGACCAGGTTCGCTGAACTTGAATAACAATAATCTTTTTCAGTGTTTTTAAACGTCATTTCAATAAATAGTAAACACCGTGGGGACTTGAAAAACAGATATTTAGTTGTAATGCTTTGTTATGATGATATTTCAATAACGTGGGGTATGTTTTCTATCATATTCCATGTTATTTTTTCTCTTTATGAGGTGGATTACCAAAAAACTCCATCCATCTGCTCCTGGTCCGGTCCTTTCGTCAAATTTTAGAACCTTTTGTGAGTCAAAAAGTTTGCCCACGCCTCTCTTAGACCGCTGTTATTTTTGTAAATGCGTGAACTGAAGTAGATTACCAGCAGTATAAATAGACAATTGTAATAATTTGAGGAAGTTTCATACCTGATCCAGAGGTGCAGCGGCTGAGCGTGTGGATCTGCAGAGAGGGAGCAGTCGGCACAACCAACAGTTTGGAAAACCAGCCTCTGAAGTCAAGAGTCCTGTAGAAACTTGCGGTGAAACTAGTTTGTTTTGTTCGCAAAGGTCAGCACTCTGCAACAGGTATTTAAAAAACACAATACTCAAGTTTGGCTGTAAGAAAAATACGTAGAGAAAACCTTCACAGACTCGTCACAGGTGAATCTGCCGCAAACCAGTTTTGGATCTGTGTTTACAAAAGGACTTGTTCATGTTTGTGGATGTTCCTTTATTCTGACGGCTTTATCTATCCTCTTTGTCCAGGACGTCTTTTAAAGTTTCAGCTGGTGGGGAGGGGCTTGTGCTTCTCTTTATGGAGTTATTATTGCTTTGCCTGAATGTTCCACAGTATGGCATTAAACTGATCAGTCTTTTCCTGCTATTCCAATCCCAACGCCTTTCTCTTCTCTCTAATTTAAAGGTTGTAAAGAGGATTTTTTTAAGGGAAGAGAAATTCAGCGACAGTCCTTGTGCGCATTCAGAATTACTGTTGAAGTGACCTGTTTAGAAGTAATTCAGCGACCGACGCGTCAGTTTTTAGACCCTTCGTCTGCTTCGGTCGCGCCATCGCTGGACGAGATCTCCAAGAATCACCTCAGTTTGGCTTTGCTCCTTTTCCCCTTCTCTTCTTCTTTCAGCGACCTCAAAAAACGGACTTTCTTTTGGGGCGAACCGGTCGTGGATTCTCGTCCGCCGTCGCGACAAACTTTGTGCGAAATGCGAGGAAGCGACAGTTCGAAAAAGCCTCTAAGAACCGCCGCGTAAACCACGTAATCCCCGCGCTCCAAAGAGTCAGTTATACTAGGGAGTTTGATTGACAACCCAACAGCCAATAGAAAATGAGGGAGCCTCGTTTTCTATTGGCTGATGTTTATCTGGCCTCACTACGTCCACAGTTGATAGATTTTTTTTTTTTGGTCATCATAATTACAAAGCTGCTGCGTCTCTGTAATAGTATTTTAATCTTTCACTGACAGTTTGAAACTAAAAAAAATCCTCCATACAACCTTTAATGTCTCGCTTTTTACTTTTATGATGATGATTTATGTTTTGATTTGTTTTGATTGTTATTTTAATGTATTTTTTATTCTGTAAAGCACTTTGAATTACTTTCTGTACAAACTGTGCTAAAGAAATAAACTTGCTTTGCCTTTCCTCTCCTTGCCTCTCCACAGATCTGACCTGAAACTTGGGCTGGTGCAGTCAGCAGCTCGACTGGACAGATTTTTAATGGCAATTGTTGTTATTTAACTTGATTTAAAAAGACAAATTATTACAAAAGTTTAATGTACATATCAATTTTGTAGTAAAAGAGTTAAAATAATAAAATAGGATCTCAAATATGCAACAAAGATAAGATATTATTATTAAAACATCATCCCAACTAAATTTATTGTTTGTTAGTTGTATTATTTTATTAACTTTACATAAAAAACTAAGACCCTTTAAAGATCTCATCCTGGAGCTGTGTTTTGTTTTATTCACACATGTTTGGGGAATTGTTTATTACTATTCTGTCTACATCTGCAAAACTCAAAATGCTCTGTTCCACCTTGTGATGTCATAGTGGTAGTTTTCTAGTTAACAGCTCCTTTTACATTTTGTTCAGTAGAGATGGGAAATTCCAATCTCTAGGGCTGAAATCATCCAAACACTGTATATATATATATATATATATATATATATATATATATATATATAGGTAAGATAAAATGACTTGAGGCCCTGTTTACACATACACAGGTAGTTTTAAAAAACTGAGACATTTGCCTTCATTTTTATCCATCTTTTACACGCACATGGTGAATTCGCCTCTGAACATGAATCTTTCTAAAAACTCTGGCTAGAGAGGAGATTCTGGAAAACTATGGTTTTGTGTTTGTGACCAATGTTTACCTTTTGCTCTGGTGATGATCATGGAGTCATATTTCTTCTGGTGCAAACACTTTTCATGTGTTTGTATTTGCACACAGCTGATGTTTCATATCCATGACCCAAGACAAATGAGACTCGGAGGTCAGAGATTCTGCCACTTCTTAAACAGATCTGTGGAGAGGCGAGCCCGCTCACTAATGCACGTTTTTCAAGGTATTTTTGAGTAAAACTTACAACTGTGATGAAATAAATGCTACAGGTTTGAATCTAATCCAGGTGCCGCCCAGAGTCTTGGTGTAGTTATGACGGCGCTCGATGGTGTATTTATGCAGGCTGATGTAAACTTTTTTGAAAACGATGCTGTGTGCACAATGTTATTTTGGAAAATAGAGGGAAATATTTGTTTCACAAGTAGATTCAGCTTGAAAAGTAAAATTGTCTACCAATGGAATAAGTGTGTTTTTTCTTACTTCAAGCAACATTCGATTTTGTTTCTTATTTTAAGTGCAAAAAGTTGTTGTTTTCCTTATTTCAAGCGTAGCAAGATTTATTTTTATATTTTAAGTACAAAGAAGTCTTGTTCCACTGGCAGATAATTTTACTTGTCAAGTGAAATTTACTCAAATCATGACAAAACTTTCTTAATTCAAGTCATCTTAACTTCCAGGACTAAAACAGGACTAAACCAGAATTGAACCAGGATTAAACCAGGACTGAACCAGCACCAAACCAGGTCTAAACCAGAACTGAACCAGGTCTAAACCAGAAACTAAACTGGTGTCAGTCCTGGTCTCAGTCCCATTCTGGTTCCAGTTTCACTCCCGGTCAGGTCCTGGTCTGGTCCCAGTCTCAGTCTCAGTTCCAGTCTCAGTCCTAGTCCTGGTTCCAGTCTCGTCTCGATCTCAGTCCCGATCCCAGTCTGGTCTCGGTCTCAGTCTCGGTCTCAGTCTTGATCACCCGACAGTGTATGTGGGCGCATCTCCGTGCTTGTCCCGACACTGAGTTCTGGTTTAGTCCTGTTTTAGTCCTGGTTCAGTCCATATGCAAAAGTCCGGCATCGCAATTTAAGTCACGTAAACGAGAAACGGCCGTTATCCTTTTGTTTTCCATTATTCATTTAAAAACAAAATCGAAAACTGAAAAAACTAATCAGTATCCCGTTTTTTAATTTTGGTTTTGGAGACAAATAATGAAGAAAATTTTTGTTTTTTCGTTTTCTTATTTTTGGTTTTATATTAAGAAACGATTGAACGAATGACACACAGATTCTTTAAGATGCAAATCCATTTCACAGTTTTGTCATAAACCTGCCTCGGTCTCAGACTTGGAGCGAAAACAACTTTCAGCTCTTAAGTTGAGTTTTCTTCTCGGGGCTTATTCAGATTTCGGGCGTCGGTGAAAGAAGGGGGACCCCGTGTTTGCGAACTCTCCACGCACACAGAATGAGACTAATTCCTTTGACAGTGGAGCCGACACAGACTCACTGAGGTGTGCGGGATTAGACCGTAAATATACTCCAGGTCCTGTCCCACACTCGGGGCGGCCGCTTCCTGTCCCACACGCTGCAGCCTTCACTTCAAACACGGAAATGTATTTATCAGATCAGCACGATCCCTTTTACAATACTCATCTGTGGGCAATTTGTCCTTTGTAGTGTTTGAAAGCCTCTATAATGATTCACTGATTCAAAACTGCACTATGTAAAGTTTCTCAGGGAAGGCCCACCACCTGCTTGTCTCCACGGAGATGAGCTTTCTCTGGAATGTTCCGCAGTTTTACTTCAACGTATCGATCTAACGTTTCTTCAATAGGTGATTTTATTGCTCAAAAAAAAAAAGAAAAAATCTCAAAAACCTGCATTCTTACGTGAGCGGGGAGTGCCTCTCCACAGACCTGACCTGTTACTTGTCTCCATGGAGGTAGAAAAGTTTAATGGCACACTGTGGAACATTCTAATTAAAGCAACAACATCTTTTTTGGTACAAATAGAAGGGACAGTCTAGAAAAGTTACATAAAGCGTATTAAACTTATCATGTTTGTATCACATTTTAATCAGTTTTAGGGGAGTTAAGGGTTCACCTGTTTTGTTTTTTTGTTTGTTTGTTTGTTAGTTTTTTGTTTATTTCTTTTAACTATGTATGTATGTACGTATACATAGTGTTGTGAATATAATATTTATTCCAGATTTTAAGCTTGAGATGAGAAGGTGAATAAATCAGATATTGAACATGTGTATGAAAATACAGCTCAATATATTTTGATAGGTAACAATTATAAACTTGTTGACGTGCACAATAGTCAATTTGTTGTACAGACCTTTTAACATTTAAAATAAGATGTCCAGTTAATTACTTTGTTTTATTTCCTAGACAGTTATAGACCAGTGTCACAGCACGTTAACCAAGTACAGTAAAATACATGTTTTGTATCCGTAACTGTAAGTATCAGCTGCTATTTTGATCCATTTTGTTCTAAAACTCTTCACCCTCCCCAGTCTTTCACACATAAGGGATCGTCGTCTGCACAGATCAATACATTTTCATTATGACTGAATCAATGCTCCAGCTCCCCGCTTCACTTAACACCACACTTTTTCTCACAGCTCATAAAATATAAATATAAAATATAGCCCAACGCGATACCTATTGAGTGATGGAATAACTTAGGTTTGCCAAGCATGAAATTCTATGCTTTGATTTTTATGTGTTTTTTATTTGATTTTTTATCTTGTTTTGTTACAGCTCTATGCTCTTCACGGACCTGGGAGGAAGTGACTCTATGCAAAGAGAGTCACCAAGGACATCTCTTGGTGACTCTGAAACGCACCTGTTCGCCGTGTTGCAGTGTTTCTGTACCATAAGTAAAATGGACAGGTTAACAATAGCTAAGAATTGCTTGCATAAATATTTCAGAAATGTAGCACAATTACTTTATCAGACTACCTTCACCCAAAACTTTTTTAATTAGGACTCAATTTTTTGCTGAACAACATTACAAAGACAGGTTTCCTCCATTCGGAAGCTTTTTGTTTTAATTTTATTTAAGGAATTTATACATAAGGTGTTCTAAAATAACATTTAGTACCATTTACTGGTGCAATAATTTAAAACCTATGTACTTATACCTCTCTCTTTGTTAAAATGCTTCATATAGTGTTTCTAGTCTCAGTGCAAATTAAAATTAATCCATTTGTATTTGATTTAAATGAAAGAAAACTGCGCACACTGAAAGTATCCTGGATATAAATATAAGTCACCAAGAGGATTTTCTTCATCGTTATCTCCCTATTACATTTAGGCAAGACAAGACGCTTCACTAATCGTGGCCCTACGGAAACAAGTGATTAATATATGCTGATTTTCTACTTAAAATATATTTAAAAATACTCACTATTATCTACTAATATAAACTGAATTTAGTTTCTTTTTAGTGGGTGAGAATTAACAAAAAATTTACAACATTAGATAAATCTAGAAAATCGCACACTACTTAAGTGCGACTATAGTACGCGAAAATGGTTCTGCTCCAGACTATCAGCCTGACGTCTTCTTCGCATCCGACCACTCCTTGTGTTGAGCATCGTCTCAAGAACTTGTTGCTCATTAATAAACCGCAAACGTCTTTACGGCGGAAGGCTGAAAGCGGGCGCGCCCAGAACCGGACCGGTGGCGCGACGGAAAAGAGCATCGTTCGTGCTGAGCGGTAGAAACGATGTGACCGCGCCAAGCCAAACTAACCCGTGACGGAAGGACGCCGGGACGGTCATTTAGTAACGGACGCGAAAAACGAGAAGACGATGTAAATAAACTTATATGCGGCCGGCTGGTACAATGTATACTACCCGAAGTTGCATAATTAAGAGATGGTGATCTGAAAAGTGCCATAGTTCTCGTAAGTAGCTTGTCCATGAGTCTTAGATCAAATGTAAGTATATGAAAATATAATGTAAAGAAGAAAAGACTCTAATATAACTAAATACGAGACTCCTGGATAGTAAGTAACGAATGATTGGTTTGTGTTCTCATACTGGAAACGAAAAACAGCTCTAATAACGCTCCGCTCCAAAACGTACGCGGGAATCTGTCAATAATTAACGTTCAATGAGACTGAACGGTACTGCGACATATATAGTTTTGCAGGCCCTCTCGTCATGTCTAGTACTGTCCTCACTCACTTTGCGCGTCGTGTGAAACTCTATTTAAACCACAAGAGGACCGCGTGTATACGCAGAGGACATCACATCTGCCTACGCACTACTTTAAGAACAATATATATCCTGCAAAAGCTGGGCTTTGTCTAATCTCTGTCTTAATTGCGATAGCACATAGACCTGCACCACCGAATTTAAAAGTGCTCTCGCCTATTATGTACTAACAGCATCCGATGATAGACTAAGTGTTGCAGGTGTGAGTGCAGGCATAAGACAAACCATAGGCTAATGTTGAGTGAGCAACGGCCCTTTATAAGGATTTTATTTGGTCCCTTACAGGTATACTTCAACGTGTGCATGTCAAATGTGTGATAATTCCATGAATCTAAATCACTTGCAGAATTAGTACCAGCGTATCATTTCTGCGCCCTTTGGAGATAAGGGATAACTCGTATAAGTTGCAGGGAACAACCAAGAGAGAAAAAGTGCAGCTTATTTAGTCGCACAGAAGAAAATACGAGCCGGGATCCCACCAAATTGAAATAGAAATCGATAGGCACGACACCTGAAGTGATGTCAGACACACACCAGTTTTAGACAATCTTTAGATTGCACCCTAGAAAGCTACCGAGAAGGTATCACAAAAACGTTAGTACAGAAATGACCAGGAAGTGAGCTGTATAATACTATGCGCGAGTTAAAAACACCAACCTAGTTTTCGGATAGCAGATAAAAGATCTTTAGTGTTCAATGCCAATACTAAAAGACTCCTCAATAATAATCATAATTACTTATATCACAACTGTAGATAATTTTCCAAGTTAGAACCAATTACATAAAATGAATTGGGTATTTTACGATTAATTCATTACTATTTAGTTATATTTGGTGTATTTATATCTAATATATGTGATAGTCACTTAGAATTCTCTCTGAGAAAGTAGACACCCTAAAATGATAAGAGTAATAAATGAATGAATCGGCTAAACTCATCTCATAACTACTTATTGATAAGGCACTCATCCCTCTCTCACTGTAGTATGTTTTAGTAAAAAATATATAAATGTTACATTCAATAAAAAATATGTGCTCACCAGCTAAATATACCGCCACAATATTTACTGCCTTACCGTTTCCTTAATATAAATAGTGATACTAATAGAATAAATGTGATAAGTGTTTACTAATCGAAGACAATAAATTCTACAAGAAAAACCTCTAATCCATGTTAATAGAATTAACCTAAAAGTATAATAAAATGTAGTTTCTAGATGTTAAGGAACTAACCCTAATGTTAAATCACACGGCTTTTGTGCTATTCGGAAAGAAATAAGGCTCGAAAGATCGTTTGGTCCTTGGTTTTGGGTGGAAGGTTTTGCCATGCTGATTTTAGTATCACTAACACAACTAAAGAAAAAGCCAGCGATTACTAAACCACTCCCAAAAGGGCAGCTCAGACTGTTTGAATTTTTCTCTTTACCTAAAGCTGACGATTTAAAGCCCGGTTGCATAGTTCAGAGAGTTTGCATTGAGATGTGGAAAGTTACACCGGGAACTTGTGCAAGAAGAGCAACAAGAGGGATGAGGCACAGGGAGGACATGGTTTAAGATGAGGTAGGGAGATGGAGGGAGTTTATAAGTTATGAGTCATATTGTATTAGTGGTTTTGCGATCCAGTTTTTCACATTTTTACAGAATAGTGTAACTGAACTGAACTGGCTAAAATCAAACTAGTCATGTGTCATTAGTCAAAACTTTTTTTTTGTACATTTCCTTGTGTTGTTGTAAGTGCTGTAGTCACGAGACTAGAATTTTAAAGGTTGAGACTGAGACAAAACAAAACCACGGCCCATCGAGACCCTCTTTGTAATTTTCTACAGTTTTCTACCCCGCTGGTAGGTGAGGGCACATGCTGTTGAGGTCTGCAGGCTCCACACGAGTGCAGAAGCTGCAGAAAGACGCCCCGTGCACTCCTGCACACCGGTACAAGTTTACTGCCGACAGCAGCTGCCGTAATGAAATATGATCACACTCGTCAAGTGTCAGACATCGAGTCCAAGACAAGATGAAGTCTTTCAAGACAAGAGACCAAGACAAGGAAACAAGATCAGACCGAGAATCCAACCTTCAAGATCGAACGAGACAAGACCGAGTCCAAGCACCTTCAAGACGGAGACAAGAGAGCCAAGTCCAAGCACCTTCAAGATCGAGACAAGGACCGAGTCCAAGCGCCTTCAAGATCAAGACAAGACCGAGTCCAAGCGCCTTCAAGACGGAGACAAGACCGAGTCCGAGCTCCTTCAAGATCGAGACAAGGACTGAGTCTGAGCTCCTTCAAGATCAAGACAAGACCGAGTCCAAGCGCTTCAAGACGGAGACAAGACCGAGTCCAAGTGCCTTCAAGACGGAGACAAGACCGAGTCCAAGCACCTTCAAGACGGAGACAAGACCGAGTCCAAACTCCTTCAAGACCGAGACAAGACTGAGTCCAAACACGGTCGAGTCCGAGACCAAGACCGTAAAGAAACAGTCTGGAGACCAAGACCACCACTTCGAGTACTATGACACACTGTCTGTCTCATTTCTCGTCATCGTGACTTTTTTTACTTTTCTGCTTTAGAACTGCACAAGTAAATTAGTTTGGTTGTTATAACCCATCATATTTACACTTGTTAATGTGACTTCTTCCTATTAAAGAAATAGATAAAGAAATACTTGTCCTATATTTATAATGATTTTTACTGAGTTTTCCTTTCATTTAATATCAATACAAATGGAATAATTTTAATTTTAATTTGCACTGAGACTAGAAACACTATAATGCAAGCATCTTTACACAAGCAGAGACGTATAAGTACATAAGGTTTTAAATTATTGCACTCAGTAAAATGGTCCTAAATGTTATTTTTAGAACAATTATCAATAAATTCCTTATAAATAAATCTAAAACAAAAATAATAGCTTAGGAATGGAGGAAAACAGTCTTTGTAAATGGTTGGTTCAGCACAAAAATTGAGTCCTAACTTAAATAAATGAGTTTTGGGTGAACGGGTTAGTCTGATAACAAACCTGCTACATTTCTGAAATATTTATGCAAGCAGTTTTACTTTTTCCAGCCTATAGTTAACCTGTCCATTGTTACTCGGTACCAGACCAACACTGCAACACGGCGAACAGTTGTGTTTCAGACTCACCAGAAGATTTTGTCCTTGGTGACTCTCTCTTGCAGTAGAGTCCACTTCCTCCCCAGGTCCGTGGAAGCATAGAGCTGTAACAAAACAAGATAAAAAACTCAATAAAAACAAACACATAAAACATACAAAGCCATAGAAATTTCATGCTTGGCAAACCTAAGTTATTCCATCACTCAATAGGTATGCGGTTGGCCTATATTTTATATTTTATATTTTATGAGCTGTGAGAAAAAGTGTGGTGTTAAAGTGAAGCGGGGAGCTGGAGCATTGATTCAGTCCATAATGAAAATGTATTGATCTGTGCAGACGAGCGATCCCTTATGTGTGAAAGACTGGGGAGGGTGAAGAGTTTAGAAACAAAATGGATCAAAATAGCAGCTGATACTTACAGTTACGGATTACAAAACATGTATTTACTGTACTTAGTTAAACCGTGCTGTGACACTGGTCTATAAGTCTGTCTAGGAAATAAAAAACAAAGTAATTAACTGGACAATACTCACTTTTAAATGTTTAAAAGGTCCTGTATTACACAAAATTGACTCTTGTGCACGTCAAGCCAAGTTATAATATTGTTACCTCATCATCAAAATATATCTGAGCTGTATTTTGTTTCATTTACACATGTTCAATAATCCTGATTTATTCACCTGTCTACATCTCCAAAGCTCAAAATGTTCTGGAAAATAAATTCATTTTTACTGCAATTTTACTGGTATTGGTAATGGAAAAAAAAAAAAAAGATTTGTGTCATTAAAGGGTCCATATTGTGCTATTTTCTGATCCGTGATAACACTGTTTCCTCATCACAAACATTCTTGGAGTTGTGGATTTTTAAGATGAATTCTTTCTTATTCAGAAAGCTCTGTGTTCACACTCTGTTGTGATGTATTGTGGTAATACAGGAAGAGCTCCATTGTGTTTTTAAACTCATTATATCTTCACTAGAATCATTTGGATGATTTCAGGCATTATCGGTCTCTACTGAACAAAAGGTAAAGGAGAAGCGTTAACATGAAAACTACATGGCATCATAAGGTGGAGCAGATTTTGGAGATGTAGACAAACTAATGATTAGGGATGTAACAATAACCAAAATATTGTGATATCCTATTGTCAAAAGTGTGAAGAATCCCTCAGTCGTCCAGGTAGAATCCACGGCGAGGAGAAAATTCAGTTTGTCGACTAGATGTTTGAAGATGTTTCTTGAAGAAGCAGCTTGGATGAGCTGCGAAACGTCTTCAACCAAACTAACTTTTGTCCAGTCGACAAACTGAATCTTCTCCTTGTATTGTCAAAAGTTTTACAATAATATCGTGGGCCATCACAATATGTTGAATTACAAGTTTCTTTGCTTAAACTCATTGTTTATGGTGCAGCAAAAGCTAAAACAAACTGAGGGAACTACATCGACCATGATCCTTTGCTCCATTTTGGAAGAAGAAATAACAGTTCTAAGCACTTTTAAATCTTAGTTCTTTGGATTAAGTCTTGTCAAGGCATTTTAAGAGGAAAAAGTAGCGTATTCACAATTTTGTTAATCTCCACAAAATATCGGGTGAGATGTAAATCGTGAAAACATCGTACCGTGAGATTTGGATATCGTTACATCCCTACTAATGATAACTGATCACTCAAAGTATGTGTATATGAAACGAAACTAATCTCTAGGTAACAACATTATTATATGACACAAAGATATATATATATTTTTTTTTTATAAATATAGGACCTTTAAGTTTGCATAGATGAAAAAACAAGCAAAACACATACACATGCTTTGTAATTTTTTATAGAATTGTTAAGTTACGGAGCGTCTAGTTGGAGAAGTAATCCATTTTTCATGATTTATTTAGTCATAGCGTCATAAGGTAGGCAATTGATGTAAGTTGAAGCTCCCTGGATGGAGTTTTATGAGTACTACTAAGTCCATCTCATTTGACATTAGTAGAACTCATCCTTTATAAAGTAATGTCTGCAGTCAGGACATTCATTCTGGTTATTAATTCTGGTTACTTATTGAAGCAGAAGAGCACTTGAATCAGACTTGCACTTTTGACCCTGCTGGCTTACCGCAGAATTGTTGACTTGTTCATTTAATTGCCACGAAACCTTAATTTGTCTTTTAGGTTTAATAGTTTCACAATATTTTACAAGGATTTGCTTATTAACGCACAATGTAAGATTTGTGGTTTAGGTTTGGGGGTTTGCAACAAGGCAAAACAGTAATGTAGCTGTGGAGACAAGCAGATACGAAAAGTTACATACATGCAGGAGAGAAATCAAGCGATAAACAGATATGATTACCACTGGCACTGCATGTTCATTGTGTCCCTGAGCAAGACACTTCACCCTTCTCATACTATATAATATTCTGTGCAGCTGATGGCATAAACATCTCCTGGATCATGATGCCAACTGTAGGTTCTGCTCTGTCTGAGGCTTTGTGAGACTAATGCCGGGTGTACACTGTGCGATATTTTCGGTCGTGTCACTCAGCCCCAGCTTAAACTGTACGACCAAATCACAGGGTTTAACAGTTCACAGCTCACGAATCATGTTCTCACACTGAACGAACCGATGCTCGGATGCGACTTGCCTGCTCACACTGTACGTTCACATAACGACCGGAGTTGTCAAAGTTGTTGTTCCGGAAGTAGAAAACCACGAAGAAGAAAACCACGGAATTAGAAAACCACAGATGTGCGGAGACACAATGCTGAGCCACTTCTGCGTCCGCGCATGCGCAGTCTGCCAGATTCTGGCAAATCAGCTCGTGGAACAACTTCAACAGAGCGAAATCCTCACGAGAGGCGACTGGATTTCAAACAAGTTTGATTTTCTTGCGACCTACGAATGTCGATCGGGAGCTGGTCGTGAGTCATTAATCGGTTCTCTTTACCCCATGTAAACTACACGAAGCACGACACACGATGAAGCCAAAACTCGGCCCGATCCCCAAAACAGTCGCACGAGCGAAAAATTGGCTCAAAAAGGGTCAAAAATCGCACAGTGTACGCCCGGCCTTAGACTACGTTCAGACTGCAGCCTGAAGTGACCCATACTCGATTTTTTGGCCCCCGATGTGACCTAATCTGATCTTTTAATGACAGTCTGAACGACACAGATCCGTTTTTTTTTCAAATGCGACCCAGGACACTTGGATATGTGCTCCTAAAACCGATACATATTGTCATGGTTCATGTTATATAGTTGTTGTTTTTGCTTATTTTGGTTTGTCTTTTCCTGTAGTGTTGTGTGCCCTTGGTGTTTTATTTTGACATTAGTCCTGTCTGTTTGTAGTTTGAGTTTTATTCCTGTCCTGATTGTTTGCCCTGCCCTAATGTGTTTCACCTGTGTCTGTGTGCATTTATACCCTGTGCTCTCCTCTGCCCTTTGTTGGTCCATTGTCACTG